>NC_092874.1:400153360-400471485 GCF_028372415.1 Notamacropus eugenii
AGCCCCCGGGAGGGAGCCGGTCAGAGGCCAGAAGGCGCCTGATGCTCCTGGCGCCGCTGGCGGCCGAGACCAGAACGCAGGGAGAGGAAGAAGGCAGAAGCGCCCGGGGGGGCGGGGGAGAGAGAGGAGGGAGTAGGGCGCTGCTGGGGCGCGGGTCAGGCGGCCCCCTCCTCTGGGCTCTCTCTCCGCCTCTAGGGCACCCACCCAGGTCCGAGAGCCCGGGGGCAGGACCATGAAGAGGAAGAGACGGGGCGGCCAGCCGAGCGGAGGGCATGGGCGCCACTGATCAGCCAAGCAAGTCACGTCTGGGGCCATTGGGTTGGTTTTTTTTCCTCCCCCCCTGCTTTTCCTTTCTTCACCTCCCTTGTGGCGGAGGGCAAAGTGGATGTAGCAGCGCCATGCCCGGGCTGGAGTGAGAGCGAGTGAAAATGGCGTATATACAGGTAGGGCCGTGGCAGGAGGGACGTGTCCGGGCCGGGCCGGGGCCGGGGCCGGGCGGGGATGGCATTGGCAGCTTGGGGCCGACTGGGTGAGGACCAGGACGGCTAGCCCTGAGTCTGCCAGCTGCGCCCCGCCGGCTCCTCGTGTTGCCCTGGGGCTGGCGCTCAGCCCCGCGCGCAAGAAACTTGCCAAAAGAACGGGGGAGGAGGGAGAGAGGGGAGATACTGGCAGTTTGGGGATAAAAGGTTTCAAAGAGGCAACCTGTTTGCGCGGGCTCTCGAGCTGCCCGGGAGCGTTTGGTGGAGACCAGCAGAGGCTACTGAGGCTGGGGCGAAGCCGACGTGGAAGGGCAGTGGGAGCGCCGCACTGGACGGAGAGGGGGGATGCGGGATAATGTCGGGGTGAGAAGGATAGCTCAGGGTGAGAGGCCCTGGTTACCGCAAGAAGACTGTGGGTTTGCCCAGTCTGGGTGAGACTGGCCTGGGGTGGGGCGTGGTGCGATATGGGCGGGGCAGGAAAGCTCCTGGCACCCACAGAGGACCCACTCGGGTATCTGCCTTGCCTTGTCTTTAGCCTCCAGCAGTGGGAGCAGCTGCGAGTTCCGAGCTCCAGCTGTGGAGCAGTGGGGAAGGGGTAACCTTTCCCCGAGGCCGCAATGGGAGCCCGGGGGTGGGGGCAAAGAGGGAGAAAGGGGTGGGGCTCTAAGGAGAACGGCCCGGGGCAAGCGGCCAGCTGCAGTTACCGTGGTTACGGCTCCGGCTAATTAGCCGCTGAAGCGGGGACGTGCAGCTGTTTGGCGAGAGGGACAAGGACATCTCCTTTCCCCCTAGGCTTGACTGCTAAAGAAGCAGGGCTGGAGGGACGAAAATGATTTGATGGTTGGACTTGAAAGGTAGGGTGGGGAGGAAGGACAGTGAATTGTGTGGTAGTAATGAAGGTGAGATCTATCAGAGAAGTGTTAAAAAAGATTTCATGAGGTAAGAGGGTTAGGAGACCTGGAAGACGGCCTTTGACTGAGATCAGTTCAAATCAGGCCTTTTAAAGGACCCATGATTGGTTCAGGGGCCTTTATCCCCCAGAGGGCTTCAGGTAAGCCCCAAGGTCATGAGGATGCCTAAAGCTTTCTGGCATTCTCACGAATGCAGAGAACTATAGAATGTAACAGTGGAGAACTACAGTGGAGGAAACTGAGACCCAAAGAGGGTGAACGACTTTCCCAAGGTCATAGAGTCAGTTTCTTAGAGCTGAGACTCTTCACAGTTTTTCTGATTCATAGTCCAGTTCTCTCTCTTTTTTCTACATTATCTCTAAATCTGGCATTTAGATAAAATCTCATAAAATCTCCACATCCATCTGTTTTTTGTGACCGGTCCTTCTCTCCCTAGCCACGAACCCATTGGGGTTCAACCTTAGATTTTTCTTACTGAGGTATTATCTTTGACATTTGACCTTATTTCACATATTTCCTATCTGTGGTCAGCTTTTATTCTTTCTCCCCCAGCCTAGGCTTCTTCACATGTACAATGTCTCAAGTCCCTTTTCAGCTTAATCTCCTCATCTCCATTATCGTCATTAACAACAACAAATATTCATTAAGCACCTAGTCTTTGGAGGGCCCCAGGCTGCTGCTTTTCCTTTAAAAAGTCGAGTTTCCCCTCAGCACATTCTTTATCCCCTTTCTTTTCCATAGCTTCCAGACCACTCCTCAGGAAACATTTTCTGACTTTGAATCTTCTTTCTTTGACCACACATAGATGTGAACTGTAGGTTCTTCTTAGAGACACCCTTTGCAAATATATTTGAAGTTTTGTTGGAACCTCTCCTCATACATTTCATTCATCATCTTTGCTTTCCCTAATACCAGAACGTCCATTTCGTACCTAGGATACATAGTCAGGAGAAGGTGTTTCATTGTGAGGAATTTAGGAAACGAAACTTCAGTTCACAGATGTGTATTCCCCATAGGTTTACAGGTGTCTTTTTGTCTCATTATTTCCCTGAAGATTATAGCATCGATAGGGACATTTTTCTCAGATGGCTGAAAATAAGGATAGGACATAGTAGCTTACTTTTTGTATAGTGCCTTAGGTTTTTCAAAGTGCTTTCACATACATTATCTCATTTGATCCTCACAACAACCTCACGAAGTATTTAGAAAGTACGCCCTTCTACATATTCCCCATCCTCACCCCTATTTCTTAGGTAGAGAGGCAGAGCTCCCCTCCCCATGTAGGTATCAGTCAATCGCTGGCATCAGTCATTAATGAGAAATAATGATATTCAAGAAATCTATCCCTGCTGCCCATCTCTTAACCATAGTGATGTCTGTTCAACTTACTCAGTCCTATTTCTATTTATGATAATAAATCTAATTTTAGAAGGAATTTTTGAGGTCATCTAGCTGTTTCATTTTGTGGATAATGAAACTGAGGCCTGAAGAAAGGTCACACAAGCAGTAGGTTTCAGAGACAGGATTTGAATGCACATATCTTGATGCTAGACCCCTTTATATGCCACCATCCATTTTCAGATGTAGTTTGGTCTTCCTCCTAACAGGTCTGATAAACTCAATGTCCAGCATAGGAGCCAGGCTGGACTGACTTTGGAAGCCAGGCTTGTTACAGATCTTATTCATTCTTCCCTTTCCTGCCAAACTTGACCCCTTTGAGCATTCCCAGGCTGCTGCTTATTTCCTCCCTTGTCTAATGGGCATGGTTAGAGAGTCAACAGGGTAGGGGAGGAAGAGGCTAAAGGGTATTGCTTTGGGTATCTCTGAGGCAGAGGAGGGTGGAGAGGAGGGGAAAATATAGCATGAGTTTGAGCTCCACAGAAGCTGGTTTCCTTTGGGGCTATTTATTTTTCGAGAGTATCAGAAATATTAAACTTCCTACCATCTCTACCTCAGAAGCCAAAGTTGGAAGGCTAGGCCTCTGGGAGGATGGGGGTACCAAATGGCCTCCGGGATATGTTTGCCTGCTACGTGAGCTAATGATACATTTTGGTTGGCTTCTTGGATATTTCTGTATAGGAAGGTTTGCTATTTTCCCCAAAGTGTGGCTGCATTGGATAGCTCAACTATCTATCCACCCGCTCTGATTCATACACCATACGGTGCAAATCCAATTGAAAGGCTAAAGTTTCCCATTTATTTATTAGATGTGGTTTGTCATGAGGGGAGCAGCAGCCCTGGATATAGCAACCCCTTGTTAGGAAGTTCCATTCTGTCCCCCGAGATGGTAAGTAGAAAGATGTGGGGATTTTTGAGTTGTCTGAGCATTGCTAAACTGGTCTTGTCTCTTTCGTTGTCTTCTCCCACCCCCACCCCCATCCCTTGCTTCATAATGGATACCTAAAAGGACAGTTGGAGCCATTAAATGAGGTGAGTTAATTGGATGATTCATTCTGTCTGGTTTCTAATCAAGAAGGGGTTGTCTTTCATTTGGGAGTCTTATCTAGTGTACTAGGTGGAGAGAGAGTATTAAACAGTCAGACATTGATAACTACGCAATTAGAGATGTTCCTGTAAAAGATAGCTTGAGGGAGAGGACCCCATCCAGAGTAAATAGTTTCCATGAAGGGGTTCTTCCCCAACCTCTGCCATTTAATACTCTTTTTCTTATTCACTGTCAAGCCACAGGAATCGGTTGTTGTTTTTTTTTTCTGCTTTTTAAAAAAAAATAATATACATTTAGCTTCAGGAACATATTGTCTGTTTCCCACAATGTTGTGTAAACCACCCACACATCAAAGAAGGCAATCAAATAAACTACAAAAGAAAATACCTGCAATGTTCTCTCTCTCTCTCTCTCTCTTTCTCTCTCTCTCTCTCTCTCTCTCTCTCTCTCTCTCTCTCTCTCTCTCTCAGTGGCTTCAGTAAGATTCTGTTTGCTGTCATACTGCCTGCAGTTGGTAAATAGAAGTGGAAAACATTTTGTTCTAAGTGTTTGGCAGCAGGGACAGACCTCCTGAATGTCATTATTTCTCATCAGTGATCGACATCAGTGATTGACTGGTGTTAATATTAGTGGGATTTTTTTCTTATCTCCTTCCCCCTTCCCCCATCCCTTTCCCACATGTCCTCAGGGCTTTCTTTCTAGAATCTCTGATCTGCTGCTGTGTAGATGGACCTGTCGCCACTGCTGTCAAAAGTGTTACGAATGTAGCTGCTGTCAGTCGAGTGAAGATGAAGTTGAAATCTTGGGACCTTTCCCTGCCCAGACTCCACCCTGGTTGTAAGTGGAGTTGCCCTGGCTTTCTCTGATTCACATGGTACAGTGCTCAGTGTGTGTGAGAGTCAGTGTGTGTGTGTGTGTGTGTGTGTGTGTGTGTGTGTGTGTGTGTGTGTGTGTGTGTGTAAGAGAGATTTTTAGCAATGATTGGAAATAGCCCCTGGGATATGTTCCCTCTTGTCTGAAAGGGTCAGAGGCCCTTGAAAGGAGAAATAATTGGAGTTTAAGAGGCTAATGAAAATCCTTGTCATGATGTTAATGTTAGCTTGTATTCTACCCTTCCTGGTGACTGACATGTCAGTGAGACTGAGCGTAAACAGCATTGGCTTTGCATGTGAGTTTAGATAGATCCTGTCTTACTACCTGTGTTATCTTAGGCATTGAAATTCTCAGTGCCTCAGTTTCCTCATCTGTAAATTTGGGTGGGAGTTGGCCTACCTGACTTCTAAGGTTCTTTCTAGCTCTAAGCCTGTGATCCTCAGCTCATTTTAGACCCTGAGAGGCATGGACCTCTAAGGAGGTTTTAATGTTCAAAATACAGGAAATTTTGCTCAACAAACAATCACGATGTGTAATGAGTTTATAGTCCTAATAGTACTTACACAGGTCAGCACTACAGGCAGCCCCTGGGATGCTCACATTTTCTTCAACCCAAGCTCTAACTGCATCAGAAATAGGGTGACAGAGACAAGCACTTCCAGCCTGAAACCTACCCTCCAACGCTGTTTATGGTCTCTTCAGCGTCTTTCATTTTATTTCCAATTCGTTCTCCTCCTGCGCCTGCATACAACATATCTCCCCATCTGTCAGCCACTCAGATATTTTTGGAAAGTGGTTTTGAATTTTCTGATCCACGTGTCTATCCACCTCTCCATGACTAGACTAGGAATGTGGTCAGAGGGCTAGGGTGGGCAGCTAGCAAAGCTGCAGGGTTCGTAGAGGCTCTGTTTGACTCTGCCAACCTTCAGATCTGGGAGGAGAGGTGGGGGTAGGAATCCCTTAATCATGCACTTGAAAGCCATCATGGTATAGGACAGATTGCCAGTCTTGAAATCAGGAAAAACTGGGTTTAAATCTCTTAGCTAGGTGACTCTGGACACATCTCTTAACCACTCTGAGCCTTGATTTTCTCATCTGTAAAAAGGAGGTAATAACAGCACCACCTACCTAGCTGGGTCATTTTGAGGATCCACTAAGACAATGCATATGATATGTTTTGTAAACGACAACAAAAAAGTGATATGTAAATGTCACCTATTCTTACTGTTGTTCTCTCTTTTAAAAGCAATCAATTATACAACTCACATTTATATAAGGTTTTTTGGTTTATAAAGTGTTTTCTAATAAGTCCCTGAGGTAGATAGTGCAATTATTATACCCCTCCTGGCTTGATTTTTTGGAGGCTTGTAGCCCAATGTAGGGTAGGAACTGGAAATGTGGCTCAAATTAGCATTTGGGAACTCTGGTAAAGAAACTCCCTTTACCAATGGGGGTTGCCCCCTTCTCTGTAACTTGAAAGTCTTAAAGATCTGCTTAGAATGATGACTTGCCCAGGGCAGTACATGTCAAATGGGACTTGAGCCCTGCCTTGTCTTCCTGGTTCTGAGGCTGGTTCTTTATCTTCTGGGATATGCTGCGTCTCTGTAGCCCACGATAGATTCTTTAAACATCCATCGGTTCCAAGGGCAGCATTAAAAGTATTGCATCTGTGGGCAGTTGAGATTAGAATTTGATATGTCCAGAACTAGAACTTCCCAAACTGGAAGCCCCCTACCTTATTCAGAGGCCTTTCCTCCTTTCCCATCCCTTTTGTGGATAGCCAAACTTAATCTTTTTTGAGGTAAAAGCATAAAGATATCTGGCCACAGATAGAGGCTGAGTGTGTGGGCACATAGCATCTCTGTTGAAAAATGAAAAATCTGACAAAATACCAAACGTTGAGTGCTTCAAAGACCCAGTCTTGTGGCGTATATCCCCGAGACTCTAGGGGAGTTGAGCTGAGGCCAGGGCAAGACACAGGGTAAAGACATATATTTCTGCTGAGCTTTTTTATGCAGATGAGACTCTTTGTGCTCTCCACGTCCAGACTGTCCCCCGGCAAAGCATTTATTAAGCACCTACTATGTGCCAGACACAGTACTAAACCCTTTATAAATGGGTTCAAGATAGCTCCAATCCATTCTTTTGGAGGAGAACCCCAGCTACTATCTATTTCATATGTATTGAGTTATTTATATGTTATCTGCTTTCCCCACATCCATTAAAATGTAAGCTCCTTGAAGTCAGGAACTGTTTTTGACTTTATTTTTTTTTTTTTACCTCCAGAGCTTAATAAATGCTTTTTGATTTTAGTCCAGACCTTTCCCACCGGCCAGAGAAATTCTGTCGTTGTCTCTTTAACAAACAATTGGTGAATAACCTACAGTTTAGCCATGGTAAGAGACAGGAATGCACTTGGGTAGGATAAAAGAGGTCTTGGTCTCCCTGAGCAGTGGTCAACACTTAACACATTTTTGGGACCAACTACATGTGTGATGATTTTTGAAATCCTGCTCCTGGAAAGGTATGAACTGTTTTTAAAATGATGTTATAGTTTGTGCATCTCCAGATTTATTTACTGAGTAGGCAGCTGTATGTATTTAAACAAGCAGGGACTGGAAATGTCAAGTGTGCAGGACTGGCTGTGTTGTTTCTCAAGCCTGTCCTCCAGCAATGAAGAAGGGCTGTGATGACAGCAGTGGGTACAAGGTCTCTATGGGGCAGGACACCTCTGTGTGTGTGTGTGTATGCATGTGTATGTGTATGTGTGTGACACATGTATGTGAACTTAGCATATGGCCTGTGGCACATGCTGAAGACATATGGTGAAAACTCTCCCACCTTAGGAAAAACTGTTGCTTCATTTATTTATGTTTCAAATTCAACAAATGACATCTGATGGGCAAGGCCCCATGTTAGGCATTCCGGGGGAATAGAGGGATGAATGGGGCTGGCTTGGAATGAAGAAGACCTGGGTTCTGATCCTTACAAACAGTGTGACCACGAGCCAGCCACTTTATCTCTCTGACCTCAGTTCCTCATCTGTAAAATACAGGGGGTTGGACTTGAGAACCTTTAAGGTCCCCTCTAGCTTTATGGTTTATGAGAAGACATAGTCCCTGCCTTTAAGGAGCTCATAGTCTAACAGGAGGAATAAGACAAGAACTCAGATGATTATAATACAACGCAAATTATTTTAAGGGCTGAGGTAGTTCAGAGGAGTCTGAGATTACATCTTGGGTGATTAATTGGGGGAATTAGTGAAAGCTTCATGAAATTCATTTAGTAATTCAACAAGCATTTATTAAGCCTTTTTTTTTTTTTTTTTTTAGTTCAGCAATCATATATTAAGCACCTACTCTCAGGACTATGCTAGGCACTGGGAATAAAAAAGCCCAACAGTCTCTATCCTCAAAGAACTTACATTCTTCTGGGGAGGTACAACATATACATATATCAGCATATTACAGTTAAAACTAAGGATAGAGAAATCTAGTCTTTCATGAAAGGATAGGATCTTATAGGTTAGAAATTCAGAGTTCTAGGTAAAGATGGGTATAATCTAATGGCTACTGGATGAAATACTCGCTAACATTTATCCATAGTACTTTTCTCACAACCTTGTGATAAAGCCAGCATGAGTATTACCTCCATTCTGTAAATGGGGAAACTGAGATTTAAAGCGATGAATTGACCTGCCTCGTTCGCCTACCTAATATATATCAGAGTCAAGATTTTAACCTAGGTCTCTGGACTACAAATCCTATACCATTCCCAGTGTAGGGGAAAGGTAGTACCTTCAGGTAGTATCCATATTGTGTTTACTTTTGTGCAAACCTCCAAGGGCCAAGGAAGATCCAGAAAAACTGAGGGTAGGTGGGTGGAAGGGAAGAGTTATCTGCAGGTGGCCATATGGCATATTTCTCCATCTCTGGCTTTCCTTCCCTTCCCTTGTGGGGTTTAAGGAGAAGTAAACACAGTATGCTTCCAATCCTCTGTGTCCCTCTTCTGAGCTTAGAATTCTAAAGAGAAGGGAGCAATTCATATTTTTCTCTTTACAGCAAAGCACACTTCCAGGTTATCATTCATGGGCTACTCCTAAAGTCTTTTCCTCTTCACTAGAATGAGCAACCGGAATGAAGAAAAGAATGGGGACTCAGACCACACTGCCAGTGAAGCCCCTCCAACCCCACAGGATGACTCCCCAGATCAGAGACGGTCATCTTCAGATACATCTAAGTCTGCATATAGCCTTACCCGGAGGATTTCAAGTAAGCTTCTAGACAGTCACCTTTTGTGCAAGTTATAGCTCAAGAAACCGCTATCCTGGTAGCTTGTATGCAAATCCAAAGTAAATTCATTTAAAATCCCATCACATGCATTGCCAGGAGAATAGACAGAGCAAGTTCTCTCAGGAACATCAGTGTTCCCAAAGAAAGAAAAAAGAGGCAGAGCTGCTGGAGGGAAAGATAGGACAGAGAATTGACAGCTCACTCGTGGTGGCCTTGATTATGGGAAACCATAGCTGATGCAAGTAGAGTAGATTTTTGTTTGTTTATTTGTGGGACTAAAGCTATGTCTAGGGAGTTGATTGGTTTTAGTTAATGACCTTGACTAGCTGTGTGATTTTTTTGGCTGAGGCAGGTGCAAGGGCTAGAGCATGGCACCTGGAGTCCAAAAGACCAGAGCTGTGTGACCCTGGGCAAGTAGCCTAACCTCTGTCTGTCTGTAAAATGGGGATAAAATTAATACCTATCTTCTAGGGTTGTTGTGAGGTCCAAATAAGAGAATATTTGTAAAGCTCTTAGCATAGTACCTGGCACATAGTAGGTGCTTAATAAATAGGCAATAGTAAGTATTTTTTCTTTCCTTCCTTCTTTCCTTCCTTCCTTCCTTCCTCCTCTCTTCCTCCCTCCCTCACTTCCTCCTTCCCTCCCTTCCTCCCTTTCTTCCTTTCTCTGCTCTTCCCTCTCTCTTTCCCCCCTTTCCTCCCTCCTTTCTTCTTTCCTTTCTTTTTTCCTCTGTTCCTCTCTTCCTCCTCACTTTTTTCCTTCTTTTCTCCCTCCTCCCTTTCTCTATTATTTCCTTCCTTTTCTCTCCCTTCCTCCTTTTCTCCTTCCTTCCTTTCTTTTCTCCCTCCCTTTTCCCCCTCTTTCCCCTCCTTTTTCTTCTTTCTTTCCTCCCTCCTTCCCTTTCCATTTTCTTCTCCCCTTCCTTCCTTCCCTCTTTCTGTTCCCTCCCTCACTTTTTTCTAGTCTAAGCTGTTTTGTGTGAAAAAAAGTGGGGGATTGTGTTGATACATGACCCTGTGCAACTATAAATCTAGTGGATTTGACTTTTTCCTCTGCCTCATTGAACTAATCAGTTGTTTAATTAGATTGACACACTTGATTACTATTATTATCAGTTGTAATAAAGGCAGATTTTGTTTATATAGCACTTGAAGGTTTACCAAATGGTTTTTCCCAACAACCTCATGAGGCAGTTGAATGCAGTAGCTATTAATTCCATTTTCAGATGAAGAAACTGAGACTCAGAATAATTATCTGAGTGTCCCTTGGTCACGTTGTTATTTTGTGTTGAAATTGGGAGTTTTAATTTGAACACTGTGACCCTCCCACTATACCTAGCTCTCTCTCATGATTTTCATAGTTATCTAGAAGGTATAGAATGGGGACGCAGTAGACAATGGAAGCAGGTGGTGGGGGACCAGAGCCCTCCCCTACCTCCCTCTTCTCCTACACTACCCTGAGACTTCAGTTCTTTTAGCAGAGTAAGGGTCAACTAGGTGGCTCTGTGTATAGACTAAGGTGTTTGGAGTCAAGAAGACTCTTCTTCCTGAGTTCAAATCAATCCTCAGACACTTACTAGCTGATGGCCCTGGGCCAGTCACTTAACCCTGTTTGTCTCAGTTTCCTCATCTTTAAAATGAGCTGGAGAAGAAAATGGCAAACCACTCTAGTATTTTTGCCAAGAAAACCTCAAATGGGATCAGGAAGGATCAGACATGACTGAAAAATGACTGAACGAAAAAGCCCATTTATTCCACTGGGGGTAAGGCAAAAAACATCACCTTTTGGGAGAAGTGGTATACTGACTTAATAGTTATTCATACTTTGATGTGAAAAAGGTTTTCAGATAATTTCCTGACAGTAGGTTTTGTTGGAGAAAAAAGAAAAGAAAGTCAAAAGGAACCTATTCTTTCTAGAATTTATTTTCTTCAACTGTAAAACAAACGGTTATGACTAAATGATCTCTAAGATCAAGTCAACAAACATTTATTAAATACCTAATATGGCTGGCCAAGCACTGTGCTAAATTTGGGGATATAAAGGAAGACAAAGAACAGGCCCTGTTCTTAAGGAGCACACAGTTTAAAGTTGGAGAGGGAATTGCATACAAACCACTTTGTACCAGCAAGATATATACAGGACAAATGGGAAATAATCATAGGGGGGAGGTACCAGAATTAAGGGAAATCCCTTAGAAGTCTCTTAGAGTTCCAATATTTAGTGGTATGTCAAACCTTGCCTATTGTACAATATGACCTAAAGCTGGTTTTGAACACTTACATTCAGAGAGCTAAAAGAGAGGTTTTTTTGGGGGGGTAGTTGTTCAGTTTTTCTCAGTTGGTGGAGATACTGGAATGGTTTGCCATTTCCTTCTTCAACTCATTTTACAGAAGAGGAAACTGAGGCAAACAGGGTTAAGTGACTTGTTCAGGGTCACAAGCTAGTAAGTGTCTGAGGCTCAGTGCTCTATCCACTGAACCACTTAGCTGCACATCAAATTTGAGACCACCTAATAGAAATAAACCCCTACTTACTCACTTAGAAGACCTCAAATTCACCTTATCTGTGTTGTATTATATTTTGATTTATTTTGTTAAACATTTCCCAATTCCATTTTAATTTAGTTAAAGCCAGCACTAGGAAGTTTTGCAGGTGATTGTGGCCAGAGGTCCTCAACTTTGACCTCTCCGCATTTTGTAGATCAGAGGATCTTGGGATCATAGATCTTGAGTGGAAGAGACCTCAGAGTTCAACTCTTTCATTTTAGAGATGATTAAAGAGAGGCCCAAAGAGGTCCAACATTACTTGACCCAGTGTTGAACAGGCAGTATATGGCAGAGCCACACTTTGAAGCTTTGTTCCCTGACTACAAGTCCAGCATTTCCATACCATGCTGCTAACATCTTCACTTTACAAATAAGGAAATTAAATAATATGGTAGAGATAGCTGAAATGACAACCCAAAGTCCTTGTTGTTCAGTCGCTTTTCAGTCATGTCTGACTCTTGGTGACCCCATTTGGGATATTCTTGACAAAGATACTGGAGTGGTTTTCCATTTCCTTCTCTAGCTCATTTAACAAATGAGGAAAATGGTTAAGGGTTAAGTGACTTGTCTAGGATCGCACAGCGAGTAAATGTCTGAGGTTAGATTTGAACTCATAAAGAGGATTCTTCCTGATTCGAAGGCCACTACTCTATCCACTGTGCCACCTAGTGAGAGTCAGAATTAGAACTTGTATCTTTAGAATCTTAACCTACTATTCTTATTACTAAATATACTATATACTATGCAGCCTCCTTAGCACATTGCCTGATGCATAGTAGGCACTTAAATGTTTATTGGTGAATCTGTGAAATAAAGTAGATACAAAAGAACCTTCTGTCATTTACAGAGTGATGTTATCCATGTTCTGTGTGACTACTGTTTAGGTCTTGAGTCCAGACGGCCCAGCTCACCGCTAATCGATATTAAACCCATTGAGTTTGGGATTATTGGAGCCAAGAAAGAAATCATCCAACCATCTGTGCTAAGAAGGACCTACACCCCTGATGACTATTTTAGAAAGTTCGAGCCCAGACTGTACTCCCTTGACTCTAACAGTGATGATATGGACTCACTAACTGATGATGAGATCTTATCCAAGTACCAGCGGGGTATGCTGCATTTCAGCACCCAATATGATCTGCTGCATAACTACCTAACAGTGAGGGTGATTGAGGCCAGGGACCTACCACCTCCCATCTCCTACGATGGCTCTCGACAAGACATGGCTCATTCAAACCCCTATGTGAAGATCTGCCTCTTGCCAGACCAGAAGAATTCCAAGCAAACAGGTGTCAAACGCAAGACCCAGAACCCAGTGTTTGAGGAGCGCTACACCTTTGAGATCCCATTTCTAGAAGCCCAAAGAAGAACTTTGCTTTTAACTGTTGTGGATTTTGATAAATTCTCACGTCACTGTGTCATTGGGAAAGTTTCCGTGCCTTTAAGTGAAGTGGATCTAGTGAAGGGGGGGCACTGGTGGAAGGCTCTGGTTCCCAGTTCTCAGGTAAGGAAGCATGTCTGTGACTTTTGCTAGCTGGGGAAAAGATTCTTGATTTATAAGGGAAGTCTGCTTGATGACCTATAAAGAGGAATAGAGATAATACTGGGTTTAAAAAAATGGCATTTACTTTTGTCTTTAAAAAAAGAGCAGCTTTGGAGAATGTGGAAAGAATAAAAGATGATCCAGTCTTTGTTGCCTGGGGAAATTGATACCCTGACTCCCTGAAAGATGTCTGACTGCTTAAGGAGTATTCACATTGACGGGGGTCTTTCCCCTGGGTGATTATTATTAGGGTTATTGAGGCAAGCTGACTGTAGGTTCTTGTCTTGGGAACATAGCTAGCTGTGGCATAATTATCTAACAGCGAGGGTGAATGAGGCCAGCAACCTGCCATCTCCCACCTTCTATGATGGCTCACAACTAGACATGGCTTTTCACACTCTTACAGGAAGATCTGCCAAATTACCAGCTCTATAAACAGTGTGTAGAAATGCGGTTAGTCATGGGTGGAGATTTGATGGTGGGTGCTGTTGAGGGGCAGAGGGAGATTAATAATAATAGCTAGCATTTATATCGCACTTTAAGGTTTTCAAAGTGCTTCACATATGTCATCTCACTTGATCCTTATGGCAGCCTTGGGAGTTAGGTGCTGTTATTATTCCCATTGTGCAGATAAGGAAACCAAGGCTGAGAGAACAGTTAAGTAACTTGCTCAGGGTCACACAGATAGAAAGTATCTGAGACAATATTTGAACTCAAGTCTTCCTGATTACAGGTCCAGTCTGTATCTGCTGTGCCACCTACCTGCCTGGATTAAAGTTCTGGAGGTTCCTTCCACACATAAATTTTTATCTACCATGATCCAGTGTGGAATCGGGGAGCTAGGTGGTACATGATTAGAGCACTGGGCTTGGAATCAGGGCAAGTATGACCCTGGGCAAGTCACTTAACTCTGTTTGCCACAGTTTCCTCACATGTTAAATGAGCTGAAGAAGGAAATAGCAAACCACTTCAGACATGACTGATTGACATGACATGATTGAACCACAGCAATGGATTGGATCTCTCACACACAAGCACGCTCATCAATGGATGGAACACACCCGTAGTTGTTTCCTCATTGATGACATCAGTCACTGTTAGTCATTATCTATTGATTGAATGTTCCATACTCTACTGGACTGCCAGAGTAGGGACAAAAGCCTGACGTTTGCCATCAAGAAGTTTACAGATCTAAAAAGAGAAATCCAAGAGACCAGGAGTAGACTATGCTTTATTATTTGCATTGCAGAAGGGACTAATCAATTAAGCCAATAAGCATTTAATATACACTCACTCGTCATATAAAGAAAGACAGGAAAACAACCCCTACCTTCAAGGAGCTTATATTCTAAAGGTTTGACAACAGAGAAATAATTAGGTACATGCAAAACACTTAGAGTCAATCAGTCCTATCAGTCAGTACACATTAATTTAGCACCTAAGTACCACACACCATGCTAAGGCTGAGAATACAGATAGAAGTGAAAAGAAAGAGTTACAATCTATTGGAATAAATGGAAGATAATCTTAGAAAGAGGAATAACATGAATGATCTATAACATTGGTGATTATAACTGGCTTTCTTTTTTCTCTAAAATTCTTACCTTCCCAATACTGGGTTTAAGGCATAGATTCCTTTGCCAGTCTGCTGAAGGCTTAGTACCCCTTCCCTAAATAATGTTTTTAAGTGCATAAAATCAAATACACAGTTTCAAAAAGGGAACCAATTATATTGAAATAAAGTTATCAAAATATACATTTTTTAAAAAAACAATCAAGTTCACAAACCCTTGGTTAAGGATAACCTTAATGTTTAAATACATCATGTAGATCCATCCCATCTAACTGGGGAGGGTGGACGATGGAAGAGAGGTTAGGAATAGTAGACACTTTTTTCCATAGGTTTTTAAAATATATTTTCATTTATTTCATTAAACATTTCCCAATTGTATGTAAAAATTTTTAAGTCATTTTTGAAAATTTTGAGTTCTAAATTCTCTTTCCCTCTCCACCGCTCCCTCACCCATTAAGAAGGCAAGCAATATGATATTGATTATACATGTGAAGTCAAGCAAAACATTTCCATATTAGTCATAAGTGATAACAGACTCTTAATCGGTGCTTGTTGACTGTCTTGTAGGATGACTGACTGGATTCATTTTGAGTAGGAAAGGAAAACTAGCCCAGGATTAAAAACTTGTGGGTATTTAATTGATTATAAATAATAGAGGTAGGCAAATGAACAGTCCTGTTTGTCTAAATATGAGGTATGTCCGTAAAGTAATGAGGCAGATTTTCTGCTGGCTGTTGGCAGACCCTTTACACAAGACCCATTACACAATTTCATTGTTATTGTTCTGTTGTGTCCAATTCTTTGTGACCCCATGGACCATGGCATTCCAGGCCCTTCTCTTCTCTACTATCTCTCAAAATCTGTCCAAGCTCATGTTCGTTACTTCCATGACACTGTCTATCCATCTAACCCTCTGCTGTTCCTGATCATTTTTAGAATTTGTTGGTAGCCCAGCACATGTTTGTCATTTTTCATTTCTAGCTAAAGGCTAGAGTTTATTTACTCCAAGAAATTTTATCTTCTCTGCAATGCCTTCTTCCTTCCTCCTCTGGTTTGACAGCTCTCATATCAACCAGAGACCTGCTAGCAAGGAGCAGGTAGTGAAAAAGGAAGGTTATATTAAGTCTTGTCATTCAGTTCTGTTGTTCTTGTTCATTCATTCAGTCATGTTTGACTCTTTGTGACTCATGGGCTATAGCACACCAGGCCCTTCTATCGTCCACTGTTTCCCGAAGTCTGTCCAAGTTCATGTTCATTCCTTCCATGACACTCCCTATCTCGTTTTCTGCCGTCCCATTCTCCTTTTGCCTTCAGTCTTTCCCAACATTAGGGTCTTTTCCAATGAGTCTTGTCCTCTTATTATGTGGCCAAAGGATTTAAGCTTCAGCTTCAGTATTTGTCCTTCCAATGAGTAGTCTGAATTAATTTAAATATGGACTGATATGATCTCCTTGCTGGTCAAAGGACTCCCAAAAGTCTTCTCCAGAATGACCATTGGAAAGTGTCAGTTCCATAGTGCTCAGCTTTCCTTCTGGTCCAGCCCTCACAGCTGTACATTGCTACAGGAAAAGCAGTATCTTTGACTTTGCAGACCTTTGTTGACAAGGTAATGTCTCCCCTTTTTAGTATGTTGTCCAGATTGGCCATAGCTTTCCTTCTAAGGAGCAAGCATCTAGTGTCAATTAGAACCCTGGGCTTCATGTAGAACTTGTATTGACACAAGCGTAAGTGAAAGAGTGGAGATGTGCCAGAGCCCATCATACAAATCTTAGGACAAGATGCTGTTCATTCTGGGTAGGCTTCTGGGAGGAAAGAAGAGTTTGGTTGTGCTTTATTAGGCAACAGTAATTATACACCTACAGCATACTGAGCATAATGCTAGTAGCAGAGCTTGGACTTGCAATGTAGGGAGATGGTGAGCTCCTTGAGAGCAGGGACTGTTTTTTTTTTGCCTTTCTTTATATTTCTGGTACTTAAAACAATACCTGGCATGTAATAGGCACTTAGTAAATGCCAACTGACTGATTGATGTAATATAGCAGTTAGGTGGCCTGGTGCATAGAACATGCAAATTCAGCCTCCAGCCCTTACTAGCTGTATGTCCATGGGCAAGTCATTCTTTCTGCCTTAGTTATCTCATTTGTGGAATGGGGATAATAATAGAACCGACCTCTCAGGGTTGTTTCAAGGACCAAATGATGTCATAATTATAAAGCAGTTAGCACAGCGCCTAGCACGTAGTAAGCACTATACAAATATTAATGATGATGCTGATGCTGATGCTGATGCGCTAGCCAAGTCCAAATTCTGACTCTTCTGTTTAATGCTTAGAAGAACTTGGGTGAATCACTTCTCCTTTATAAAATGAGAAGGAAGGGTTAGAATTCAGGAGTTCTTAACCTTGGGACTCTGACTAGATTTTTAAAAAATTATTTATTTATTTTTCGTTTTCAAGATTCACTACCATAAGTTCTAAATTTTCTCCCCTCCCTTCCCCCCACCTTCCCAAGACAGTATGCAAGGTTCTACATATACATTCCTATTAAATATATTCTCACAATAGTCATGTTGTACAGAAGAATTAGAATGAATGGGAGGAACCATGAAAAAGAAAGAACAATTAAAAAAAAACAACCCAAAACAAAATAAAAAAACTAGTCTGCTTCGATCTGCATTCAGACTCCTTAGCTTTTTCTCTGGATGTGGATGATACTTTCTGTCATGAGATCTCTGGAATTGTTTTAGTTCCTTACGTTGCTGACAAGAGATAAGTCTATCGAAGTCAATCATTGAACATTACTGTGTGCAATGTTTTCCTGGTTCTGCTCCTTTCACTCAGTCTCAGTTCATATAAGTCCTTCCAGGCCTCTCTGAAGTCTTCCTGTTCATCATTTCTTATAGCACAATAGTGTTCCATTACATTCATTCACAACTTGTTCAGCCATTCCTCAACTGATAGGCATTCCCTGAATTTCCAGTTCTTCGCCACCACAAAGAGAGCTGCTATAAATATTTTTGTACATGTGGGTCCTTTTGCCATTTTTATGATCTCTTTGGGATAAAGACCTAGAAGTGGTATTTCTGGGTCAAAGGGTGTGACTTGATTAAAAAAATATTTTGATAGCTATATTTCAGTATAATTGCTTTCCTCTCTCTCTCTCTCTCTCTCTCTCTCTCTCTCTCTCTCTCTCTCTCTCTCTCTCTGCCATGTGCGTGCGCAGGTGCGCGCACACACACACACACACACACACACACACCTATACATACCTTTCCAGTCTTACTTTACTCTCCTAAACATACCTTTCAATCCAGTGCCATTGGTCTCCTTGCTGTTTATTATACATGACAGTTTCCCATATCTTCCATGCCTGAAACTCTTTCCTTCCTCATCTTCAGTTCCTGGCTTTCGTGGCTTTCAAGTCTCAATTAAAATCCCACTTTCTTCAAGAAGTCTTTCCCAGTCCTCTTTATTCTTAGTGCCTTCTCTCTGAGAAGACTCCCAATTTATCCTGTTTTATCTTGTTTGTATATTGTTTGAGATGGAGCTCCTGGAGGGCAGAGTCTGTCCTGTACCTTTCTTTGTAATCTCAGCATTTAGCACAGTGCCTAACTAGGTAAGTGCTTATTTAAAGCTAGGGACTTTGCATTTAAAATTCTTTTTCTGAGAAGGGGGTTTCATAGGTGTCATCAGATGACCCAAGAGGTTCATGATCCAGAAAAGGTTAAGAACCCCCGGAATAGCAAGTCTTTTTCCCATGTCCTGTGGTATCATGCTTAGTTGAGAGTTTCGTGGAGGAGATTAGCAACTCCTGAAGTCAGGAGGGGTTTTTAGCAGATATTCCGAGGTGAGAGGGCATAACAGCCAGTAGGGAAGTTTGGCCAGTTACAATTCTGTTAATTATTTTCCTGGTAGAGTTTTCTCTTTGGAGCTGAATCAAAGCTTCTTTTTCACTATTTGCATGTTGATCAGGCAGTAGTAGTTACACTTAGGAGAAATAACAAGTGTTCATTCCAAAGGCAAGAGGTAAAGAACATCTCTCATAATTCCAGACTTCATGTCTTCTGGAAGAAAATCTGAGCAATAAATTCCATGTGACATTTTATGAGTTGAATGAAAGTGCTGAGGTTGATTTTTTTTCTTCTAAAATTCTTGATATTGATGATACGGGTGGCATTTTGGTGACTGCATTCGCCAGAAGGTTAGATTGCCATTTGTATGTCGAGCTTGAGACTGTTAGTTATGAGAAGTCTGGTGCCTTGGTGAATTTTTCAAATAAAAACAAATCTCCACATTGGTAGATGCCAACAGGTTAGATCTCGCGAACACCTCAACCGGTTTTCATTCTGGGTCACACATGGCTCCTGCTAACTTGTGGCCTTGGGTCGCTAGATCGGTGATTGTTATTTCACATCCCTCAGGGGCTGACTCTTTAAATTCTGATTAGAAGCAAATATTTTCTGTCTGTCATTTTCCTCCCCCTTCGCCAAAGTGTTTTCCAGAGGGCTTTAATAGAGAGATTCTGGAAGAGTACCTGAGGCCACAATGACAGTTTTTTTGCGATTTTTCTCTTCCAGATAATCTGATTTCAAAGTGGCATTTAGTAGAGGACATATTTGTTCTGAATAAGGACCCTCCCAGGAATGCCTTTGGCAGAGAATGTAAATAAACTCATCACTGAAACTACACAGCTTATACAAAAGGATCCGCTGGCTTACTTTGGTTTGGCAAAGTAGGAGAGTCGATGACTTTGGAACCAGAGGACCTGAGTTCAGATCTCAGTTATGCCACTTATTACTTTGTGACTTTGGACAAGTGACTTAATCCCTCTGGGCCTCAGTTTCCTCCTCTGTAAAATAAAGGGCAGTTAGGTGATGCAGTGGATAGAGTGTCAGGCCTAGAGTCAGGACGACTCATCTTCCTGAGTTAAAATCTGGCCTCAGGCACTTATCATATATATGACCCTGGGCAAGTCACTTAATCTCATTTGACTCAGTTTCCTTATTTGTAAAATGAGCTGGAGAAGGAAATGGCAAATCACTCCAATATCTTAGACAAGAAAATCCCAAATAGGGTCACAAAGAGTCAGATGTGACTGCAACAAGTGAACAAAAAACAGAAATGAAGGGGACTAGCTGAAATGGTCCTTATAGTCCCTTCCAGTTCTGAATTTGTGGTCCTGTAAGCCAATAATTTCATTAACGAACCAATCAGTGTAATGAGTTAAAAAAATGAGCTCAACTGGTTGTGTCATGTTGTGTGCATAAGATATGGAATGATTCACTTTTAACTACTGTGGGGGGGGTATTGAGTGGGGTATAGTCTTAGAGGGTGATTTTAGAGTTGTTCTGCATTTTCTGCCATGGAAAAGTCATGGGAAGGATAATCAAAGGGACATTTTAAAGGTGTAGCGTAGATTCATACTGCGGCTCTCATCATAGTATCCTGCTTGCCCATCTACTCTTTCAACCTTACATCTTTGGGTAGAGCTGTTTGGAAGTCTGAGGTGAGCTGAGTGTTCATTTCCAGTTTGGTGATTCTATCATACTTTATAGGGTAGCTAGGTGATGCAGTGGCTAGAGCTCCAGCCCTGGAGTCAGGAGAACCTGAGTTCCAACCAGCCTCAGACACTTACTAGCTGGGTGACCCTGGGCAAGTCACTTAACCCGTTTGCCTCAGTTTCTCATCTTTAAAATGAGCTAGAAAATGAAATGGCAAACCATCCCAGCATCTTTGCCAAGAAAATCCAAAATGGGGTTATGAGGATTCAGACACTGACTGAAATAACTCAACAGCAAATCATATTTTATGATCCCCTGAATTTCAGGATGGATTTCAGATCTGGTTTAACACATTATATATAAATGTGGTTTGAAAGAAACATTGAGTCAAGTAAACCACTGAGAGATACCCTGCTCGTTACGGTAGATCAAGGTGAACTGGGCTCTGATAATTAGGGATGGAAATAAATCCATGCCTTGTAATAGCTCAGCATCATTTATTGCTGAAAACTAATACTGTCTTGGATGTAGGTAGTGAGTTTTTTTTTCCTAAAGAGTTGGGAGGAAATTGGCCATGAATGATAATACCTAGAAACTGCCTAACAGGTAGGGTAGTGACTTGATGTCTAAAGATAAAATCTGTAATTGGAAGGAAAGGCCATTGAGTTATAAGACTGCTGGGTACTCTTGCATGGACTTGCTGTGTGACCTTGAGCAAGTCCTTCAACCTTTGGGGCCCGGGTAAAATGTCAGTAATATTATTGTCTACTTTATAGTAGCAACAGCACACTTTAAAAATATTTTGTTTTAAAGCACCATGCAGGTACAATGCTATGTAAATGTATAACCTCTGAGGGTGGGCATTGACATCGAGGCTTGGTCCTCAAACATGGAACCCTCTCCTGAGTACAGGGAGTTTTAACCTTTTTTGTATCACGGACCCATTTGGAAGTCTGCCCATTTCTCATAATCATATTTTTACATGGTCAAATGAAATAGCTATTGTAAAGTGCTTAGCCAAAATACATAGGATTACAAAGGAAATGGATTACATTGAAATTCAAAATATTACATATTAAAAAATAACCACAACAAATACATAGACTCTGGGCTAAGACCCTCTATAAGAAAGACTGTGATATCTATAAAGTCTGAAAGATACAACTTGTGTGACCAACATGGAAACCAGGTTACTCTGTCTTGGGGAGAAGCCAGAGGAGCAAAGCAGCATTGTATTACACAGCCAAGTTATTCTCAGCATGCTTGATTTTAGGAGATTATTGGGAGAAGTGTTGGGTTTTGTACAAACAGAAGGAAATGTGTTTTGTTAAAAAGTGATATTTGCACATAGGTCTGGTAGATATTTATGTTTCATAAGATGGTGTTAAGCTGAGATTTACTCTATATGAAGCCAAACCTTTTATTGCCAAGGTTTGAATACTGAATGGCATCGAGCAGGTTGGAGGAAGATGAGTTCAGGGTGATATTCATAGCTGTCTGTGTTTGGGAAATAGCTGGACCAATGTGGTATCATTACAAAATAATGAGAATTAAAAAAAAACAGCCCAAACCAAATACCTTAGAATTTATACAACCAAAGAAGGGTTGCCTCCATCAAAGTTGCCCCTTTGAGAGGTAACAGACTTTCAATGAATGAACCAAATAACATAAAACTTCAAAACATTTATTAAGCAAATTGTTGCCGTTCATTTATTTTGGTTGTGTCTGACTCTTTGTGACCCCGTTTGGTGTTTTCCTGGCAAAGTTATTGGAGTGGTTTGCCATTTCCTTCTCCAGCTCATTTTACACATGAGGAAATGGAGGAAAAAGGTTAAGTGACTTGCCCAGGGTCACACAGTTAGTAAGTTTCTGAGACTGGATTTGAACTCAGGGAGATGGATCTTCCTGACTCTAGGCCTAGTCCTTATCCATTAAGCACCTACATGCCCCTCAATACAATGATGCTGTTAATTTGTCATGTCCTAAGTCAATAAGCACCTGAGGGGATCCATCTCTATTTGAATTTGACATCACTGTTCTGAGATTCAGATGATTTACCATTCTACTTGGTACTTAGACTTTTCACCCTGAGAATGTCTTACAAAAATGAAATTAATGTCTGAATCAACCACAATAATAAAACATTTATATTTATATACATTACATAAAAATATGCTTATTTCTAAAATTATTTAAATAAAATTTCATATAGCATATAAAAAGCAATAAGACTCAGATTGAATATTTACTCATTCGTTATCCTGAGTCATACTGCATATTTTGTGGTTCTTAAAAAAAAGATCAAAATGACAATGTTTAGTGCACATGGGGAAGTTGTCGACCCTTTGTAATAGCTGAGGCACACAGCACACCTGTTGGGAATCTCTGGTGTAGCTGCAAGAACAGTAGTTGGTTGTGAGTCTGAACACCTGTGGCATTAAGTATGGAGAGCAGAACTTGGAGCGAGGAAGATCCAAGTTCACATCCTACCTTCAACACCTGGGTGTCACAGGTATGCGACCCTGGGCAAGTTCTTTGACTTCTCTGGGTCTCAGTTTCTTCATCTGGAAAATAAGGGGGTAGGACTCAGTAATCTCTAAGGTCTTTTGTAGCTCTCTGTCTATGACCTAAAAATGGAGAATAGTACTTAACAGCCTTAAGAGCAGTACTTAAGTTGATGAGCTTCAGTTTCCACATTGGAAAAGTGAGGGTGTTGGACTCAGTGATCTCTAAAGTTCCTTCCAGTTCACAACCACCACCACCACTCACCCAGGGATTCCAATACTATGATTGTGGCAATAGAGTGGTTCTTTTAGGCCCTAGGCTTTCCTTACAGAGGAAGGCAGACACAGGGTGGTTGCTTTCAGGTATGGTATGGGTTACAATCCCAGAGTTCTTCCTTTGGGGACTTTTCATAAAAATGTTTTGATGAAGCTTACAAGATTGTGGGCAATCTCTTGTTACCCAGTCTGGGAATTTTGATCTTAAAAATGCTCTCATGTTAGAGTTAGCATCAACCTTTGTGACATGGTTAATTAATTAAAATAAAGCTGACTGCCTGCCTTTCTTCTGTCCCTGAAGTGAATCTTAGAAGGATTAAATGAGAAAATGCTGCTGTTACAGAATATAAAACTAGAAGGAATCATCAAGTCCAGGGATGTTGAACTTGGTGTCCATGAATTAGTATAAATGTATATTTTGGTACCTACATTTCAGCATATTTGGTTTTCTTTGTAACCCTTTACATTTCATTTTATGGATTTAAAAAACATTCTTTTGAGAAGAGGGTTCCCTAGACTTCACTAGACAAAAGGTTAAGAATCCCTTCTTCTGGGGCAGCTAGGTAGTATAGTAGGGGTAAAGCACCAATCCTAGAGTATGGAGGACCTGAGTTCAAGTCTGGCCTCAGACTAGCTGAGTGACCCTGGGCAAGTCACTTAACCCTGATTGCCTCAAAAAACTCCTACTGCTTCTAGTCTAATCCCCTCATTTTACATATGAAGAAATTTGGGTCCAGAGAAAGGAGGATGACTTGGTCAAAGTCACACAGACAGTAAGTGGCAGAGTTAGATAATCATAATGCCCTATCTCTTCATTTCAGAGACCCATTTTCATTTGAAACTATACAGTAAGCAAATTTAAGGATAGCTAGGTGGTGCAGTGGAGCCTGGAGTCAGGGAGTCCTGAGTTCCAATTTGGCCTTAGACACTTATTAGCTGCATGACCCTGAGCAAGTCACGTAACCATGTTTGCCTTAGTTTCCTCATCAGTAAAATGAGCTGGAGAAGGAAATGGCAAATGAGTCCAGTATCTTTACCAAGAAAACCCCAAATAGAGTCATGAAGAGTCAAACGCAACTGAGTGACAACAACAGCCATCAAATTTAAATGGAAACAGAGATGCAGGAAAACATGTACCACTACAAACTCAAGGACAGTTATGGCAAACCTGTTCAAATAGTCAGCTGCTGGAGCTCAGGCATGGATGGAAGGAGTGAGGCCCAGAAAGAAAACCCTCTGGGCCCTACAGGGCATTGTTCTCAGGATTCCTTTAGGTCTATAAACACAGGGTCTCTGGACAGTTAGGACAGAAGAGATTTGTTTGCCAAAGGAAGCTGTAGGTTAGAGCTGCCTAAGGCCACCTGCTGAAACCATGGCAAAAGTGTCCCTGGCTCCGAGTCTGTCTGAGCTCTTCGAGCCACCAGACAATGCTGTGCTCCAAGCAAGGCCTAAATATTGTGACCTAGTAAATAAAAATGAATAACAGCGTTTGGTCTTCTATCACTGCCCCCAACTTGTGAAGTGCTCAACAGGCAAGGCTCTAGACAAGGTAAATGTCAGTCTTTTGATGAAAACCATTCTTTCCCTTGGCCTGGAGCTGCCTTCCATGGCAGGCTTTTCTGCGTTCACTCAAACAGCCTCCGTACCTTGACTTTTTCAGAATCACCTCCTGCCCAGGAGGGGGTTTTGTAATTCTTGCCTTTGGTGGTTAATCATATCAGTAACCAGATGCAAATGTATCTCAGTAACAGTACCACACCAGGAGGCTGGGTGAAAAGAAAAAGGGCTTTGGAAAGCAGCCCTTGGTGGGAGAGGCCTTGTTTTGTTTTTTCAGGGACCAAGCTTGTGATTTCTTAGCCTTCAAGCAAAACTAGGCACTCGGCTTCCTAGTGGCTCTGGTGCCCATGAACTGTATCACCGTGCTGGACAAACAAAGGAATTCAAGGAATTCTGACTTTCAGCTCCAGGAGGGCTCTCAGCTCAAGAGGACTCGTATCTAAGAAAGAGCCAAGTGCCTACATTTTAATTATCAGAAAACCAAGCCAAGGAAGTTAGGGCAGTTTGGGTCAAAAGATTATTGAATCTCTTCCATGCTAGGCTTCCTGTCTTTGGTGTCTCCTGCTTCACCTCATTCCCCAGGAGGCTGCTGGAGTGCTTCACCTAAGGTGCTGCTCTTTCCTACCTCTAGGATCAAATGGAAGTGCCTTTGGTTGGTATTTAAAGCCCTCCACTAATGTATAATTATGCATAAAGATATAATATATACTTCATGATACTAATAGATAATTATTTTATATAGGATACTAATAGATTATTATATAATGTATAGGATGCTAATATATGTCATATAAGTAGATAATTACATTTCACAGGATACCCATAGGATAATTGTAATATATATTAAATAGAATACTATCAATTATATTATATATTATATGAATAGATAATTGTATTTTATAGATTTCTAATAATTATATTATATATTATATAGGCTACTAATAGATTATACATTATGTTGATATGAAATTACATCACATAAGATATGAACATGGAATTATATTACATATTTATTATATATGATACTAATATAGGATTGGATTATATAGGATATACATATGTAATTATATACCATATAGGATACACACATATAATTATATTGCATATAGGATATGAATATATAGCTATATAGCATACAAATATAATTATGGTCTATATTACATACAACACTCATCCATAATTGTGTGAGATGTCAGGTAAATATAGAATTAGTGTATGACACTAGAATATAATATACTTAATATATAATAATAATTCATTAGTAATGAATCCCTCATACATATCACTTCACCCTTGGCTCCTCTCCTTTCCCCTGGCTGTCAGCCCATGTCTGGAATGTACTTTTTTTTTAACCTCTGCCTCATGGAATCTCTATTTTCTTTCAAGAGCCGACTCAGGTTCTACCTACTACATGAATCTTTTTCCTGACTCCCTTTTCTTACTCCCCTCCCCCAACTGCTATTGTCTTTCTCCCCAAATTATCTTGTATTTGGCAGCTAGGTGGTGCAGTAGATAGAGCACTAGTGCAGGAGTCAGGAAGATCTGAGTTCAAATCTCACCTCAGACACTTGACACTCACTAGCTGTGTGACCTTGGGTAAGTCACTTAACCCCAACTGCCTCATCCTGGGTCATCTCTAGTCATCCTGATGAATATGTGGTCACTGGATTCAGATGGCTCTGGAAGAGGAGTGAGGCTGGTGACCTGCATAGCCCTCCCTCACTCAAAACAAAGTCAAGTGCAAGTCATGTCATCATTTCTCTATGGCGTGGTCTTCTTTGGCAACGAAGGACGAACACACACTCATTTTGTATTTATTTGCATATATCTGTTTGTGTACATCTGACTAGGTTGGGCAGAGATGGTTTCACTTTTGTGTTTGTAACAATCCCATTACTTAACACAGCTCCTGGCATACTGTAGGTGCTTAATGAATGCTTGCTGATTAGGTATAGTGGCATTAAAATTTTTGGCTCTGCTACTTACTTGTGGGATCTTGGATAAATCATCTAAACTCTCTGGTCCTTAGTTTTATCACCTGTAAAATAAGTAGATTGGGCCTCTGTGTTCCCTTCCAGCTGTAAGTCTATGAGCTTATGATGTTCCACTTAGACATGGGTTATTGTAGCAGCACTGACAAGGGCCATCAGGGAGAAGGACCCATTTCTTTACTGACCCATTTCCTTATTGTGGAGGTCAGCTGGGTGGCTCAGTGGATAGAGCCCTATGCTTGGAATCTGAAAGACTCATTTTCCTGAGTTCAAATCCGGCCTCAGACACTTACTGGCTATGTGACCCTGGCTATGTGACCCTGTTTGCCTCAGTTTCCTCATCTGAAAAATGAGCTGAATAAGGAAATGGCAGACCACTCCAGTATCTTTGCTAAAAACAAACAAACGACTCCAAAAGAGTAGGACATAACCAAAATGACTCAACTTTGCTGTGGAGTGGCTTCTATTAGGTGAAGTTTGGTAAATTATACTAAGCCAGGATCAGTAGGTGGTGGTGTTTGAAGGAGAAGGAGATGGTAAGTTTGGCATCCTTGTTCAAAAACTGGGAGGTGAGAATAGGATAGGATGCCAGACTGGCGGGAAAAAGCTCCTACTGGAAATCTGGCTGGAGAGATGCCGGCAGAGAAGACCTTCACATGATCTGTCCAAAGCATCTACAGACTCTTCCATCTTTCCCTCTCACCTTTCAACCCCTATCAATCAATCAATCAATCAATCCACAAACACTTGTCTGTTGCTTTATCCATCTGTTTAGGCACTCAGGATAACAAAGAAAAAAAGAAGTCCTTTTCCTCAAGAAGCTTACATTCTTCCAGAGAAGATATATGTAGATATATACAAAATAAAAATGTACCCCAAATTTTGGAATTTGTAAAAGCAATCCTTAAGAGGAAAATTTCTATTTCTAAAATAAATACAAGGGCAGTTCAGTAGCACAGTGAATAGAACAGATCTTGAAATCAGAAAGACCAGAATTCAAATCTAGCTTCAGAGACTTACTAGCTGTGTGACCCTATGCAAGTCACTTAACCTCAGTTGCCTCCAAAAATATATATAGTCTTTGATGGGGGAGCAGTAGCAGCTGGGGGATTAAGAAATGCTTCATGTACAAAGATGGTGCTTGAGCTGAGATTTGAAAGAAATGAAGGGTTCTAAGAGGTGGAGGCGAGGTGTCTCTCACTCCCATCTCAATAGTATAAGATCATAAAATTTAGAATTGGAAGAAATCATTTAGTCCTCTCATTTTACACATGAGGATACTGAGACTCAGAGGAGGTAAGTGACTTGACCAAAGTCACACGGCTGGTAAATAGTAGATCCTGGCTTCAATATGAGAAAATTCTAATTCAAATCTACTGCTTTTTTGCCTATATCACAGTTCATCACAGCAAAGAAGAGGTTTCTTATTGTGTTAGGATCAAAAAAGAGCCCTGGCTTTTGCTTGGGCTCATTTCTTAGTTATATACTTCAGTGCTGGATGGTCCATGACAGTCAGTTGACCTAATTTGCACGCTCGTGTCTGAGTTGTATTTTGGCCTTTGTAGGCCATCTTAAGAATTAAATTGGACAAAAGAGGCACTGTGTATGTGGAAGGGAGAAGCAGGTCAAAAAGCAGATCTTGAAATTCAAATCCTAGCCAGTCACCAAAACTGCTGACACCATGATTTGCCTTGGACCAGATGTGGGGTGATTCTAGGTTTCTGCTCCTTCCAGGTGATAGTGAAGAGGTTTTTTTTTCTTTCATGTAGCTCCTATGGTTATCAGGGAGGCTGCTGGATCAAAGACAGATCAGAGGTTAGTAGTCAGAGTGGCAGATAGTATAATTCAGCACTTTTCAAAGGCCCCTGCGGCATTCACACCATCAGGATGACTAGGACTCTGTCAGTTAGGCCTCTAATCAAACAAGGAAATTGCTTTCCTGGGGTGAGTTGAAATGGCACTGTAAACCCAATTGTCCTTGACAACACAGTGGCTAAGCAAACTTAAGCCTTTGAGTGATGGTGCCCAATACAGATAGTCTGTTTCTCTCACAAGGTCCTTGAGCCACACACTGAGAAACATGGCAGTGTTCCCCTCTCTTCCCCCCTAAAAAGTAAGCTTCTCACAGCAGACAGGGCACAAAGAAAGTGATTCTTAGTCAATGAACATTTGTAACTGGACTCATTTTAGAGAAAGGACTACATTTCTTTTTTAAAAAAATTGTCAGTTTTTTTCAATGAACAAAAACTGATTATCTTTCCTTCCCATTCCCCACCACCATTAAAAAGAAAAAGGAAAGGAAATCAAATTTGTTACAGCAAATATACATAGTCAAATTCCTGCAGTGGCCATGTCCAAAAAGTATATGTCTCCTGCTGTATCCCAAGTTCATCACTTCTCTGTTAGAACGTGTCTAGTATGCTTCATCATCCTGCCTCTGGAATTGTGGTTGATAAGGCTTTTACAATTGTTTTTTCTTCACAGTGTTATTATAGTATAAATTCTTCTTCTAGTTCTGCCAATTTTACTTTTCCTCAGTTTATACAGGTCTTCCCCAATTTCACGGAAACCATCCCTTTCATCATACATTCATATTCCATAACTTGTTCAGGCATCCCCCAATTGATGTGTATTCCCTTAGTTTCCAATTCTTTGCTACTACAAAAAGAGCTGCTATAAATAAATTTGTACATATGGGCTGTATTTCAAATGAGGCCCCGGGCCTCAAGGATAGATCGAATTGAAATTCCTTGAATTTCAATTTCCATGAAATTGTGTGTCTAGAAGGAAGGCAAGCAAGTTAACAAACATTTATTAAGCGCCTACCATGTGCCAGGCAGGCACTGTGCTAAGTATTTTATAACTATTAATCTCATTTGATCATAACAATCCTGTGAGGTAAGTGCTATTATTATCCTTATTTTACAACTGAGGAAACTTAGGCAAGAAGTGGTTAAGTGACTTACCCAGGGTCACATAGCTAGGAAGTTTCTGAGGTCACATTTGAACTCAGGTCTTTTTGACTCCAGGCGTGGTACTCTATCTATGGTACCACCCACATCAGCCTGAAATGTGGAGTGTGGGGGAGGATGGAGAGGGAATATAGACAGTAAAAGGAGCTATAGAGAAGACAGTCACAGTGCTCCTCAGGGCAGGAGACCAGTAGCACTGCCTCCTATCCCAGCTATGGAGGGCAAGTTGAAAGAGAACTGAGAGAGAAGACCTCTTGATTCACATGGGATGGTGGAGACCAGTGGACTCTCCAAGGTTAGTTTGAATGAGTCTTTCCAATCTTTTGTCAGCCTGTGCCAGAGACTTTGCCATGACAAACTTTTTGAGTATGGAGTGGGGAGAAGGGAAGAATAGGGGTCTCTACCTGTGATTTTTTCATTGTTATAAACTCCTGATATGGAAACTCCCTTCACTGATGCCAAATAGCAACTCTTTTATAATTTGCAGTCTTAGATATTCATCTAGGGCACTCAGAGATTAAGTGACTTTACCATGACACCACCCCCAGTTTGTGTAAGAGGCAAGACTTGAATCAGCTTTGGCGTTCCTAACTCTTAAGGTCAACCTTTTGTCCACGACACTGCACTATTACTGTTCAGTTGTTTCACTAATGTCTGGTGACCCCTTAGGGGTTTTCTTGGCAAAGATAATGGAATGGGTTGCCCCTTCTTTCTCTAGCTAATTGTTCAGATGAGGAAACTAAGGCAAACAGAATTCAGACACATACTGTGTGACCCTGGGCAAGTCACTTAACTCCTCAGTTTCCCCATCTGGAAAATGAGCTGGAGAAGAAAATGGCAAACCACTCTAGTATTTTTCCAAGAAAACCTCAAAAGGGTTTGGGAGAGTTGGATTCTGCTGGAAACAATTAAACAACAACACTTCAATGCAACAGTATAAGAAACATCACCAGGAGCTAATGGTATTGATAAGAAATATTCTATCAGTTTCAAAGAAGGGGCAAGATCCCATCTGATTGGAGTGGCTAGGAAAGTAATCATGGAGGGGGAGGTTTTAAGCTGAATGTGGAAGAGTAGGTAGAATTTGACTAGGCAGAGAGAACAAAGCAGCATATTTCAACTGGTAGCCTAAAAGACAGAGACGCTGTGATGGCTAAAACATGATCAGCCAGCTCAGAAGATTTCCTTAAACTTCCTGGCAGTGAGTATTTTCCTGTTCCATTGAAAAAAATTATCCTTTTTATTCTTACCTTTTGTTTTCACATCATCTTCTTTTATTATCTTCTCCTACTCAGCAAGCCATCTCTTTTGAACAGAGATTAAAAAAAAAGAGGGAGAAAAAGAAATTTAGAAAAACCAGCCAGAACACCAAGTACCTGGCACATAGTAGGTGCTTAATAGTTGCTTGTTAATGTTATTGTTGAGGGCTGGAGAGATGGAGGTACAGGAACTCCAAGAATGAAGTTGCCTGTGTGGGCCATCTGGAAAAGAATTCATGGACTCAAGCATTCTTGAAGTCAAGGTGGTAAAGACTGATTACACTTTTCAGTGGGCAAGAGTTCGTAGGGAACCTGCAATTTGAGTGGGATACAGGTAAAGTGTAGCATATTCTATAGTAAAACATGTGCCAAATACGCTAACTAGGTGATTCAGGATGGGATTAGGGAGTGGTTAGTTCTTAAAGTGGTATCTACTGCACAGGTATTTTACCTAGAGTTCATCAGGAAATAGCCCAAGGGGGAGGGGTTACATAGAGGTATGGTTTTAGGCCTGAAATGTCATTAAGTCAACTAATGGTCAAGACTGACTAAGGAATACCAGGTTGCTCTCATCAATATCTTATCAGACAAGATAAATGTAAGGGAATATACATACGTCTAAGTCTAGGATACATATGATTGGTCAGTGAGTAGTAAATGTCATTATGACTCAGTACACAGCCAGTTCAGCCAGTACACAGCTGGTTCAAACTAATAAGTTCTATTAGGTACAGGTTCTTATAGATACAACAATAAGTTCTTATAGGTACAACTGGCTACTGTAGCAGGAAGAGAGATAACAATTTTGCTAGGACAGACCGTGTCCTTGGGCTGGGGAGAAACTGTCTGAGATAGTGTTTTGAGTCAGGGAGAAATGTGATTTTTAGAGAGAAATGTGATTTTAGAATTGGGGTCTAAACATAAGTACCCAAGCACCCCATCAGAATGACCCCCTGTATCTGACAGCATATGCAGTATTCCATACCCGATAGCTCCCCATTTCTGTAAAGAAGGGAGAGGGACATTTTCTCCACCTTTCTTTGAAGCCAAATTAATTTATCCTAATTACACATTAGTTTCTTTCTATTTAGACCACTGTGGACATTGTGTATGTGTTTTCTTGTGTTTACTTCACTCTGTATCAGTTCATATGCCAGATATATACAAAATCCTTTGTATTTTTAGCTTCTTATGGCACAGTAACATTCCATTTTGTCCACATACCACAATTTGCTTAGCTATGCTCCAGTTGATGGGCATCTACTTTGTTTCCAATTTTGTATTGCTATGAATATTTTGGTGTATATAGAACCTTATGGCACTTGTGTTTGGCCTCCTTAAAGTATATCGGTGTCACAGTGGCTAGAGTGCTGAACCTGGAGTCAGGAGGACCTGATTTCAAATTCTTCCCCAAGCAATTCCTGTTGTGTAACCCTGGGCAAGTCACTTGATCTCTGACTGCCTCACTTCTCATCTGCAAAACTGTGATAATAATAGCACTTACTCCAAGGTTGTCGTGAGGATAAAATAAGATTTATAAAGCACTTTGCAAACCTTAAAACATATACATGCTAGTTTTGTTCTATTATTAGCCTACCAGGGGGACTTTGGGTAGTCCCAGTATGTCATGGTTGCTACTGTTTCTACAAGGAAGGAATGGTAATATTTTTTCTAAATACTTTCTCCTACCCCCTAGTTCTCTTAGTTGTTGGACCTGAATTTGCCATGACTGGCAAATTTTGTATATTATCAAGGGCCAGGTTTTATATGTGTGTTTTTCTTGTTATTAAGGCAGACATATCCATAAGTAATTTGCCATTAACAGGTGCCTAAGGAGTGAAACACACTGAAAAATCAACTTAGGATGGCAGCTGTGCCTCACTTTTTTCCAGATTCTCAAGAGGATTAGGAGTAGATTGATTTAATCTGGATAGCCATCAAGCCATGAGCACAGACTCAGACAAAAAAAGGGAAAATACAGCTCTGGGGTTTAGGTTTACACAGCCTCAAGAATCCCTTTCTTTCCTCCCATCTTCCCTGTAAGAGTCATCCCAGCAGGCATAGCAAAGCCTTTACAGATTGTAAAAGAGCATATTCAAAGTAGCTCTCTCCTGGCTGCATTAAGCATAGATGGAAAAGACCCCGAATCCAGAGGGAAGGCAGAGAAACCAGTGTTAGCACTACACAATTAAGTAACTTCTGAAGGAGTGCTGGACCAATGCCTTTTCCTATAGTTTTTTTGATACCAAATGGTTTTTTAAATGTACCTTTTCAATCAGTTAGAACTTAACTATGCTGAAAGGAAACAAGAGGAGAAAGGGTAGTATGCAGTTCAAAGTTGGGCTCCTCTTTAAATCAAAGCTGGTGCTTACATTGTGCTAATATTGGGGGTGAAGGTGGAAGTATTTAGGAGGGTCACTTCAATGCTGCCTTTGGAATTCATGGTGTGTAAACGTCTTAGGGGGGAAGTTGCTTTTGAGGTGCAATTTGAAGGCTTTTTCAAATTTTTTTTTTTAATGAACAAAAATTGATTTTATCTCCTCACTCAACCCCACTGGAAAGAAAAAGAGAAACCTCATAAAAATTTGCATAGCCAATCAAAACAAATTCCCATATTGGCTGTGTCCAAAAATGCACGTCTCCATCGTGCACCCTGAAACGGTACTTATTCATTATCAATCCTCTGACATCATGGTTGGCCATTATGCTAAGTCTTTCATCATTGTCAGTGTCTAGACCTTGAGTGAAATGCATTCCAGGCCAAGAAAAGAATATAAGTAACACTATTGTTCTTCAGCCAATTAAGTTGGCAAAAAACTACCTGCCTGTTTCTTAGAGCAAGTGATAGGAGTTAGTGTGGTATCGATGAGGGTCAGGAAGGGTACAGGAACCCCAAGACTGGAGTTCCCTATGTGGGCTGTCTGGAAAAGAATTCATGGACTCAAGTGTTTTTGAGGTCAAGGTGATAAAGATTTATTACACTTTTCAGTGGGCAAGAGTTCTTAGGGAACCTGCAGCCTTAGAGGGGTACAATTAAAGTTTATACAGGATAGTCTATAGTAAGACATGTGCCAATCATGCTGTGATTCAGGGAGGAATTAAGGAGTGGTTACTTCTTAAAGGAACATGCAGTGTTAGCATCTACTGTACAGATATTTTACCCAGAGTTCATCAGGAAATAGCCCAAGGAGGGGCTACATGGAGAGTTGATCACTAAGTCAACTAATGGTTAGGGCTGACTGAGGAATACCCAGAGTGCTTCTGTCAATGTCTTGTTGGACAAAATAAACGTAAGGGAGTATATGTGTGTCTAAGCCTGGGATGTATATGACTGGTCAGTGAGTAGTAAATGTTGTGATGATCGAGTATACAGTCAGTTCAGCCAGTACACAGCTGGTTCAAACTAATAAATTCTATAGATACAGTTGGCTACTATATCAGGAAAAGAGATCTAGGGCAGGCTATCCTTGGGCTGGGAGAAACTGCCTGAGACAGTGTTTTGAGGCTAGGGAGAAATGTGATTTTTAGAGAGAAATGTGATATTAAAATTGGGGTCCAAGCACAGATACCCAAGTACCCCATCATTAAGGTTGCAAATATGTTGATCTGGAGTGAGAGAACTTGGGTACAAATCCGACGCTGGGTGACAACAGCAGCTGCAGCACTAATACATGGTATTTGTATAGTGCTTAAAAGTGTTGTCTTACTTGATCTTCCTGAGATAGGTGCTACTTTACTCCCATTTTACAGATAAAGAAATTGAGGCTGAATGATTAAATGACTTGACCAGAGTCACACAACTAGTAAATTTCTGAGGTAGGGTTTAAATTCTGGTTTTGCCGACTCTAAGTCCAACAATCTTTCCGTTGTGCCATCAAGCCATTTGCCATCTCTGGACCTCAGTTTGCTCACCTGTAAAATTGAGCCCATGTGGCCTCTGAGATCCATTTTAGCTCTAAACCTTTGTTCTTACTTGCTGAAATGGTGAGGAGTATAATTTTATGGATGCTGTCATCTCTGGGGAATATAAGGACCATTTTGCTTTTGGATGGTTGAATGGAACATCTGATGTTTAGAGCAGTATCTAATGATTAAATATCTCCCAATGCTAGGGACTTTTAATCATGACAGCTCAGATCAACCCTCTGGTTTTTAAGAACAGAGCATTTTCCTTTCACTCTAGCACCAGTGAGGTCTGTGATGTACGTTACTCTCCTCCCCAAACGCTGTCACAAGGATGATATTTGGAAGACTGCATTAGGTCACCTGGCTTCATCTCTACCTGCCTCGTGAAAAGAGTTTATGTATAGGACAGTGCCATTGGTGGCTCTGTAAGTTGGGTTGAGTTCTGTGTTTACATGCTACCCCTGAACCTTCTCTTAGACCACTTGGTAAGAAGAGGTTTTTGTTGATGGTGCAGAGTGGATATTTCCTTGCTACTTCTTATAATTCAGTGATCTGAGAGGACCTCATTGAGTGAATTAATTAGCGATGGAAAAGCCTAATATCTTTTTTTAAAAGTAAATTTTTATTAATCTCTCTCTCTTTCTCTCTCTCTTTTTTTTTTACAAAACCTGCATTTCCCACTGTATTCCTGCCCCTCCAAATGAACTATCCCTTTTAATAAAGAAATTAAAAAACACTAAGAAAGAAAAGCAATCCACAAAAGTAAAGTCTTTTGTATACTGTATTCCACATCTGTGATCCTCCTCCTCTACAAAAAAGTGGAGAAAGATATTCTCATATTTCTTCTATTGGGCCCAGCTTGGTGATTATAATTTTATGACACAAAGTGCTACAAAGTTGTCATATTTTGCTTCCATTTTTCTACTTTTCTCATTCTTCTTGCCATATTTTGTATCAGTTAATATAAGTCTTTCCATGGCAGCATAATTACTGTAATTCCTGTTACAAGTATCTCTAACTGTTCTTTCTTTTTTGTGGGCCACATTTAGTTCCTAATGGCACCTGAAAAGTTCCCTGAGAGATTCATTGAGCTGAAAGGGTCAGCCCCAGATTTCAGCCCAGTTTTGCTTGAGCTCTGTCAAGATCTTTTCCTTTTGATTCTCTTGCCCTCCATCCATACTCCATTCCTTTTAGAAACAACATTCTTGTGCTTTCAGAAATCTATTGTCAAAACCACTGAGGCTAAAGTTAGATACAGAGCCACATTCCAGACTTTGTAAATGGAGACTTGGGGGAAAGGGAAAATAGGATAAAGGATTTTAATAGGCCAAACAAGCTCTTAGAAGCCCTAGAGATTCTATGAAATCTCTTTGCAAAGATCTATGTGTTTCCATGTGCAATCTACTCCTGCCTTACTAAATCAAAATGGAGAAAGGGATAATTCACAGAGCTGAATTTCAGACCTTCCAAGGATAACCAGCAGCTCTTACCTGGATTTCTGAAGCCACTTCTTGAGAAGACATATGTATTCTGTCCAGGGATTGGGAAGAAAAATGTAAGAAGGAACCTGGTCTATTCCACTGAGGCAGATAAATTGTAAACTTTGGAGAGGAAGTCCAAAAAGGCTTTCCTTTCCAAATGCTTGCTTATTCTCTGATTGAATGTACCATGATGATTTTTTCATTTATGTAGTCTGGAGGTCTAGGGGTTACTAGATGTTTAGAACTGTGCTAGCCTCTTCCAGCATCATGGCCTTACTTAGGTTTTGGTATCCAATGTGAGGTGGGAAGAGGAGACTGAGTTGAGTTTCTGGTGATTGATACAGTATTTAGGTCATGTACCTGTGTCATTGAGAAGCATTTGTGTTATGACACAGACTCCCTTTGGCAGTCTAGAGAAATCTATTGATCCCATCTTAGAAGAATGTTTTAAAGTAACTGAAGGAAATGCTAAATTTTAGTTAGATGTTGGTGGAAAAAAGTATGTGTGTGTGTGTGTGTGTGTGTGTGTGTATAAAATTTTTCCTCTCTGCCTTCATGGATTCTCTGAAATCAATTCATATATCCTTTATGGGTTCTTGGACCCCGAGGTTCAGAGCCCTACAAGCTCTGAAATCTCTCTCTGTTTTGGTTAGAGTACAGCATTAAGGAAACCAAAGTCATGGGTTTGCTTTCTTCATGTGGATCATCTAGCTCCACTTGTTCTAGAGCCATAATTGGGAGTTTTTAGCATTGAGGACAAATACTGCCACTCTTCCCCACCCTGCCTTCCATGTAAGTGTGGACATGCCATGCCTTTACTTGATATGGTGAAGCCACAGGGATGGAGCTTATCCCAGCCTTCTCTTTCTAACTGCCTATCTGAACTAATTATTCTTGCTAACTGGGTACTATGCTGTGTTATTTCATTAGTCTTGAAGGACTTACAATGTTGAAAGAATACTCTAAATATGGCATCGTGGAGCGAAGCCCTGGTTTCCTTCTCCTAGATATATTTCTGTCCTGTCCGGCAACCACAGACTATAGCCCCCAAACCAGACAAATGTCTTATGAATCACCATGATGCCTGGGCAAGAAAGTTAGGACATGCCAATGAGATGCTTCACTGGGAAACCAACAAATGCCACATGATAGAGTCAAGAATAATGAATAGCAGAGTCCACAGAAAATAGGATGTGAGTGGGTTTTCTTTGTTTCTGTGTCTGAGAAAGGCAAAATTAAGCTTGCTTGAAAAGGGTAATGAGGATGACAAATGGTTACCTTTTAAAAGTGATACTTGAGAGTTGTGTTCCTGAACATCAGAGATCCATAACTTGTTTTCTTGGGTATAATAAAGGGGGCCTTTATTATCTCAGAGCCTTTGGAAACTCCTTACAATCCTTTCACTCCCCAAAGTAGACTGAGCAAATTATCCTGAAGTCACACTTGCTATTTCCTTTCCTCAATCGCAAAAGTACAAAAAACGAGACAACATTATAGTATACCAACATGAGATCACATTAACAAGAATGAACGAAAAAGTGTTTATTAAGCATTTATTACGTGCCAAACGTTGTACTAAGTCCTGGGGATACAAATACAAAAGTAAAGGCAGTCCCTGTGTACAAAGGAGCTTAGAATCCAATGGGGGAGACAACACAGGAGAGTGGTGGCCAGGGAGGGGACACTTAGTTAGAAGTTTACCAGGATGATGATTAAGACCACAGGCTAGTAGATTGATATACTCCATTCATGAACAGTGATAGAGTTGATTTGATCATAGTCCACAGTTCCAGAATTGGGGGAAGAATGATGAAAAGGTGTATCAGTGGTGGCAAGGTAATTGATGAGACAGTGAAGCAGATGTCCAATGAGTAGGGAATGAAGTGAAGAGGACAGGCTGGGGATTTCTGACACAGTAGTCTGCGGTGGCAGTGACCAATCAGAAGAAAGGCCAAATTGTGGAAGTTCTTCCTAGCATGATTTCAGATGTGGTTGGCAACGTAATAAGTCTAGAGATGATCAGAGATCAGGGAGATAATGCCATTCTCACAATACCCCATAAGAAGTAGGTAGGATTATTGTTGGTTATGTGGTTTTAGTAGATATTTGCTTTTCTACTTGTATTGACCATCTTACTTCAGAAGACTACTGGGGTAGATGGGAGGCTGTTGATTTTGTCTTTACCTAATGAAGATTTAGTCATAACAAGTGATTATTTGGGGCTAAATCTTATAGGGCATCACCCACTTTGAAAAGACAGTATTGGTGACTGGATTTTATAGCTGGGGTTAGGTAGAGTTGGTAATCCCTTCCTTATGATCAAGAAATCCTTTGTCCTAAATCCCCTTTCAAACTCTTCTCTACAGGCTGTTTCATAGATAGGAATCCTGGGGTATGAAAGCAGATGTGGAGAATGATGAGACAGCATGTGCCTGCCTCTGGATTGAAAAGCTGTAATTTTATGTACAGTTATAATTTTTCTAAGATGTACTGGGTCCTTTTTATTCTTTTTCCCCCTCCTATGTCCCAGTGCAGTTATATGGAAATGTGGGCTAATTTCTTACTAGACTAAATTGTCCTTCAGTTGGCCCCATTTCTGAAAGAAATAGTCCCCAAATAATGCTAGATTTATATAATTCAATTTCTTGAATGTTAAATCAACCACATTGATTGAATTAGACATTTTCCCCCTTTGCCTTCATTCCTGCTTCCCTCTCCCCCTCTCCCCACAAATTGCATCTCAAGATGAAATCTGGTTAAATTTTTAAAAAAGAAGCCCACTAGGCTATCTGTCTGATTTATGAGCCCTTGAGGGACAAAATTTTCTGTGGCTTACAAGCACATCCAATGCCTCCTTGAGGCTCCAGAAGAATTCAGTGGCACTTCTGTCCTAGAAATGAGCTATTTTTCAGGGACAGTTTCTGGAAAAAGTAGCATCTTCTGATTGTCCAAGAGATCTTGAGGAAGCTAAGTTGAGAGAATTAAGCCTTGGAATTCTCCTAATCTTCATGCCACCAGTGGCATTTAAAGCTTCCAAGACTGGGGGTGCATGGGTTGGAGGAGCAAAGGGTGGGGGGTGGAAAAGAACTTTGAGAAGCTAAGGACTTTGGAAAAAGCCTACTGATTTAAAAGCACAGCTGTCTCCCCTTAAGAAAGCTTTCGTCTATGCTACATTGTGCTCGGACTGTGAACCCACTGATGGCCTTTCCAGACACAGGATGTTATTATCTGTTGAGTGAAAAAGGAAACCATTCCTCCTTTTTTGCTATTAGAATCAAAGGGGGGACTTGGTGGTCTCTTGGGCATGATCCATTTATTTATGTATTTTAAGCCTCTGAGGTCACTGCTTCTGCTGAGGGAGTGTTGGAAACAGTTTGGAAAACTGGTTTATGATTTACTTTTTCCTTTATGAAGAAATACCTTTGCATTTATTTATATTAGGTGCCTAGTATGTTTGTATTAGGGATGGGAGGGAACAACAATTTAAGTGCCTGCTATGTGCCAGGGACAGTGCTAAGCACTTTACAAATATTATCTTATTAGGACCTTGCAACAGCCCCGGGAAGCAGGTTACTATTGTTATCTCCATTTCACAGTTGAAGAAATTGAGGCAGATAGAGGTTAAGTGACTTGCCTAGGGTCAAGCAGCTAGTAAGTGTCTTGGGCAGGATTTGAACCTGATTTATACCTGGTGCTTGCTTCACTGAACCACTTAGGTCTCCACCAAAACAAAAGAGGAAAACCAAGAGTTCCTGACCTCAAAGAGTTCACATTCTAGGGGAAATAACATTCATGAAAAGAAGTCCATAACAAAATACATACAAAGTAATTTGGGGAGGGGAAGCACTAATAGCTTGAGGAGGGGGATTTGCGGGAGAAGCCTTCTGTAGCAGGTGGTATTAGTGCTGAACCTTGAAAGAAGCTAAGCATTCCAAGATGGCAGGTAAAGAGCAAATGTATTCCAGGCATGGGACACAGCCTATGCAAAAACATGGAGGCAGAGGATGAAATGTATCTTACCAGGGACAGCAATGAGGCCAGTTGGGGATCTTGAAGAGTGTGGGAAGGTAAGTAATGTGTCATAACATTGGAAAGGGAATCTAGAGCTAGGAAATAAAGGGTTTTAAATGCCAAACAGATAACTTTGTATGCTATTCTAGGTGGACAATAGAGAGTCATCAAAGTTTCTTAAACAAGAAAATGACGTGGTCAGATAGGTTAGAAATATATCATTTTGGCATGAATTGGAAACTAGAGGCAGGGAAACCAAGACCAAGTTCTATTTTGGTATGCCATCAAGGAAGTTTGCCATTACATGCACTTCAGGGAGAAGCTGTATCTGTGTAACTTGATCCTTTAAATTTTTCCTATTTGGTTTGGTAAATCACTTAAGGTATGAAGGTCTTAATTTTCTTGTCTAAAAAGGGGGAGAGCCAACTGTCCCTACCTATCTCCTTCACAGGACTGATATGTCAAATAAAAGAATGGATATGGAAGCACCAGGTAGAATTTGGGTATGTGACAGTCATTGTTGAGGGAGGACATGATAGCCAACTTGGAATATTTGAGATTAGATTTGTTCTGTTTGGCCTTGGAAGACAGAACTAGTAGCAACGAGTAGAAATTGTAAAGAGGCAAAGGTATGCCTGGGATCACGAAAAACTCCTCAGCAGATAGAAAATTAAAAGTGGAATGGGTTCAGAAAGTAAGAGGTTTGCCTCTCCGTGGAGGTCTTTAAGCAGAGGTTGAATAGATTGCTTGTCTGGTACCTTACAGTGGGAATTTCTTTTTGTAATTTTCAAAATTTTTCCCCAGTTACATGCAAAGACAATTTTAAACATTAATTATAAAAAATCTTGAGCTCCAGACTTTCTCCCTCACCTCCCCCTTCCCTGAGACAGTAAGCAATTTAGTATAGGTTGTACGTGTTCAATCATGCAAAGCATATTACCATATTAATCATGTTGTGAAGGAAGACAGAGACCCAAAGGAAAAAAAACATAAGAAAAATATAGAAAGTGAAAAATAGTATGCTTTGGTCTACATTCCATTTGTTCTCTAGAGGTTGATAGCATTTTTCATCATGCAACCTTTGGAATTGTCTTGGATCATTGTATTGATGAGAATGGCTAAGCCACTCACAGTTGATCGTTGTACGACATTGCTGCTACTGTGTAGAATTTCTCCTAGTTCTGATCACTTCACTTTGCATCAGTTCATATAAATCTTTCTAGGTTTTTCTAAAATCTGCCTGCTCATCATCTCTTACAGTAATATTCCATTACAATCATATGCCACAACTTGTTCAGCCATTCCCCAACTGATGAACATTCCCTCAGTTTCTAATTCTTTGCCCCTACAAAAAGAGCTGCTATAAATATTTTTGTACATGTGGGTCCTTTTCCCTTTTTTATGATCTTTTTGGAATACTGACCTAGTAGTGGTAATGCTGGATCAAGGGGTATGCATGATCTTACAGCCTTTTGAGTATAGTTCCAATTTGTTTTCCAGAAAGGTTGGATTAGTTCACAACTCTACCAACAGTGCATTAGTGACTCAATTTTCCTACATCCTCTCCAACATTTATTATGTTTTTCTATCATATTAGTCAAGGAGATTTCTTTTTGTGTTTTAGACTAACTGGCCATTGGTGTCCAAAATTCTGTGATTTTCTGATGCCTTTTAGATCTGGTAGGAGGATCTAATGAGAAAGAGAATGGAAAGTACAATAGAAAGATTTTGTTTTTTTGAAGTTTGAAAACAGAGTTTGAATCCCAGCTCTGTCTTTTACTAGCTGTGTGACCATAGGACAAATGACCCCTTGAATCTTCATCTGCAAAATGAGTAGGCTGAACTAGATGACCTAAGGTCCCTACCAATTCTAAATAAAAGTGATCCATCCTAACAATATAAGACATGATTACGATTTCTCTTCTTCTAGGATAAATGTAGTAATGTTATAATTTGGAGGATTTTTTTTTTTTTTTGGTTCTAAAATTTGTGTCTAAGATTGCTGAGTTTCTCACTTTCTGGAAGCACCATGACTACCATTTTAACTCCTTATCATCTTCTTTCTCCATAGAATGAAGTGGAGCTGGGAGAGCTGCTGTTGTCATTGAATTATCTCCCAAGTGCTGGAAGATTGAATGTTGACGTGATAAGGGCCAAGCAACTTCTTCAGACAGATATGAGTCAAGGCTCAGGTAAAGATGAGTCTGTTGACAAAGGGCAGAGGTTTCTTCAGGTGAAGGGAGCAACCATATAAAACATTTCTATATGTAGATTTAATTTCTAAAGGAATTTTGTATTTATGAATCCATTCTCATGAACAATGTTGGACTGGACCACATAAACTACCAATTGAATGGGGTTGAGATGGTTCCAATGATCTCACACCTGGCACTCTCCCTGGATTGGTGTCTGTTTCCTGGGATCCTACCTGCTTGAGAGGGATGGGCGGGGTGGGAATGCTGGGCTGGTGGTCTGTTAGACACACTTATTAGGGTGGTTTTGTGGACCATTGCCACCAAGTTTCTGCCTGAAATCCTTAGGGAAACTCATTATCCAGTTATTGTCAGTTAAATGGTCTTTGGAGCCAAGAGGGTGGATTATGATCACTGTAAACTTTATGTAGTTTGATGTCTTAAGGAGAGGGAGTGGGCTCCAATATGACTACTTTAAAAAGATGCCTATTCACCGCATGGGTCTTATTTCACCCTAAATGAGCACCTGAATAGGCCCAAGGTCAAAGAGGTCAAGGTCTGCCATTGCATCCTGGGTCATCTCCAGTCATCCTGATGAATATCTGATCACTGGATCCAGATGGCCCAGGAGGGGAAGTGAGGTTGGTGACCTGCACAGCCCTCCCTCACTCAAAATAAAGTCAAGTGCAAGTCATGTCATCATTTCTCCAATGTCATGGTCCTCTTTGAAAACAAAGGACAAACACAACACAGTGCCTGGCATACAGTGGGCACTTAATAAATGTGTATAGATTGATGTCTCAAAATGCTACTCTTACAATTTAAGAATAATGACAGCAAAACCCAGGAAGTGTGAACAGTAAGGAATACACATCTTGAATTCCAATGATCGTCATCCTCATCATCACCATCATTGGGAGTTATATGGAACTTTACAGTTTGCAGATATTGTCATTAATAATGATGACGATAATGTACATTTATATAGTTTTGTTGTTTAGTTGTTTTCAGTGGTATCTCTTCATGACCCTGTTTGGGGGTTTTTGGGCAAAGATTCTGGAGTGATTTGTCATTTCCTTCTCCAGCTCATTTTCCAGATGAGGAACTGATACAAACAGGGATAAGTGATTTGCCCAGGGTCACACAGCCAGGAAATGTCTGAAGCCAAATTTGAATTTGGGAATAACAAACAAGTCTTACTGACATCAGGGCTGGCACTCTCTCCACTGCACCACCTAGTGGCCATTTCACATTCTTAAACTATTTCCTTTAATTCTGTGATCCTTCCCAACAATCCCTTAGGTACAGCATATGAGTTTTGTCTCCATTTTATAGTTTTGTAAACTGAGGCTCAGAAAGGCTATGTGTAGAATTGTAGGTTTAGAGTTGCAAGAGACTTTGAAGGTCATCTTGGTTAATCTCTTCTCTTTTTAGATGAGGAAACTGAGATCCAGAGGGTTAAATAACTTGTCTGAAGTCACCGAGGTGGCAGATAATGGAACTGGGATTCAGATCCAGGTTCACTGACTCCAGATCCATTATTTTTCCCATGGCGCATCTCTGAGAATAAGAATTAGTGCCACTTCAGTCTAAACCCACTCCATCTACCCTTAAATCCACAGCTCTTTCTGCTATGCCAAATAACTTAAGGACATCTCAGTTCAGTCTCCAAAACTTGACGATTAATTTTTCCCTTCTTTGGTTAGCAAAATAAGTCCCTTTTTACTATTTTTATTTTGTAATATTTAAAGTTAAAAATAATATTTCAATTAAATTAATAAATAAATTAATTATGATTAATAAATTAAAATTTTAATTAAAATTATATTTTAGCGCAAACTTTATGGTTTGAATGGATAGTTAATCTACTTTTATTTCCTCAGGAAATGGCTTTTTCCATGAGAGCAGAAATGGTGTAATTGACATATCTATCCCTTGCAAAGCACTGAGGGTATGGCTTTTCAGGCAAAAGTGGTGATGCCCAAACTCATCTTTGCCTTTAATACTGACTCCAACATAGGATAGTGGATAGAGTGCTGGGTCTTTAGTTAGGAAGACCTGAGTTCATATTCAGTTTCAGATACTTACTAGTTGTGTGACTCTGGGCAAGTCACTTCTGTCTGCCTCAGTTTCCTCAGTTGTCAAATTGATATCATGATAGTGCCTATCTTCCAGGGTTGTTGTGAAGATCAAATGAAGTTATAAACTGTTTAGCACAGTGCCTGGTACACAGTAGGTGCTATATAAATGCTTTTCCCCCCTTCTTTTCTCTTCCCCTAATGTAATGTAGTGGAAATAATATTAAATATTAATTTAATTAATCACATTCCTGTACCTCTCTCTGCCTCAGTTTCTTCATCTGTAGAATGGGTGTGTATGACTGAACTCAGTGATCTCTTAAGCTTTCTTCCAGTTCTAATCTCATAATACAACCCTATTGGATTAGATATTATTATTCCCTTCTCAGACTCAGAGCATTTAAATATCTTGCCCTGGGTCGTTGTTGTTTCAGTCATGTCTGACTCTTTGTGACCCCATTTGGAGTTTTCTTGGCAAAGATACTGAAGTGCTTTGCCATTTCCTTCCCCAGCTCATTTTCCAGATGAGTGACTTGTCTAGGGTCACATAGCTACTAAGTGTCTAAGGTCAGATTTGAACTCAAGAGAATGAATCTTTCTGATTCTAAGCCCAGTTAAAGATTAGGGTTAGGGTTATCCACTGCACTACTAAGTTGCCTTCTTATTCTGGGTAACATCTAATAAGTGCGTCAGGCAGGATTTGAACTTGAATCATAGGTTACATAGGCAAATGGATTTGGAATTGGATGGAATCTTAAAGTTACATGAATCCAATACATTCATTTTCCAGATGAGGAAATCCACAGTAACATGGCTAGCAAATATCTGAAGTAGGATTTGAACTCATATCTTCCTGGCTTTAAATCCATCATACTAAGCATTATATCATTCTGATTCATAAAAAGTACTGTCTGGAGATTCTAGTTCTGGCTTCTTGTGACAAGTCATTTCACTTCAGTGGAGGTAGGTTTTCTTTTCTGCAAAATAAGGGTAATACCTGCTCTACCTACCTCACAGAGTGGTATAAGGGTCAAATGAGATAATGGGCTTGATCAGAACTATTCTTCCCTCCAAATCTTACTCTTCCTTCTGGGGTGTGTTTAGGCAGGACTAGGACTTCTGGCGTGATGGCTGCCAAGCCCTTTTCAGGGCTACTTTCCACCTTTGGTGTTCACCTGTTCCACCCAACTCTCACCTGTGGCTCCAAGAAGCTGCAGCATGTGCAGCAGGCACACCTTGGTAAACATTTCAGCAGATGGGTTGAACTAGGTCCAGGGTAACCAAGGATCCCAAACCCATTGGTGAGTTAGGGCAGTGTCTACCCCACGCATGTAAAGACTTCCCCTGGTGGAATGGGCGGATGAGAACAATTTGTTCCAATGGTCATGAAATCAGCTGATTTCATGAAGCAAGCAGTGTGGAGCACTTAGAGCTTGGTTAGACACTGAAGATGCCAAGGTTATCCACTGCATCCTGAGCCATCGCCAGTCATCTAGGCTGTGTCCTGCCAGTGGACTGTGATGACTCTGGAGGAGAGAGTGAGGCTGATGACTTCATGCAAATTTGCCTCACTTAAATCCAATTATGCATGAATCAAAAGACATCATGCCTACCATTTTACTATTATCCCTATCTCAAAGTCCTGTTTCTCGCTGGAAGCAGCAGTGTGATTCGGCAGCTCCCTGGGTGTAGTATCCACCCCAAACGTTCACACAGACTATCTGTGTCCAATCTCTGTAGAGCATTCTGAGCTCGTAGTGATCTGCTCAGCCACAGTCAGACACGTTGAAACTTGACTTTATCATAGGGATGTCATTTTGGTCCTATTCGAGAATGAAGAACAACCACCAACCAACCAACCAATTCTTCCTTCTACTCTCCCTATCTCTGTCGATGGCACCGCTATCATCCCAGTTAACCTAATCCTTCAAAAACTCAGTTATCTTGGAATTCTCTCTCTTCTTTACTTCCTTTTCCCAATCCAATCAATTATCACTCTTGTCAATTCTCCCTCCATGATACATCTTATATCAATCAGTCTTTTCATGTCTCTTCACCCTATCACCATTCTGATCTGGCCCCTTTTTACCTGTCACCAGGATAATTAGAATAGGTTAGGTTTTTATGATGTTAGTCTCTTCCCTTTCCTCTGTTCAATCCATCTTCTACACAGCTACCCAATAGCTGTGTATAACCTCCCTATAGCAGGGGTCTGACTATGTAATTCCCTTACTCAAAAACTTTCAGGGGCCCCCTATTGCCTCAAGGATAAAATGCAAACTTCTTAGCCTGGCATTTAAAAATCCTGCCTAGTCTAGCTTCACCTTTCTAGCCTTATTTCATCCTGCTGCTCATTACTAGAGAGAGAGAAAGAGTGGTGGATGGAGAGCTAGATTAACAGACTGGTCACATGATCTTGGCCAAATCATTTAACTGTTCAGTGCAACAGGTAAACTCTCCAAGACTATCAGTTTCAGACAAAGCATTTTCTCATTTGGGAATTCCTCCTACCAGATTACAGCTCTAGTCCCCTAACCCTACTCCCTATATATGTTGTATTTCAACTGAATATCTCCCAGAGTTGCCTTGCCTCCTCCTACACTCACAATCTATCTTCAAGATGTTTCCTTTCTATCTCTACCCATCCAAATCCCATTCCTCTCCCCCTCTCAAGGTCCAGCTTATGCCATTGGCAAAAGAGCCTGAACTGGAAGTCCTGAGACCCAGTTCTAGTCTTGTATTTCTATTAGCCGACTGCACAACCTTAGGAAGAGGATAGGGAGAGGACGTAGGAGGAGAATTGATTAAGCTCCTGCTATTAACCTGGGCTGTTAGATGGTGTAGTGGACAGAGCACTGGGCTTAGAATCAGGAAGGTTCATCCTCATGAGTTCTAATCTGGCCTCAGAAACTTAGCAGGTGTGTGACCCAGGGCAAATCACAACCCTGTTTACCTCAGTTTTGTCATATGTAAAAACGAACTGGAGAAAGAAATGGCAAACCACTCCAGTATCTTTACCAAGAAAACCCCACATGGCATCATGAAAAGTTGGATGTGACTGAACTGCAAATTAATTTTGTGAAGAAGGTGAGGAAGGGAGGGACAAGGAGTATTTATTAAGCACCTATTATTAAACACCACTATGTTGACTTGGGCAGTTCACTCCACCTCTCCTTTTCTCCTCTGTAAAATGAGAGGGTTGGGCCCCCAAGGGTCCCTGTGGCTCTGACCTTCTATATCTTCTTTGTGCCTCTCTCTGCAGACCCCTTTGTGAAGATCCAGCTGGTACATGGACTCAAACTTGTGAAGACCAAGAAGACGTCCTTTATGAGGGGGACGATCGACCCCTTCTACAATGAGTCTTTCAGTTTCAAGGTCCCACAGGAAGAACTTGAAAATGCCAGCCTAGTATTTACAGGTAGGTGTCTTTATCTCAGACCCTGATTGAGTCCTAGGTCACCTTTTTCACTTTTGCCCTTGCTCAGGGACAGTGTCTTCAGTGGGAGCCAGCTTCTAGCGTGGAGATCACAAGACTATAGCTTCTGAGCTAGAAGATGCCTCAGGAACTGTCTAGCCCAACCCACCCATTTTACAGATGTGGAAAACTGAAGCCCAGGAAGGTTTAGTGAATTACCTGAGGTCGCAGAAATAGTGAACATCTGACATAGTATTTGAACTCAGTGCCTCTGAGTTCAGAGCCAGTGCTTTTTCCACTGTACCATGTGTGATGGGGCTCGGCACATAAGGACAGAGGCATGGCATGATTAGAACTTGGGTCCTGTGATTTCCTGCTTCTGTACCCTTTCCAGCAAACCATGATATTTTGGCTCTTCCACCATAGCTTGTCTGTGTGACCTTGGAGAAGTCATTTAACTGCTGAGAGCTTCAGTATTCTCACCTGTAAAATGGATTTACCTCCTGGATTATTGTGAGAATCAAGAGGACAGTGTGTGTAACCAGCAAAATGTAGGCCATATGAATATACTGCTCTTGTTACTATTTACCTGTGGGAATAGGGGCATGCCCTCAGCCTCAGGCCACCCTTCTAAAATGCCAGGGATGGTTTCTCAGACTCCAGTGCTCCTACATAATATCTTATGCCTATATTGAAGCCATGATGTTCAAGTAGAGGCAGCTAGGTGATGCAGTGGAAGAGTGCTGGGCCTGGAGTCAGAAGACTTGAGTTCAAATCTAGCCTCAGATTACCTATTAGCTCTGAAAAACCTGGGCAAGTCACTTGGCCTCTGTTTGCTTCAATTTCCTGTAAAATGGGATAATAGTAGTAGCACCTCTCTCCCAGGATTGTTATAGAGACCAAATGAGCTAATGTTTGTAAGGTGCTTAGCACAGTGCCTGGCTGTGAACTAAGCACTTAATAAATGCTGATTTCCCTCCTTCTAAGCAGGGCCAAGCTTGAAAAGGAACTAAGCCAAGAGACCAGGCCTAGCCACCTTTTATTTGTCCCAATAAGCTTCTTTTAAAATCTATTTATGCTTTAAATGAACTTGTTGAAGATGATGCTTCAGCAGTAGTGTTTATAATAGATACTTTTTTTGGTACTTACAAGTCCATTTATCAAGTATTTAATTCTGGTAGCTATTCAGCATTTGTCTTGTTTCCTTGCATGACCTTTACATATTCATCTGTGCCAGTTTTTAGAAAAATAAATCTGAAAGCACTCTTAGGCCAACAGGGACCTCTTCAGATTAACTTGATCTATTAATCAACTGATTAACAGCTGCAAGCCCAGGGTCTGCCTAAATGAGATCTTAATTTTAAAAAATTTGTATTGATACTGTTTATTTTTGCATCACCTCCATTTCCAAATACGTCCTACCCACCGAGTCATCTCTTGTAACAAAATATGAAGAGAAAAAGAAATTTAAAAAAAGAGCAGTTCAACAAAACTAACCAACTCCATTTCCAAATATATTCTACTCGTTGAGTCATCTCTTGTCAAAAAATATGAAAAGCAAAGGAAATTTTAAAAAAAGAAAACAATTCAACAAAACTAACCAACTCATCAACTGCATTTGACTGTATTTGCAGTTTTCTATGCCCACAGTCCCCTACTTCTCTAATGAAGGAAGGAAAGTGGTTTTTTTTTCCATCTCTTTTTCGGGGACAAGATTTATAATTATACATCATTCAACTTTTGGGGTTTTTTGGGTTTGTTTCATCATTATAATGACAGTGTTTTGGCTTTGTTGTTGTTGCAGATTGTATGTACTGTTTACCTGGTTCTATTTACTCCATACTGTGTCAGTACATGTAAGTCTTCCTGTGCTTTCTGAATTAATTCTTCAAATCCATCATCTCTTATGGACTAGCAAGAGTCCTTTACATTCATTCCTACAGTTTGTTTGGCCCTTTCCCAGTCTATGAGTCGGATAAAATCATAAAGCTTTCAGATGACTAGTTCATTGATTGAGACCCCTGGGGGGGGGGCAAATACAGAAAATTTATTATCGTCACCCTGGCTTGATACAACGTTTTAAGTTTGCAGAGCCCTTCCTACACATTTCCTCACTGGAGGCTCAGAACAATCCCAAATGATGTGAATACAGATGGAGCTGTGCTTCAAGCCCGTAAGGATTCTGGCTCTTAGGCTGATGCTCCTCCATCAGCGAATGGAAGGGACCTGGAAAGCGAGTAAATCTTTTAGTTTTGTTAGCACAGCTTCATCACTAAGATGCTTATGGAATAGTGGACAGAGTGCTGGACTTTAGGAAGACGTGCATTTATATTCTGTCTCTCTTACTAACTGTGTGACCATAGGTTAGTCAGTCACCCAGACCTCTCTCAGACTAAGTTTCCACACTTGTAAAATGGGAATAATGATGATATCTGCAGGACCTTCTGATGTCACAAAATTCTTGTAAAACTGAAATAATAGCATGTATACTAAAAGCTTTGAGAACTGTAAAGCATTGTATAAACGTCAGGCCCTATTTTATATACTGGCTGGCCTCTGTGCCTACCACCCAAAATGTCTTTAGCTAATCAATGAACCAGTCAGCCAAAAACGTTTCTTAAAAGCTGCTGTCGCTGCGGACCCTGTGCCATATAGATCAAGTTAAGAAGAAGAGGTCTCTTGATATAGGAAAACTTTCAGACAAAAGCAATTATGTGAATGAACCTAAAAAGGGTATGAGAGTGACAGGACAAAACACTGAAAAGTCATGGGGACTAAATACATGGAAAAGTAGACTTGTAAGTATAAGCAAAGGGCTATGTGCAAATTATAAGTACTTGGAGGGGAAATATTTAATGCCTCTGAGTCTCAGTAAAGTGTAAAATGAAAGGATTAGGCTAGATGATTTCTAATACACTTTCTGGCTCGGAATCCTGTGAACCCATTATAAATCATGGAACTGATTCCACTTGTATTCCTTCAGCAGCTGAGAAACAATTGGGCTACTAGTTTAGTTTCTAACAGAGTACCTAGATAATCAGAAAAATTAGTTAAAATAGGGATGCTCCTAGAGCAGGGTTTCTTAACTTGGAATCCATGAACGGATTTTAAAAACTATTTCAATAACTGTATTTTAGCATAACTGATTTCATTTGTAATCTCATGTGTTTTATTTTTGCATTCAAAAACATTCCTGGGTCTAATTGCTGCCAAAGAGCTCCAGGACAGACCAAAAGATTACGAACTCCTTTGGAGCTTCCAAGCCAATCCTATTTCTTGGTTGTGCTACTGGTGAGTTCCTCTCTGGCTGGGCCCGGCTCAATTGCTGGTGACCTATCTAACAGTGACATCACCTTAACTGTGTTGCCTTTCTCTGGCCACACCTTCCCCTCGTTCCATCCAGTGTCATACACTAAGTGATATGAACTTTTTTTAGTACAAGAAACCTTTGAGGAGTCATCATCGTATGATGAGTGATAGACAAGCTTGTCAGACCCCTGGGACAAAGCCACGATATTATAGGTATGGGGTATAGTCTCAGAAAAATTGAGTGAATTGGTGGGTATCTGGGCAAACCTCCATACTACTGGACTCAAACTCACAGATTTTTTCAGGCTTTTCTTTTTTAAATAACAGAAGCAACTCCCATCTGAAATGCTGAAATCCAACCCATTATCTTGTTTCCAAACATTTCATCACAAAAGTGAGGTTGAGCAGCAATTTAAATTTTTGCACAGTGATTCCTTGGTAAAAGACTGTAATTAAACTCTGGCTAGTATTCCTGGCTTCCTGAACATTTTCTTTTATATGTGAAGAAGATTCCTTTTCCTGTAATTTTCAGTCAGGTAATTTCTGTAGCTAGGTCAAAAGAGGGTAGGGAGGGAAAAAAAGTTCAACACCTAAAATATCAAATTTTTAGTCCAGAAGCCATGAGGGAAATTCAGTGAAGTTTTATTCTATCAAAAGAAATTGAAGGCAGGCATTGAGGCTTCTGCATTATTACTTTTAAGTAGGTAAAAAGAATGAAATTTGAGTTGATTAGAGACAAAATCATCCAGAGGAAATGCCTAGCAATAAATGTTGATCACACAATGGAATTGCTTCAATGTCTGAACCCATTCTGAGCACAAGGCTTGATTTCCAGACTGGAATATTGCCCCTTCCCTTAGTCTATCTGGGCCTCAGTTTCCTGATGTTCAAAATAATGCCTGTACCACCCAAATGAGATAATATATGTAAATAATCTGTGGATAAACATCTGAGTGCCTTTAAGTGCCAGACACAGTCCTTGGTCATGTGTACAAAGACAAAAATTACCCATCTGTATTCAAGGAGTCTATGTTCTATTATTCAATTAGAGAAAGAACATTTTTGTAAATAATTTTAACAAATAAATACAAGATAATTGGATGGAGTAGAAGGTGGGAGCATTAATGTGGGAAAGAAGTCACTAGCAGCTGGGGGTGGGGGACTCAGGAAAGGCTTCATGTAGAAGGTGATGCTTGAGCTGAGCTAGAAGGGAAACTAGGGGATTTTAAGAGGCAGTGGTGAAAAGCTTGTGCACTCCATGCATGGGGATCAGCCTGGGTAAAGATGCTGCTACTGCATATAGAATGTTGAAGTGAAGGACAGGAGAAAACTAGGTTGGCCAGTCTGCAAAGAGTTTTATAAAGGTCAGGCCCAATTCAGGCTGCTCTGGTGGTGATTCAATTTTGGGATTAGAATGACATGAGACATTCACAGGCCATCTTATAACTAACAAAAAGAAATTTACTTAATCACAACATGGAAAGGAAATTCAGCAAAGGCTACAACATTGAATCAGTTGGTCAAAACTTCCTTGACTCAACATTCACCATGGTGGCAAGAAGATGCCAAGGGACTATCTCCTGACTGTACTGGCTTTTTTCCTTAGACCACCAGAAAACTATGCCAGTAATTCAAGCCTTAATGTCCTGGAAACTTTGTCTTGAGGGTAGGTTTAGTACCTTTTAAAGTTCAAACCTCATATACTAGCTAACATGAGGTAGGACCTTAGGAGAAGCAGGCTCAACCTTCCTCACTAGAACCCTAGTAGATATTGCCTTTTTTGCATAAGGGAAGTATACATAAGGCAGGAAAGATAGGTTGGAACCAGGTTATGAAGGGCTTTAAATGCCAAACAGTATTTTGATCTTAAAGCTAATTGGGCACTCAATTACTAAAGTAATTGAGCAGGAGAAAGACATGGTCAGATGTGTACTTCACCAATTGGTGAAGCAGTATTGGAGCTCAGAAATATATAGCTCTGGGAACCATCTGTATAGAGATGATAATTAAACCCATGGGAACTTTCAACATCTTCAAGTGAGAGAATGCAGAAAGAGAAGCTAGGGGAGGCAACTATGTGGAGGATGGATTGGAGACGGGAGAGACTTGAGCCACAGTATAGGGCTTTTTCTTAACTTTTAAAAATAATATTTTTAATTTTAAAAAAATTTTGAGTTCTGACTTCTGTCTCTCTTGTCTACCCTTCCCCTATCTATTGGAAAGACAAGTAATGTGATATCAATTATACTTGTGAAATCATGCAAAGCATATTTTCATATTAGCCATGTTGCAAACAAATAAATAAAACAAGAAAACGTGCAAAAGTTATGCTTCAGTCTGTACTCAGGCTTCATCAGTTCTTTCTCTGGAGGTGGATAGCATTTTTCATTATAAGTCCTTTGGAATTGTCTTGGCTCATTGTAGTGAGTAGAATGATTGCATCTTTTATAGCTGATCATCATTACAATAATGCTGTTGTGTACAATGTTCTCTTGGTTCTTCTCACTTCACTAGTAAAGATGACTTTTTTGCTAATACAAGTGAGAGTTGATGAAGACCTACTTGAACAAAGGTGATAACTATGTAAGTAGAGAGAAGAAGATGGGTGCAATAGAAATTGTAGGGGTAGAAATGACATGAAATTTGACAATTGATTGGATATATAGGGTGAGAAGTCAAGTATGACACTGAGATTGCAAAGCTGGGTGAATAGAAAGATGGTGGAACCATTGCAAGAAATTCGAAAGTGGGAAAAGATAATGAGCTTTGATTTAGATTTAGTGTGAGATGCCTCTGGGTATTTGATTTGAAATAACCTATAGCCAATTGGTGAAGCATTATTGGAGCTCAGAAATATGTAGCTCTGGGAACCATCTGTATAGAGATGATAATCAAACTCATGGGAGCTTTCAAGATCTCCAAGTGAGAAAATGCAGAGAGAGAAGCTAGGGAGGGCCTTTAACAGATTGGGGGTACAACCACAGTTAGGGGCTGGGATATGTATGATCATCAGGCAAAGGAGACAAAGAAATAGTCAATAAGGCACCATTACTTTGCACTACAACTAGAATACTGCATCTGTCCCTCTGTACCTCATAGGCTTCTCAGTCTTACTGGGGTATTCAGAGGTCTCTCAGCCATCTGTAGTGGGAGCAAGGAAGGCCACTTGTTCTGTTTTCCATTATTACTTGGCCTTCTGCAGCAGCAGAACTAAATTGGTTAATTAGATTTTCTGGTGAGACAAGCTACAAAAAAAAAAAAAAAGAAAGAAAGAAAGAAGCAAGGTAACCACAGTGAGGGAAGGAGGGGGGGAAGTGAGGAGGAGGGTAGTAGCAGCAGCAGCTGTCATGGTCTAGAAGGGAGACACACAGGTTGAGGTGGGGCAGGAAGGGAGAGAAGATGCTCCAGATGGGCACAGTAGCTGCAGCCTGCTGCAGCCTTCGAATATGGAAGAAGAGATCAGGGGAAAACATGAGCATGGAATAAGAGAGTAGGTGAGCAAAATTACCATTGGTGGCCTGGGGAGGAGTGGGAAGACTTAGTGGGGGCACAAAGAAGAGAATAGGTGGGCAGCAGTAGCATCTACGTGGCCTTAGGTGGAGGCACAAGTCTTGAAGGGGAGACACAAGGGCTGAAGTGGGACAGGAAGGGACAAAAGGTATACCAGGTAAACAGCAGTAATAGCTGTATAACTATGACCTAAGAGGGAGGCACAGGGGTTGAACAGGAGCATGGAAGATGAGAATGGGTGGGTTGCAGCATCATCTGTGACCTGAAAGGGAGACAAAGGGGAGAAGTAGTTCATGGAGAGAGGAAGGTATAAGTATTGAGTTAGGGAGGGAAGGGAGAAGAAGCAGGGAGTAAATGGGGTGACTAACAACAACTATGAAATGAGAGGGAAGTATTGTATAGAGTTTCAGAGCAAGGAGAAGAGGAGGGAGGGACAAAGGTTGAGTGAAATATGGAGGGCCGGAAGTCAGCATCAACAAAAGTTGTGACTTGGGAGGAAGGCAACAAGGGTCAAGTAGGTGGGAGCCACAGAGACTGAGTGAGGTCATGGAGCTGACTTTAATCTCTCTCTTTTTTAAAAGGTGAGGTCATAAAGGATTTCTAGGATTCAAGATTAAAAAAAGAAAGAATGCTATCCGACCCTAGTATATTGCAGAGGGATAAAATCCATTGGGTAAAAAGATGATTATTTTTTCTTGTCTTCTAATTTCTTATACTAGAGAACTTTTTGAAGCTGTGAGTGGAGTTTCTATGTATGAAGGAGCAACCTCAGCCACAGCCTGTCCTTCTCTGTACCCAAGCTTCACCAGGACATTATTATACTTTGGCTTTCCCATTCCTTTACCTTTCTCAATGTATTTCTTTTTTTTTTTAATTATTATTATTATTATTTTTTATTTATTTAACTTTTAACATTCATTTTAACAAAATTTTGGGTTACAAATTTTCTCCCCTTTTATCCCCTCCCCCCCAACACCAAGCATTCTAATTGCCCCTATGACCAATCTGCTCTCTCTTCCATCATCCCTCTCTGCCCTTGTCTCCGTCTTCTCTTTTGCCCTGTAGGGCCAGATAGCTTTCTATACCCCTTTACCTGTATTTCTTATTTCCTAGTGGCAAGAACATTACTTGACAGTTGATCCTAACACTTTGAGTTCCAACTTCTTTACCTCCCTCCCTCCCCACCCCTTCCCTTTGGAAGGCAAGCAATTCAATATAGGCCAAATCTGTGTAGTTTTGCAAATGACTTCCATAATAGTTGTGTTGTATAAGATTAACTATATTTCCCTCCATCCTATCCTGTCCCCCATTACTTCTACTCTCTTTTGATCCTATCCCTCCCCATGAGTGTCGACCTCAAATTGCTCCGTCCTCCCCATGCCCTCCCTTCCATCATCCCCCCCACCCTGCTTATCCCCTTATCCCCCACTTTCCTGTATTGTAAGATAGGTTTTCATACCAAAATGAGTGTGCATTTTATTCTTTCCTTTAGTGGAATGTGATGAGAGTAAACTTCATGTTTTTCTCTCACCTCCCCTCTTTATCCCTTCACTAATAAGTCTTTTGCTCGCCTCTTTTATGACAGATAATTTGCCCCATTCAATTCTCCCTTTCTCCTCCCAATATATTTCTCTCTCACTGCTTGATTTCATTTTTTTAAGATATGATCCCATCCTCTTCAATTCACTCTGTGCACTCTGTCTCTATGTGTGTGTGCGTGTGTGCATGTGTGTGTGTGTAATCCCACCCAGTACCCAGATACTGAAACGTTTCAAGAGTTACAAATACTGTCTTCAATGTAGGAATGTTAACAGTTCAACTTTAGTGAGTCCCTTATGACTTCTCTTTGCTGTTTACCTTTTCATGCTTCTCTTCATTCTTGTGTTTGAAAGTCAAATTTTCTTTTCAGTTCTGGTCTTTTCATCAAGAATGCTTGAAAATCCTCTATTTCATTGAAAGACCAATTTTTCCCCTGAAGTATTATACTCAGTTTTGCTGGGTAGGTGATTCTTGGTTTTAGTCCTAGTTCCTTTGACTTCTGGAATATCCTATTCCATGCCCTTCGATCCCTTAATGTAGAAGCTGCTAGATCTTGTGTTATCCTGATTGTATTTCCACAATACTTGAATTGTTTCTTTCTAGCTGCTTGCAATATTTTCTCCTTGACCTGGGAACTCTGGAATTTGGCCACAGTGTTCCTACGAGTTTCTCTTTTTGGATCTCTTTCAGGCAGTGATCGGTGGATTCCTTGAATGCTTATTTTGCCCTCTGATTCTAGAATCTCAGGGCAGTTTTCCTTGATAATTTCATGAAAGATGATGTCTAGGCTCTTTTTTTGATCATGGCTTTCAGGTAGTCCCATAATTTTTAAATTGTCTCTCCTGGATCTATTTTCCAGGTCAGTTGTTTTTCCAATGAGATATTTCACATTATCTTCCATTTTTTCATTCTTTTGGTCTTGTTTTGTGATTTCTTGGTTTCTCATAAAGTCATTGGCCTCCATCTGTTTCATTCTAATTTTGAAAGAACTATTTTCTTCAGTGAGCTTTTGAATCTCCTTTTCCATTTGGCTAATTCTGCTTTTGAAAGCATTCTTCTCCTCATTGGCTTTTTGAACCTCTTTTGCCAATTGAGTTAGCCTATTTTTCAAGGTGTTATTTTCTTCAGCATTTTTTTGGGTCTCCTTTAGCAGGGTGCTGACCTGCTGTTCATGCTTTGACTTCATGTCTCTCATTTCTCTTCCCAGCTTTTCCTCCACCTCTCTAACTTGATTTTCAAAATTCTTTTTCAGCTCTTCCATGGCCTGAGCCCATTGGGTGGGCTGGGACACAGAAGCCTTGACTTCTGTGTCTTTGCCTGATGGTAAGCATTGTTCTTCCTCATCAGAAAGGAAGGGAGGAAATGCCTGTTCACCAAGAAAGTAACCTTCTATAGTCTTATTTCTTTTCCCTTTTCTGGGCATTTTCCCAGCCAGTGACTTGACCTCTGAATATTCTCCTCACACCCACCTCGCCTCCTGATCCTCCCAGCCAGTGCTTGGGGTCTGAGATTCAAATGCTGCTTCCAGCCTTAGGGCTTTTGGCGGGGGCAGGGCTGCTATTCAGTGTGAGATTAAGTTCAGGTGCTGAGGTTGGGGCAGGGCCGCCTCTCAGGCTCAGTTCCCTCAGGGGGTTTATGCACAGGCCTTCAACAATGGATCCAGGCTCCTGCCTGCTTGGGGAGCCCTGGTCTGCCGCTGCCTCAGCTTCTGCCTCCCGAGGGGGCCTGAGTTATGGGGGCACCCCACTCCCCTCTCGACCTGCCAAAGAGACCCTCTCACTGACCCCCATCACCTGTGGGTGGAGGGACCTGCGCGGCCGCTGGAGATCCCGTCCCTGAAGCCTGCTCGGATCTGTTCCTCTCGGTGCCGTGGTCGCGGCAGGGCTGGGCTGGGCTCCAGGTTTGCAGGTCCCTCTGGAACAGAAATCTCCTTCGCTCCACTGTTCTGTGGCCTCACTGCTCCAGAATTCGCCGTGAGTTACTTTATACAGATGTTCTATGGGTTGTGGGTTCGGAGCTATGTGTGTGTGTGTCTTTCTACTCCTCCATCTTGGCTCCGCCCCCTCTCAATGTATTTCAATGAGACAAACATTTTTTATGTACTATGCTCTAGGGATATGAAGAAAGATGGGTTACCAATCCTGCTCTCCTGGAGTCTAATGGGAAAAAGATGTGTATATAAATAAGATATAATGGAGATTGAATGATAAATACATAGGAGTCAGCAAAGTGCTGTGAGAGATTTGAGGACAAATAAGTCAATTTCATGTGGAGTATAGAGCTTAGAGAAAGCTTTGGGAAGAAAATGTACCCGAGTTGGAACTTGGAAATAAGGGAGGGAATTTACTAGATGGAGGTAGATGTAGAGGTATGTGTATTATCTGTGTGTACATTTGTGTATGCATGTACAGCCCATTACAAATAGGGAAAAGAGCATGAGCAAAGCTCTGTATTTTGGAGAGACTGGAGCCAGAGAATGAGGAGATCAGTTTGGCTGAACCGAGTACCATGAAATAACATTGGAATGGCAGGCTTGGAGCCAGATTGTGGAGAACTTGAATGGCAGTAGGAACAGGGAGCCCCTGGTGGTTTTGAGTAAAGAAATGGCATCATAATAGCAGTAAATATATTAGGATGTTTTCTTAGGCAGTGCTGTGGAGGGTGAAATGTTTGGAAAGGGTAAATAGATGGCTGACAGAAGACTGATTCATGGACTATTACAACAGCTTGGGGGAGAAGAGATGAAGGTGTGAACTATAATGATTGCAGCCAATTAGAAAGGAAGAGATGGATGTAAGAAATATCATGGAAGACTGGATACTTGGCGACACCCGGAATAGGGGTGGGGTGAGGAACAGGGAATAAGAATCTGAGGGTTGAAAGTTGAATGACTGAGATGTTAGTGGTACATCAGCAAAATAAAGCAATTACTGGGGTGGAAATGATAAATTAAGTTTGGGACATGTTGAGTTTGAGGTGTTAGTGTCAATAAGCAAGTATAATATGTGCCAGGCATTATGTTAAGTGCTAAAGATACAAAGAAAGGTGAAAACACGGTCCCTGTTCGTAAAGAGTTTACATACGAATAACTCTATATGTACAAGATATAGATAGTGGAAGGTAATCTTAGGTGAGAGATACTAGCAGTAGAAAGAACCAGGAAAGTTAAGCTGTCTTGAAATCAGGGAAATCAGGAAGAGGAGATAAGGAGAAAAGCCATTCCTAGAATGTGCCATTGAAAAGGCACCAAGTTGAAAGATAGTGTTGCATTGTTGTTGTTTGTCCTTCATTTTGGAAGGGAACCCATGATGTCAAGGGGTGATGACTTGCTCATGAATAGGATTTAAGTGAGGCAGAGTTGCACAAAGTCTCCAGTCATTGAAGTCTAGTGACTTGAGATGCAACAGGTGACCTTGGTGTCTTCAATGTCTTGCCAAGCTCTAATTGCTCCACCGTCAATAAATTTTAATCAATCAATCAAAAACATTTATTAGGCACTGGAGATATAAAAAAGGAAAGGCTATCCTCTCCAGGAACTCATAATTTAATGGGGAAAATGTTTTGAAAATGATGAAAGAGTCTCTAAATATGAGTTATCATTTTTTGTAGTGCCTAGCAAAGTGTCTCTAAGTTTAGCTCCTCAGTCTTTCTTTAGAGATCTGTCAAGACCATAGGAGACTGGGGATGGGACAGGAGAATATTCTAGAGCTCCCTTGTCTTGACTGGAGACATGGAGCTTCCTTGTAGCCAGCTTTAGCACAGGGTCATATAAAGGTTACTCCCTGGCACTACAGTTTCAACTGCTTTCTGACTTCGTGGAAGCTTGCTCAAGAAGCCCCTTCTCATCTTCCAGTCAGGTTTCAGTTCTCAATATCCAGTTGGGTTGGGGTAAATCTGTTTCCCCTTTCCCCACCTCTGTACTTGAGTCTTGTGCTTTCCTCCATCAGCATCCCCTACAGAAGAACCTCTAGTTTATACTCTCGGTGGTATCTTGGGCCCCCTGTCCTTTGGGGTCATTTGGGGCCAAATTATCTGGAGCTGCTCTACTTGACACCAACTGTATTTAGTCTAATGGCAAGACAAAAGTCAGGATAAATAGGGTTGACCTGGGATGCAGTGGATCATGGGGGAGGAACAGTAAGGAGGCCATTGTGGCTATATCTTAGGTTGAGGGTAGTGAAAACACCCTCCCAGTCTTTTTATCCTTTTACTTCCCTGAAGGGTACCAGATTATGAACAGAGGGAGGGGCTGGAGAGATGTTCACACTTTACAATTTATCTCATCCCAAACTATTCTACCTTTATGATCTTGAACTTGTAATCAGGCAGCCAACATTTATTAGGGAAGAAGTATATGCACTCCTCTTGGCACTGGGTGTTGGAGGGTGGGAGTGGGGTTAGGGATAGTGTTAGAGAAGGGGCAGTCTGCACTGAATAGGGAGGCTGGCACAGGATGTCTTCAGGAGATGGCCAGGCTTTGTTGACTTCCAGATGGTGGAAAGAGGGTGATTTGGAAGATTGACTGTTTGTTCTAGTGGTTGTAGTGGGAAGGGTGGGATTAGAGGAGGCTAGGAGCTAGAGAAGAGTTCAGCTGGCTGGATAGGAAGGAGAATGTGGGAGGAGATAGCTATGGAGAAGGGAGAAGGGTGAAGAATCTAAAAGACAGGGATGAGGGGGAAGTTAATTCACCTTTCTAGACCTTCGCTTATTCACTGATGGAATGAAGAGATTGAATGAACTGATTTCTGAGGTCTCTTCTAGATGGAAATCTCATGAAACTTCTGGGTCAGGTGATCAGTGAAAGCTTCTTAGAGGAAGTGGAATTCAATGATTTTACAAGTGTACTAATGTAAGAAGAATAAGAGCCTTTGGCAGGTTGGAGTCAAGGGAAGGATGTGATTTGTTGGTTCACAATACTACTGAGGAATTATGTGCATTTGGTTCCCACATTTTCCTTCTAAAATGTTGGTACCTGAAGCAGGGTACAGTGGGGAGAGTGGCAGTGTGGTTCCCTTGAAAAAGCATGTTCTAAATATGCAGGCAAAAGACTTAGGCTCCAGTAATGGCTCTGCTGCTTAATGCCTATGTGACCCTGGGTCAGTCGTTTCTGCCTTTTTGTTTCATCATTTGTAAAAATAACGATGCTGAAGTAGACCCAATTTTAAGGGCCCTTTTGCTCTCTAAATCCCATGACCTACCAATATAGGTGTTAACAACCCCTGGAAAGATGTTTGCTGGTCACAAAGACCCTGGAATTTGTGGCAACCAATATCTTTTTTTTTTTTAAATTAATTAATTAATTTGTTTTCAGTTTTCTACAATCACTTCCATATATCTTAGATTTTTCCCCTCCCTCACCCTTCTCTCCTTGAGAGGGCATGCAATCTTATATAGGTTCCATACATACATTTCTTACTAAATACATTTTCACCTTAGTCATGTTCCATAGAAGAATTAAAATGAATGGGAGAAACCATTAAAACAAAACAAAACACAACACAAAAGAAAATGGTCTGCTTCATTCTGCAATTCAGTTCCATAGTTCTTTCTCTGAATGTGAAAGGCATTTTGCCTCATTTGTCCATTGGGAATTTTTTAGGTCCTTGCATTGCTGTGAAAGTCTAAGTCTAGCAAAAAAGTTCCTCGCACACTGTGGTTGCTGCTGTGTACAAAGTTCTCCTGGTTCTGCATCTTTCACTCAGCATCAGTTCATATAGGTCCTTCCAGGCCTCTCTGAAGTCTTTCTGTTCATCATTTCTTATTGCACAATAGTATTTCATTACATTCATATACCACATCTTGTTCAGCCATTCCCCAATTGAGGGGCATCCCCTTGATTTCCAGTTCTTGACCACCACAAAGAGAGCTGCTATAAATATTTTTGTACATGTGGGACCTTTTCCCATTTTTAGGATCTCTTTGGGAAACAACCTTAGAAATGATATTGCTGGGTCAAAGGGTATGCACATTTTTGTAGCCCTTTGGCCATAGTTCCAAATTGCTCTCCAGAATGTTTGGATGAGCTCACAGCTCCACCAACAATGAATTAGTGTTCCAACTCTCCCACATCTTCCTCCCAGCCTGATTTATTTGTCTTTGCTTCATTAAAGGGGCCATCCCCTCTCTACTTCTTAAACAGGCCTATTCACTGAATGGCAGTTACCTCACCCTAAGTGAGTACTGAATAGGGCTTGGCCTCAAGGGACCAAGGTCTGCCATTGCATCCTGGGTCGTCTCCAGTCATCCTGATGAATATCTGATCACTGGATCCAGATGGCTTTGGAGGAGAAGTGAGGCTGGTGACCTGCACAGCCTTCCCTCACTCAAAACAAAGTCAAGTGCAAGTCATGTCATCATTTCTCTGTTGGCATGGTCTTCTTTGGCAATGAAGGACGAACACAACAACATCTTCTCCAACATTTATCGTCTTCCTGTTTGTGTTAGCCAATCTGATAGATGTGATGTGGTATCTCAGAGTTGTTTTGATTTGCATCTCTCTAATCAATAGTGATTTAGAGCATTTTTTCATATGACTATAGATAGCTTTAATTTCTTCCTCTGAAAACTGCCTGTTCATATCCTTTGACCATTTATCAATTGGGGAATGACTTGTATTCTTGTACATTTGACTCAGTTCTCTATTTGTTTTAGAAATGAGGCCTTTATCACAGATACTAGGGCAACTAATATCTTGCCAGAAGGTATTACATTCAGTCAGGAACTCATGAACGATCTAGTCCAGCTCCTTCATTTTCCAGGTAGACAACTGAAACCCAGAGAGGTTAAATGATTTGTCTTAGGTTACCTGGGGCATTAGTAACAGATCTGGATTCAAACTCAATTCCACTCACTCCCACCCTCCCCAAACTGTACCATGTTGCTTAAGCAGACGGAAGCTACCCAGGAGAAAAGACTAGAACACAGATAGAATATTGGAGGGCGTTAGCCCCTAGGGATCCTCAAACCTGTTCTCAGAGTGGCTCTGTGTGGCAACCAGAAGCTTTAAGAGGTGAGAAGCATCAATCTTAACAGATGCTTCTGGTTAAAATTGGCAGTGCTGAGTCTCACTGAGCTTTGGGTGAGCCCCAGCCAACTGACTGAGCTTCTCCTGGGGATTTTCCTTCCATCTGAATGTCTCATTAATGATTTCAATGGATTTGAACCAAAGGTTGTTAAGGGAAAGTTTCCCTTGGGAGATACAGATGGAAAGTTAAGGATTTGTTAAACACATGCCCTGTAGCCAGTATTTAAATGGAAAAAATAGAACCCAAAGACACAGCCTTTTAAGTCTGGCTAAAGCGGAAACAACCTTTGGCTGGAGCTGCCCATGTCACCTCTTGTTGTACAGCTGGTTCCAGATAAAAGGCACAGCTGAGATGTCATCAGTTTGGACCAAAACAATCCCCTGAAAGCATCTTCTTTTCCTTTCTGAGTGCTGCCCTGCCAGACTTGACTTTACGCAAGCAGGGCAGCTGATATTCATGTCTCAGAAGGCTCAGTCCTTAAAACACTGGTGCCTAGCTGGTGCCAACTCAATAAATTCAGGTCTATAGAAAAACCCTAAGCAGGCTCTGGTCCCTTCTTTTAGCCAGGATGGAATATAGTGAATTTGCATAGCATGTAGCTTTTGGTTAAAGTCAAAGAAATATATTATTTCCTGGTTTGAAAACAATGGCATATGAGCTGCATGAATGGAATAATTTTATCTGTTCTCTATCTTTGCTATTATTATGGGATCACCAAATAATAATGATAGTAATTAGCACTTATGCTAGCACTTTCAGGCTTACAAAGTACTTTGCAAAGATCTTATTTTTATCCTTACAGCCTTCATTTTAAAAATGAGGAAACAGGACTTATATGACCTGATGCTGAGTGAAAGGAGCAGAACCAGGAGAACTTTATGCACAGCAACAACCACAGTGTGTGAGAGTTTTTTCTGGTAGACTTAGATTTGTGTAATAACACAAGAACTTCTTACCAAAAAAAAAAAAAATCCCAATGGAGGATCTCAAGGCAAAATGCCTGCCACACTCAGAGAGAGAAATATGGAAGTCACTCACATATTGTAGCAGATCATGTTTGTGTATGTGTATGTGTTTGTGTATCATGTTCTGATTTGTTATACGATTTCTTTCATTTATCTTAGTCTGACTACATAGCATGACTATAGTGAAAATATACTCAATAGGAAAGTATATGTAGAATCTATACAGAATTGTATGCAGTCGTGGGGAGGGAGGGGGGGAGTGGGGGGTAGGTGGGGGGGATAAAATCACAATTGTATGGCAGTGATTGTTAAACATTACAAAATAAAAAAAAAAAATGAGGAAACAGGGTGAGAGAGGTTAAGGGACTTGCCCAGGGTTACAAGCTAGTAAGTGTCTGAAGTTGGATTTGAACTCACATCTTTCTGACTCCAAGTCCAGCATTCTACCCACTGCATCACCCAGTGCTGAAAGGAATCTCAGTTCAACTTTCTCATTTTACAGATGAAGAAATTGACACTTGTGAAGGCTAAATCACTTGACCAAAATAATGTAAGGGAGTAAGTAGGAGAAACAGGATTTAAGCTTTCTTAGTGTTCTTTCTACTATGCAGAATCTTACTGCCTCATGACCTGAATTTGTTAACATGACCCTGGGCAATTCCTGGAAATTCGGTCTGGGATATTACTTTGGCCATTTTCATTAGAATCTGGAGTTATTTAGCTCAGGTCATTTTACTCATACACTAAGACCTGAAGGTTTCAATGATGGGTTTTTACTGGAAACCTATTTTGGGAAGAGGGGAAATGAATATCAAGCAGTCAGTCAACAATCATTTATTCAGTGCCTTTAAGGAGCTTTGTGGGCACATTGGCATGATACCCCATAATCTTCCATTTTGCTTTTGACATCCTCTGCACTGATATGGATGGGTTGATTCAGACTCATATAATAGCAAAATTAAAATGTTAGTCAAATCTCATTGGGATAAGATCCTCTAGAAATCTAGAATGAGGGCCTCCTCTGGAGGAATTGGACTCTCGAAAGGTCATACTATGTGTCTGATCCTAAAATATGTCATCCAGGGGAATAGAGGTTAAAATGTGTATTAACCATTTTGGAAGGAAAAGAACGTTACAAAAAAGATAACTTGGAGCCTGAAATTGAGAGAGGGGAAGGTGGGAAATTCCTTGGGTTTGGGGCAAGAACGTAAGTCAGGGGGTTTGTAAATTGACTATGAGTGTAAGACTTAGATTTTTTTCTAAAAAATGAATTGAACGCTAGTGATTGTGTGGTCTGACTTCTTCGATCTACAGTGTCCTTATCTGAAAAAGAGGGAGCTTAGTCTACTTGCAGTGGCGAGACAGTGTGATCACATGTGATAGAGACATGGAATCAGGAATACCTGGGTTTAAGTCCAGTCTCTGGCACCTATTGACTGTGATACCTTGGGCAAGTCACTTGACTTTTCAGTGCCCCCTAGCAACTCAGTGAGACTATATAAATTGCAGAGGAATTGCATCATCTGCATTGGTAGATAGAATTGTCTCTCAAGAGTCTCCTCTACGGAAGAAATCATTGCATCGCAGATCTAGTACTCTGTAAGCCTGGGAAAATACCTTAAAATACTATATGCGTTTGATTTGTTATTTTTCCCCCAGTAGAATGTAAACTCATTGAGAGCATGTATTTGTGTATGAGGTGTTTCAGGAAGACTAGCACTTCTGGAGTGAGAGCTGCTGCGCCTTTATATCTTTGGTGTTTATCTGATTCACCCAACTCTTACCTGTGTCTCCAAGAGCCTGTAGTATGTTATACCCTGATACAACAATCCATCTCAGCAGACAGGCTAGACTAGTTTGAGGGTAAATGGCAGGCTTCAAACCCATCAGTGACTTAGGGGGAGGTCTACCCCCAGCACGTGAAGACTATCTCCCATAAGAATGAGCGGAAAAGAACAATTCATTTCAATGGCCATGAAGGAGACTGAAGCAGGTGTTTGTGGAGCACTCAGAGCTTGGTTAGACATCAAAGACCCCAAGGTCATCCACTGCATTCCAAGTCATTGCCAGTCATCTGATTTTTGTCCTATCAAGGAACTTTGATGATGCAGGGAGAGAGAGTAAGGCTGAGAAGGACTTTGTTCAACTCTGCCTCACATAACTCCAATTCATGTGCAAATCAAGTCAAGACATCACCTGTGACATCATTGGTCTTCTTCAAAAAGGAAGGATCAACAACCACTCAGGAGAATGACTTGTCCTGAGAAGGACCTTAATATATGTTTTTTAAAAAAGTGGATTGAATTGGCTCAATTACTGAGAATCTATTGTAGTGTAATGGAAATGGGGTTTTAGCGTCTCAAGAGGTGAGTTCAATGGCTCTGTCACCTGGGCCACTTAACCTAACTCTGGTCTTTTTTCCTCATCTGTAGAATGTGTGTGTATGTATGTGTGTGTATATGTATATACAACACATGCACACACACAAAACATTCATATATACACACGCATATACACATATACATGCATATATGTACACACACATATACACGTACATACACATATGTACACACACATATAAAATGATGGGCAGCTGGGTGGCACAATGGATAAACTATTGAGCCTGGAGTCAGAAAGACTTATGAATTCATATCTGGCCTCAGACACTTAACTAGCTGTGTGACCCTGGGCAAGTCACTTAACCCTGTTTACCTCAATTTCCTCATCTGTAAAATGAACTGGAGAAGGAAATGGCAAACCATTCCAGTGTCTTTGCCAAGAAAACCCCAAATGGGATCACAAAGAGTCAGACACAATTGAACAACCACAACGTGTATATGTATGTATGTATGTATGCATGCAAACATAAATACAAGATAATTTTTAGCTGGGTAAAGTAGATAGAACACCAAACCTGGAGTCAAGAATTGACCTCAGATATTTACTAGCTGTATAACCCTGGAAGTTACTTTACCTCTGCCTCAGTTACCTTATCTATAAAGTGAGGGTAATAACAGCACTTAACCTCCCAGGCTTGTGGTGGAGATGTAATGAAACATTAGTACAGTGATTTACAAACCCTGACGTGCTGTATAAATTCTAGCAATCATTATTAGCTATTATGATTAATTACCAGTAGGGAGAGACCTTTAGCATCTGAAGGAATCAGGAAGGGCCTCGGATAAGAAGTGCTACTTGAGCTGAGGTTTGAAGGAAACTAGATAATCTAAACTTTGTAATAATATATAATATAATTTTAGTTATGTATATAAAATGTGATATGTAATGTATATAATATATAATACAATAATACTTAACAGTTATATAGTATTTACTGTGTGCGAGGCACTGTGTTTTGTGCTCTGTAATTGTTATCTCATTTGATCCTCACAACAACCCCGGGAAGTTGGTGCCATTTTACAGATGAGGAAACTGAGGTTAAGTGACTCGCCCAGGATCACACAGCTAGTAAGTGTCTGAGCCCTGATTTGAACTCAGTACGGTAAATCTTTCTGACCCCATGCTAGGCACTCTCTCTACTGTGTCACTTAGCTACCCCTTGTTTGTCCACGATTGTTTATATATTTTCCCCTTATTATTAGGTGGGGAGCTTCTTGAGAACAGGGATTTTTTTTTTTTGCATTTCTTTGTATCCCCAGTGCTTGGCAGAGAGTAGTTAGTTGCTAAATAAAGGCTTATTGACTAGAACACATACCTGAGGGAGATGAGGGAGAAGTTCAATACAGGAGGAACAGTTTGTGCAGAGGCATGGAAATGGGAGATTTGTAGTGTCCTTTGGTGCACAGCATTTGGCTGGGCCATTTAATTCATAAAGGGGATAATAGATAATAGATAACAAAGTTGTCAAGTGAGGTTGGGACCAAGTTGTGAAAAGTTTAAAATGCCAAATAGAATAGCTCCTATTTGATTCTAGAGGTAATAGGGAGCTATGGTACCTAGTGGAGCAAGGGAATGACAGACCTAAGTTTTAGGAAAAATCACTTTGGTCCCAGGGTGAAGGTAATATGTAAATAAATGTCCACTATTACTATTATCTGATTCTTCTTCAGATATTACTTCCTACGTGTGGGACTTGAGACAACTGACCAGATTCTTCATAACTTGGGGACAGTTTTAACTATAGCAGAAACCTTTTCATTTCTAAGCTCTGACAAAGAAAACAATAGCTTATTTAGGAGTTAGTCCACAAGATGCACTTATTAAATGCTTTTTTTTTTTTGCCCAGCTATATATCATCCCCACAGGGTTCTAGGGCGACCCTGAGGGGTCGGAGTATCAACTTAACCTCATTCTGGTGTGTTCCTACTCAGTGACTAGTGTCCCAGTTTCATTTAATCAGTTAGCCTTGATTAGTTTTTGCAAAAAGGTATTTACTTGGAGGATTTAACAAGAACAGAAGTATAAACATTCTTCCTGTCTCCCAGCACCAGGGAGGCACACTCTCCTCTATACCATTCATTTTCTGAGGAGAGTAGGCATTGGTTCCACCAAGTTCATGACTCAGTGCAGCATCCCTGCTATATTAGCCAGCGATAGTCTGGATGCCGTAGGTTCCTGCTCATTCCTTAGTGCGTCTGGCTTCAAAGCCTGGCGTGGGCTCCACTCCCAGATCTCAATGGCCATTCTCCTTTACCTAAAACAAGAAAGACAAAGAACTGAGGCCCATGATCAGGCCTCCTGTGGCTCCTGATGGAAGGGCCTCTCTCTTTAAACATTGATTCTTTTCTGTCACCTGACTGCTCCCAGAGAGGAAGATATCAGCCCAAAGTTATGGGTGACTAGCCTTTCGAATGTCTCTTGTTCTGGCGATTCATCTAATCTAAAAGATTCCTCTTCATATATGACTAGAAGACCATGACCAGTTATAGGATGTCTCTTCATGTTCCTGATCTCCCCAAAGTACTTCCACTGTTCATCAGAATGACTCTTCCCAATCTCTCCTAGGTGGGAGATTGTATCAGTATTGCCCACTTTTACCCTTCCTCCATGTCTGAGGAAGTGCTTCCTCCAAGTGCTGAGGGTGTGAAAACAACAGAAACGTTCCCTGCTCTCAAGGAGCTCTTCTTCTAAAAGGGGAGCCAACAGTTAAATGACTAAGATACATACAGTTATCCCTTCCACATTGTGGGGGTTAGGGGTATGATGCCCCGCCCCCAAACTCCCCCTAATCTGGGAAATCCATGTAAAATTCCTCACTTATTACCAGAGAAAAAGTCTGAATATTTACTTTTATGGGGTGTTTACAATACCTTATTGTAAAATTTGGGTTAATTATTGGTCATTGCCTCTATGTCACCTGCTGGCCTTTGCATGTCGTTTGTGGCTTTGGCAAAACTCCCCCCAAATTTCTATTTAATTTCTTATGGGGAAGGTTGTGATGTGGAAGAGATAGCTTCACTGAGGAGATAGAAGGTATGAGAAGGGAAGGCAGGAGCAGCAGGCTACTGGGAAAGGCCCCTTAGAAAAGGTGTGATTTGAGCTGAGTCTTAAAGGAAGCCAGAGAATCTGAGAGGGAGGGATAAAGATGGGGAGGCCTTCCAGGCTTGAAGGACAGTCAGGAACAAAGCACAGAAACAAGCAGAGCCGTGTTTTATATGAGGAATAGCAAATTCCAGTATAGCTAGACAGGAAAGTGTGAAGGAGGGGAGTAAAGTGAGAAAAGAAGACCAAGGAGGTAAGAAGGGATCAGGTCATAAGGAGCTCTAGATGCCAAGAGAGAAGTTTATATTTGATTTTAGACACTGGGATTTATTGATATGGGATGGGAAGACATGCTTTAGGAAATTAATTTTGATGGCTGAATAGGGGATATATTAGTATGAATGAAACTTGAGTCTTTAAATAATCCATGCAACCTGAGCTAGGATTGTGGCTGTGTGAATGGAGAGTAAAGGGATACACAAGAGAAAAGATAGGGAAGATAGAAATTTAATTAAGATTTCATTCATATAGATTTATCTATGATTGCTGTAATGACTTAATAAATAGAAAGGGTCTTGGAGATCAATTAATCCATCCCCTCAGATGAGGAAACTTGAGCCCCAGAGAAACTGACTTGGCCAAATTCATACCTAGAAACAGTTGGTTGAGCCTGGAGTCATGGTCAAAGCTGGTGCATGAACAAGGTCTCCTTGGCTCTTCTCACTGTGGCTGCTCAGCTTAACAAAAGGATTCATACAGTCCTTTGGAAATTATCACAATACACTTTGCCTTACATTGTAAATGCATTTCAACAACCTGTGAGTGTGGCCAAGGTACATCTCAAGTACAGTTTAAATGATAATAGGGATATAAAATGGCCCTGTTATCATCCTGTAATCCCTTTTCAGATTTGGTTTTTCTCAGCCTGCTGAGGGCAGCCACATTCACATCATGATGCCATCATCGTCTCCAAAATGGCTTTGTTTTATCATGCCTAGCATTTCAGCACCTGTGCCCTGGCTTTTGTATGGGTACTTTAGGAGCAGGAGACAGCTGCTTTGTCTTTAAAATGGGATAGAAAAAAAATCCTGACATTTCCTGCTGATTGTCCAAATGGCTCTGCCATAAAGACTTGTTCAAACAAAAATATGTTGCTCTTTGAGCAGAATCTGCTTTTCAGAATATCTGGAGTACACAGCTTAATAAGCTAAGAAGGCCTTAAAGTCAGCAGGTGAGACTCTTAGGAGGTTTTAAAAATGAGCCTTTTCAGAGTTCTTTCTGTGACTTTTTGTTTGTCTTGTTTTGTTTTTCTTGGCAAATGTGACCTGCATAAAGGAAAGTCAGTTATTTAGGTGGGATGGTTCTGCTTAGATTCTCTGCCTTATGTGTTTTTATGCAGTATACTGTGTTAAGTGCTGTCTTTTGTCTTTCTTTGTATCCTCAGTTCTTAGCATAGTGCCTAGAATATAGTAGGTGCTTAATAAATGCTTGTTGACTAACACGTTTTGCTGTTGTCTCGTCTTGCTGTGTGACCTTGGGCAGCTTACTCACTACAACTCTCCATACTAGATTCCTTATCTGCCAAAGGAGGATAACAACATCTCTTACATCTTCCTCTTACATGAGAAGTCAGTCAGTCAGTCAGTCAGTCAGTCAGTCGATAGAAATTAAATAATCAATCAATCAAGAAACATTTGTTAAGCACCAATTGATGAGGGCTGGAAGGAGGGGTACAAAGACCAGGGTACCAGGGGCAGGTTGCCTGGAGAAGAGTTCAGGAACTCAAGCATTGTTAAGGTCAAGGTAAAGATTTATTGAGCTTTTCAGTGGGCAAGAGTTCTTAGGGAACCTGCAACCTTAGAGGGGTATAGGTAAAGTTTATATAGGATATTCTACAGTAAAGCATGTGCCAAATATGCTAACTAGGTGTTTTGGGGTGGGATTAGGGAATGGTTAAGGAGTGGTCAGTTTTTAAAGGAACATGCACTTTTGGTATCTATTGCGCAGGTATTTTATCTAGAGTTCATCAGGAAATAGTCCAAACCACACCTGGAGGTGTAGTTTTAGGCCTGGAATGTTACTAAGTCAGCCAACAGTTAGGGCTGGCTCAGAAATACTAGGTTGCTCTCATCAATGTCTTGTTAGTCAAGATAGATATAAGGTAGTATACCTATGTCTAAGTCTAGGATACATATGATTGGTCAGTGAGTAGTAAATGTTATGACCCAGTGCACAGCCAGTTCAGTTAGTATACAGCTGGTTCAGAGTAATAAGTACTATAGGTGCATCTGGCTACTGTATCAAGAAGGGAGATAACGGTTGTTGCTGGGGCAGACTGTGTCATTGGGCTGGAAAGAATTTGCCTGGGATAGTATTTTGAGGTTAGGGAGAAATGTGATTTTTAAAAAGAAATGTGATTTTAGAATTGGGGCCCAAGCACATGCACCCAAGTATCCCATCGCTATGATATGTCAGGCACTGGAGAGACAATCTAATGGGGAAAATGTTTTGAAAAGGATGAAAGAGTATCTAAATATGAGTTATCATTTTTTGTAGTACCTAGCAAACAGTGTCTCAAAGTCAAGTTCTTCAGTTTTCTGGGTTCTATGGAGACTATAGGGGACTGGGGATGGGGCGGGAGAATATTCTAGAGCTCCCTTGTCTTGACTGGAGACATGGAGCCTCCTTGTAGACAGCTTTAATACAGGGCCATGCAAGGATTACAGTTTCAAGTGCTTTCCGACCTCATGGAAGCATTTTGCCTTTTTCATCTTCCAATCAGGTTTTAGTTCAGGGCTATTGCCAATTATCTTGACCTTTGTCCTGCATTGGACTTCAATGACTCTGGAGGATTCAGTGAGGCTGACAACTTTATGCAACTCTGCCTCACTTCAGTTAAATGCAGTTCATGCACAAGTCAAGAAAGATATCACCCTCATGATGACACTTGGTCTGCTCCAGAATGAAGGACAAATGATAACAGGATAAATTGAAAATCATCCCAGAGGGAGGGAACTGTAATTAAGGAGGGATGGAAAAGGCTTCTTGCAGAAAGTGGTACTTTACTTGAGACTCGAAGGAAGCCCTGGAAGCCAGGAGGCAGAAATGAGGAGGGACAGAATTCTGTAGATGGGGGACAACCAGTGAAAATGCTCAGAGTTGGAGAGGAAGTGACTTACACCAAGGAACAGCACTAGGACCATTGTCACCAGATCATAAAGTACATGGAGAGGGGAGCAAAATGTATGAAGATTAGAAAGGTAGGAAAGCACCAAATTATGGAGGTCTTTAAAATCCAAACAGAGGAGTTTATATTATATCCTGGAGGTAATAGGGAGCCATTGGAGTTTGTTGAATTTGAAGGAGGGATGTGGTCAGACCTGCTTTTGGATGGGGAGAAATTGGAGTTAGTTCAGTGCTATGTCAAAAGACAGAAGGGGGCATATGCAAGAAATGTTATGAAGGTAGAAACAGCAGGATTTGGCAACAGATTGGATATGAGGGGTGAGAGAACATGTGGAGTTGAGGATGACACCTAGGTAGTGAACCTGGGTGACCGGGAGGATGGAGATACTCTTGAAGGTAATGGAGAAATTAGAAAGAGGGAAAGGTTTGAGGGGGAAGATAAATTCAGTTTTAGACATATCAGGTTTGAAATATCTGAGACATCCAGTTTAAGATGTCCGCCAGACGGTGATATGAGACTCAGGAGAGTCTCTCTCTCTCCTCTCTCAGGAGAGAGGCTAGGGTTGCACAAGCACATCTGAAAATCACCTGCATAGAAATGATAATTAAATCTATGGGAATTGATTAGATCACCAAGCAAAATAGTATAGAAAAGAAGATCAGGGAACCTAGGACCGGATCTTGGGGGACACCCAGGGTTGGAAGATGTTATATGGATGACTTGTCAGCAAAAGGTGACTGAAAAGGATCAGCCAGACAGGTAGGAAGAAAATCAGGAGGAAACAATGTCATGAAACATGAAGATTATCAAAGAAAAGAGGGTTAGTTATGATATCAATGGCTGCAGAGGTCAAGAAGGATGAGGACTGAGAAAAGGCCACTGATTCATCAAGTAGGAGATCTTTGGCAACTTTGGAGAGAGCAGTTTTGGTTGAATGATGTGATCAGAAGACATATTCCAGAGAGGTAAAGGAAGGGAAGTAGAGGCATCACTTAGAGTTGCTCTTCTCAAGGAGTTCAGCCACTAAAGGGAGGAGAGATATAGAACGATAGCTGGAAGAGATGGATGGATCATGTGAGGGTTTTTGAGGATGGGGAGAGATAGATATGTTTATAGGCAATAGGGAAACAGCCAGCAGAGAGGGAGAGATTGAACATTAGTGAGACAATAGGAATGATAAAGATGTCTGTCTGCACAACAGGATAGGATGGAATGGATCACATGGGCATATAGAGAGGTTTGCCTTGTCAGAGCCAGTCAAAAAATATTTATTAAACACCTACTATGTGCCAGGCGCTATGCTAAGCCCTGAGTGAAGAAGGTCCACCTCTTCTTGGGAGATCCACTGTCTTCACCACTTGAAGGAAGAGATACTAAGGAAAGGCATCTAAGTGATATGAGATGAGGAGAAAGAGAGAAGACTGACCTCTCGGTGAATGGCCTCAAATTTTTCAGTGAAAGATGAGGCAAGATTCTCAGCTGAGATGCTGAAGGGAGGTGAGGGTATGAGTAGGAGGTATAAGCAGAGATGAACAGGTTTAGAAAAACTTCTATGGTGAATGGGATAGTGAGTGCAGTTATAGGGAATCAACAACAGGAGAGCACTTGAAAACAGTATTAGGGAAAGATGTGGTATTACTATTACTTTATATTCTGAAAAATGTCAGCAAAGAAAATATATCCCAGGGGCCTTCCTGCTGCCAGTGCATGGTGGCACCCCACTCTGAAGATGGCAGCAAGATTTGCCAGAGGAGATTATACCTGAGCTGAGCTTTGAAGGAGGAGAGGAGGAATGTATCCCTAGCAAGGCAGCCAGGGCAGAAGAAGGAGGTAAGAAATAAAATGGAGCATTTGGGGAATGGTGAGTAGGTTAGTCTGGCTGGAATGCAGTGTGTGAAGAGAAACAATATTCAAAAAGATTGGAAGGGAAAGTGGAACCAGATGGTGAAGGCCTTTTGACGTCAAGCTGAGTGGTTTGTATTTTATCCCAGAAGCAATAGAAAACCACTGAAGTTTCTTGATAAGGGGAGTGACATGATCAGACTTTTGCTTAGGGAAGGTCCTGACTCCAAAGTCCACATCATTTGCTGAAATTTTGGGTCTGAGGTAGGTAATCTAGAATCACCAATGGACTCTGGGTTCCAAGGGAACTGACTCCCAAAGGTCTATTATCTCTTTTCTTTGGCTTAGTGCTTCCACCTAAGTTTACCCCAGGAAAATAGCTTCTTTTTTTATTTTATTCCATAGTAGATACAAGCTAAGGGTTCCTTAGCTCTTATACAAGCACTCAAGTTCATACCTGTCAGTCAGGTATTGAACATCTTTATTTCATCCTGTATAAAATTCAGAAGAGGGCAAAGACTTTACTGGAGGCTCCTGTACAGAAATAGAAATGGAGAAAGTACTCAAATAGTTCCTATAGAAGCCTCTATGGAAGGAAGGTGAACTAGGTGTTGCTACTGGATAACCCTTTAACTGTCTTTCCTACACAGTCCTAGCTAGTCTCCCCAGGACTCATAGTGCCACCTTGTGGTTCAGACTCCTCCTGGACAGTAGACTTCCTTTAAGGACAGCTGAATAACCAGCTCTGTGCCTACTGGATTTGTATTGTCCCAAGAAGGACACTCTTCAAGAACTATGGGGACAATTCACTTCTCCACTTCTCTCTCCATGAACAATGAATCAGGATGAATCAAGATTCTCTCTCTCTCTCTGTCTCTCTCTCTGTTTCTCTCTCTGTCTCTCTCTTTCTCTGCCTCTCTCTCTCTGTCTCTCTTCCTCTCTCTTTCTCTGCCTCTCTCTCTCTCTGTCTGTCTGTCTGTCTGTCTGTCTGTCTCTCTCTCTCTGCCTCACACACACACACACACACACACACACACACACACACACACACACACACACACACATACACATACACACACGCAAACACACCCTCTTTTTCTCTAGAAGTTCCAGTTCTGAAACTCTTGAATTTGAAGTTACCCATGAGGCAGCTCCCCAAGTTTCTCTGGCTCGAAGACTAAGATTCCGGGACTGAGGAATTAAGAATCTTCACTCTTCTACATAAGAACTTGGGGTTCAGAGTCCCTTAACTGACTTCTTGGGCCATCTGCAAACACATCTAATTTGACATGTATTTTTAAAATTTTGTTTTATTTTCAGTTGCAAATTCTCTGCCCCCTCTTCCCACTTTCCTATTCATTGAGAAGGCAAGAAAAACAAAACTTGCTACAATGTACAGTCATGTACAGAGTCATGTATAGTATAGTATAGCCATGCAAATAAAACTGCACTAATCCTGTCCAAAAAAAAAGAGTAAAGAAAATGGGCTTCAACCTGCACTCTTAAGTCCATCAGCTCTCTCTATCTAGATGTGAACAGCAGTTTTCATAATGAAAACTTGGAGCTGTGGTTGACCATTGTTCTGATCAGAGTTACTAAGTCATTCAAAGTTATCCTTACAATGTTGCTGTTATAATACACATTGTTCTGGTTCTCCTTTCAATTTGCTTCAGTTCATACAAGTCTTCCCAGGTTTTTCTGAAACCATTCCTTTGATCATTTCTTGTAGTACCATAGTATTCCATCATCTTCACGTACCATAATTTGTTCAACAATTCCATTACTGATGGGCATCCCCTCAGCTTCCAGTTCTTTGCCTAGTAAAGGAATTGCTATAAATAATTTTGTGCATATGAGTACTTTTCTTCTTCATTTTGATCTCTTGTGGGGTCTGGAAGAACTAGTGGCATTTTTGGGTGTATTTCTGCTGCAAGTTGTCATTAACTATCCATGGTAGTAGTGGGACACAAACTGTATACGCATTCAGGTTCTCTCTTTCATTTGATTTCTGAAGTAGCATTAGGTCTAAACTAGAGTAAGACTGATACTAACCCCAATATAACACAAATGAAGAGAGATTTTAGAAGTAGTTTATGGCCAATTTCTGTGCCATATTATATCTTTGAAGCTAACTGTCACTGCTGGATAAAGTTCAAAAAAGAAGCTGGCTTAGGGAGTGGGCATTTAAAGCCATATCTGAGTATAGAATATCACACAGTGAATGAAACATAAGATATGTGTAACCAGTACAATCTGCTGAAGTCTTCGAAGATCTTAGTTTTATTCGGAATGTTTATCGCACCCACATTCCAACTCTTCTAATTTTACTTCCTTAACTGGCAATTAGCAACCAAAAGCAATTCAGCTGCTACATTCAAGAACTGGCTTTAAAAAAAACATACATAAATCTGTGAAAGCCTCAATTCTCTTATGACTCTTGCTCATGGAATATAGAATCTGTGATTAGAAAAGTTATCTGTCACCATTCTTTCAAATGTCGGTTTCTAGGGCCAAGAATCCAGAGAAACATTTTCTTCATGTGTTTGCATTTGTTTTGCCAAGAATATTTGTCTGAGCTCTGAAATGCCATGGTGATGAGCACCATAGAAACAGATACATGAGATGATTCTTAAGTGACAACTTGGTTAGAGACCAAAAATCAAATACTATTTTTTTCTTGAATGCTGTTGATAGTTTGTGTGACAATTGCTGAAGACTTCACCAGCATCGGGAGACTATCAGTCTTATCAATGTATATATTTCCTCTAACAATGAAGATTGTATCCCATCCACACTCTATATCCTGTAGATGATAGGTGCTTAATAAATTCCTTGTTGAGTTGAGTTGAATTGAATTTCTATAATGATGTCAATTTAATGAGGAATGATTATTGAATATCTATGAAGTGTTCATGAAAAAGGAAGAGATTAGTTTTTTTAATTACTTACATTTTTAATTTTAATTTTAATTACATTTTTAATAAAAATGTAAAAAGAAACTTAGTAATGTCAATGATTTCCCAGAATCCTAAAGGCCACTTGTGCAGAGTGTGACATTCATCTAAGTCCATGGGGATATGTTTCCACGAGTCCTTCTCATTCCTTATTCTTGCTTTGGATAAAAGGATAAAAATGCTGAGGGGAGTTGACCAGGCTGAGTTGGTGTGAATGGGATACAATGTCCATTTCATTCTCTGACTCTATAGACTTTAGTAGCTTTCTGTTATTTATTACATCCTATTACCTATAGGAGAAAATGTAAACTCTGGTTGGCATTTAAGGCCCTTCACGACCTATCCCCAATTTATTTTTCCAACATTATTATACATTACTCTCGTTCCCACAACTATGTGGTCCTTCTGAACTATTCTTGCTGTTTTTCTATGTACCTCTGCTTCTGTATCTGCTGTCCCATGTGCCTGGAATACACGCACTCCTAGCCTCCATCTCTTAGAATTTCTTGTTTTTTTTTCAAGGTTCAATACAAGCATCATCTTCTCCAGGAAACCTTCCCTGATTCTCTCTCATTTTCTAATTCCCTCCCTCCCAAAATTACCTTTTTTTTATGCATTCTTTATACACTTGTGTATGAATATATTGCCTCTCCTGATAGTATATAAGCTCCTTGAAGACAGGGACTGTTTAGTTTTTATTTTTGTATTTCCAGTGCCTGGCATTTTGTAGAGGCTTTAAACACACGTACTGACTGTTCATTGCAGAGCATTGTGCCAAATGTTATGTGAACTATAAAGGTTAGATAAGCTCCTGCCTTCCCTTATTGTCTAATAGGGAGACAGAGCATCTACACAAATAGCTAGAATACCAGTCAGTACATGATAAGTGAATCAGAAAGGAGTGATATTTGTTGTGAAAATTTCCATGGAGGGGGGAATATCTCACCTACCATGAGGTCTGTAAGTCTGGGGGGTGGGGGTGGGGTCAAAAAGCAAAAAGCCAAATGGAAAGGAAATTTAATTGGTGCATGGAGGATGATTGCTTGGGCTGATAGCAGCTTCAACTTCTTAGGGTAGAGACTGGGTTTTTACAGTTTTTAAAGCTTGTTTAGAGTACAGTCAATCAGTGGCTTGCCATAGTAGAAAAGGATGTTGGGAAGCTTGTAATCCTTGGAATCAGAAATGTTACTAAAGGTCAGGTGTGTTCCCATGGGAAATGCATTTCTCAGTGATTAGTCTTATCAGAATTCACTGTACTGACAAGAGATCTCTAACGTGGTGAAGACTCCTCTGTAGTAGAATCATATTGTTGTTGCCAATTGGGAGGGAAGTAAAGAAAAACTCTTCCTACCTAGCTGTTTTCCTTGCTCTCAGAGGTTGCTTTATCTGAGGAAAATATATTTCCCCAAAACTCACAATACTCAGGTACATCTGTCTCCTCCCCTGACTCAAGGAATGGGAAAAAGGAATACCTGAAGGAATCAGGAAATGTTTCTTATAGTAAGCAGCATTGGAGCTGAATTTTAAAAGATGGGTAAACTTTCAACAGCCAGAGTTAGGGAAGGTATTACAAGGCACAGGAAAGAGCATGAGGAAAGGTATCAAAATGGGAAGGTATGGGGTATGTATAGATGATGGCAAATCGTCCAGACTAGCAAAAGGATAGAAGTTGTGGTACAAAGTACGGTGTCTTTCCCTTTTTAAAAGAGCTTCAAAACTGCTCAGCTCACAGATTTGTTGAAAAATGAAATGAGATAACACATTTGAGAGTGGCCAATCATTATTACTGCCTCTTTCAATTTAACGATCTGCTAATGGCAAGATTTTTCCAGGCAAGCCATTAGAATGGGAAACTCCTCCTGTTAGTCAGTTACAGCTCATTACAATTTACATTTTAAGTTATTAGAGGCATGTGTGTGTATGTGCATATTTGCCTGCATGCCTACCAATGAACTGTAATTCACCTGGATATAGCCCAGCAGACGGACCCCTAGTTGGAACCCAATTAATGAGTGTGTAAGTCATCTAACACTCACTCTTTCATAGGCTGTTTAATTGTAATTTCTGATGGGAGAAGGATAGCCATCAATTGCCTTTCTTGCAGCCCAATTTCCATGACCTATAGGGTATAAAAACCCTTGGCCTTATTTTAGGGACAGATCTGCACGGTCATCATCATTTACATAGCATATACTATATGTATGTACATAGCATCTACTATAGCCAGGCACTGTGTTAAATTTACTTTACAAATATTATCTCCTATGATCCTCATAACAACCTGGGAGTTAGATGCTATTATTGACCTCATTTTTTGTTGCTGTTCAATCATTTCAGTCAAGTCTAACTCTTTGTGACTCCATTTGAGATACTGGTAGTTTGTCATTTCCTTTTCCAGCTCATTTTCCAGTTGAAGAAACTGAGGCTAACAAGGTTAAGTGATTTGCCCAGGATCACACAGCTAGTAAGTGTCTGAGGCTGGATTTAAATTCTGCAGGATGAGTCTTTCTGACTCCAGATCCCCAGCACTGTATTCGCTGTGCCACCTAGTAGTTGCCCTTATTCCCATTTTACAGTTGAAGAAATTGAGGCAAGCAGCAGTTAAGTGACATGTCTAGGGTAACACAGATAGTACATATCTGAGGCAGGATTTGAATTCTGATCTTCCTGACTCCAAACCTCTATCCACTTTACCAGGCTACCTTGAGCTTTGGAAAGCCAGAGGAACTTGGAAAGTTTGGTTAAGGAGAAGAGAAAAATCTCAAAGAGTTTAAGATGGGGTACAGAATTTGATTTTGTATTCAAGGTCAGTGGTGGGAAAGTGGTATGAAGAGGAAGATAAGGAGGGATTACTTTGATGTTACAGAATCACAGAATTTTAGAACTGGACTTACCTAGCCATCTGTCTAATACAATTCATATACAGAAGGAAATCTCACCACAGCATGCCTGATGAATCGTTGTCTAGCCTCAGCATGAAAACTCCAAGGAGAGGGAATCTTTGCCTTTTGAGGCAGCTCATTCCATGTTTGGACAACTCAAGCTGTTGGGAAGTTTCTCTTGGCATTCTAGCCTAAATTTATCTCTCCTACCCACCATTGTTACTGGTTCTGCCCTTTGCGATAAGATAGACAATCTTTTCTTCACATCAGAGCTTTTCAAATACTTGAAGATATCTTTCAAGTCTCCCCCACCCAGGTCTTTTCTATTCACACACCCTTCACTTTATCCTTACAGAACATGGACTCAAGGCCCTTCATCATTCTAGTTGACCTACTCATAATACTCCTCAGTTTGCCAATGTACTTTTTAAAAAAAATTCTGAACTTAAGAAATAAAATAAGCATTTCTATAACAAAAGTAGAATAGAAAAAAAGAATTGCACATGAAACTGTACATCTATTATGTACACCTTGCTTTTCCTTTAAATATCTAATAAAGTTATCCTGTGACTTTCTTTTTTTCCTTCCTTCCTGTCACTGTAGAGACGATTACCATCACACACACACATATACATACACATGTAACACCATACTATACATGCTTCTATTTGTCAGTTCTTTCTCTGGATGCAGATAGAGTCTTCCTTCACAGGTCCTTTGTAGAGAATTTGGTTATTTATAATAGTAAAAATGACTTAGTCGCTCACAGTTGTGCTTAAAACAATATGGTAGCTACTATAGACAACATTCTCCTAGTTCTGCTCATTTCACTATTCATTATTTTATGCAAGCCTTTCCATGTTTTTCTAAAATCATTGAGCTTACCATTTGTTATAGCACAGTAGGATTCCATCACGATCATATACCACAATTTGTTTAGCCGTTCTCCAATTTCTCCTGGCAATTTCTAGTTCTTTGCCAACACAAAGAGAGCTGCTATAAATACTTTGGAGAAATATAGATTCTTTTCTTTTTTCCTTTAACTTATTGGGAAACAGACCTAAGAGTGGTAGTGCTGAATCAAAGCATATAGGCAATTTAGTAACTCTTTGAGTATAATTCCAGATGACCAATGTCTTCTTAAAACTGTGATTTCCAGAATTGAACACAGTACTCAAGAGGAGGTCTAAGGGAGGCAGAATACAATGACAGGATTACTTCCCTATTCCTGAAAGCTTTGCCTATCAACACAGTTCAAGATGGCAGGAGGTTTTAGCTGGCATTTCACAGCTTGCTTTGTGTTCTGCTTGTAATCCACTGGTATTGCCAGATTGTTTCCAAAACAACCGCTTTCCAGAATTACTGCCCAACAGCTGCAAAATCCTCTGAGGCTATCTCACTTTATGTGATAAATTTGTCAGCAAAAAGCTCTGTGAAAATAGAATTTTTGTAAATGGAGTAATTTTCTATTGGAGGATTATAGATTTAGAACTAGGAAGGACCTTAGAGGCCATCAAGTTAGATCCCTTGATTTTTTACAGATACAGTAGGGAGGCTGTTTATACAACTCTTGTAGTAAAGCAATGCATTCTTAAGCCATTTTATGGAGAACTTGGAGAAAGTGCTTAAGAAATGTTTACTGAGTGACTGGCTAATTGAATGATAGGTACACAGATGTGATCACACCACAGTCAAGAGAAGCAATTCAAGTTCACTCTCAAGGTCTCTCTGAAGAACTTTAATAATAATTGTGAGACATGGGAAATGCTGGCACGTGACCACTCAGCAGAATTACAGTAGTTTAAAAGAAACATGAGATGCACAAATTTAGACATCTCCATCCCAGATGTTCAAATGGAATATTTGTGCCCAACCTGTGGTATCTGAGCTCATACTAATCTGATCAGCCACATTTGGTTACACTGTACCTTGATCCCAACATCATGGTGTCACTTTGGTCCTCTTCAACTATGAAGGACAGACACTGATATCTCCCTTGTTGAGAGGTAGACCAGGGCTGTGGATGGAGAGCTCACACTAGAGTCAGAAAGACCTGATTTTAAAATCCTATTACCAATACATAGCCTTGGTGCCCATCTGCACTGGTAGAGGGAATTTCCTCACTGGGAATTCCTAATACTAACGAAATCATATCTCTTCCCCCATCCTCCAAATCTCTTCTTTCTCCTTATTCTCCCCTCCCCCCAAATCTATTGTATAAGTTTGGATTTTTGTACAGTAGATTATTTAAAAAATAAAGCCCGTTCATATTTTCTGAGGACCTACAACAACATATTGAAATGTACTGGGTAGTGTCCTGGACTTAGACTCAGGAAGACCTGGCTTCAAATGTCATCTCAAGCCACTCACCAGGTATTTGACCTTGGGCAAAGCATTTTGCTGCCAAGGCCTCAGTTTCTCCATTCATAAATGGAAGGGGCTGAACTTGATGACATCTGAGGTTTCTTCTAGCTGTAAGTCTAGACTCCTGTGATCTTGTGTTCTCCAGGAGATGGGCAGCCTAGGTCATAGAGCCCATAGCTCTAGCTGCAAATATCAGAAAAAAACATGTGAATGATTTTTGTGGGATTAGTTTCAGATCTTTATTTTTTGTTTCTTTGTTTTGAGTATTTTATAAACCTCTTGGTGGGGATGGCAGTGGGTGGTAGCTTTGGTTTTTAGTTATTTTCATTTCTCCATTTCTCCATCTACTTGATGTAGCTCTCATGGGGGAGGCCAGAGCTTCATTACTATCTGAGTTCAGGTTTTTTTTTTTTTGTCATATTTTGACTGGCTTATTTGATCATCAGAATTCCTCCTGGGATCAATCCTGCACTTTCCTGGCTCATGCTGGGTAAATCCATGATACCTCACATTCTATGGCCCCTCATTAATAACCCAGACAGTTTGGGTGCCCATGAGAGTAACAGATCATGAGGAATGCCGTGGCACAGGGAGAGAATGGGCTAACATGACTCCAAGGATAAATCAAGCTAATGATCTCATTAGGCTTGCAAGATGAAAACTAAATGTGTGTGGATATTAACAGTGAAAGTCTTCCAGAGAAAATGTTTCATGCTGGCCTCCCTGCAAAGGAAAGAAATGGCAGTAGCTCCTAACAGGAAACCCCCTACTTCCACTAAATAGGTGTTAATAGTCCTTTCTTCTCTGTCTCCCCACCCCTGCCCCCATCCTCACACCTGATAAGTTAAAGGAAGTAGTGTCTCCCAATGGAAGGCTCAGCTGTGGTCCAGCCAGAACGATGCTTCTGTTCTTGTGTGCAGTTTGGTTCGTTAATCAGGTGATGAGTCTTCCCCTTAAAAATTACCTTCTACTCTGTGCATATCCTGAATATACTATTTATTAACATGTTATTTCTTCATTGTAATAGAATCCTCTTGAAAGCAGGGTCTACTTTTGCCCTTCTTTGTTGTATCTGTGCTTAAGAAATGCTCCTTGACTGACTGGCTAATTGAATGATGGGTGCACAGATGTGAAGAATCCTTATCCTTATCCCAATGGACAGTCAGGTGGTGCAGTGGATGCAGCACTAGACCAGTAGGCAGGAAGACCTGAGTTCAAATTCAGCCTGACAACCACTCAGGCACACTAGCCTTGTGACCCTGGACAAGTTGTTTAACCTGTTTGCCTCAGTTTCCTCATCTGTAAAATGGGGCTAATAATACTACCTCCCTCCCAGAGTTACTGTGAGAATCAAATGAGATAATAATTGTAAAGCAAAATAAGCGTTAAAGAAATGTTAGCTATCCCCATCATTCTTGTCATTGTCACTGGGATTAAATTTGTTCTGTTTGGAGCCTGATGGCAGAGCCAGGAGCAGTGGGTAGAAGCAGATTGGCAAAGAAGCAAATTTAGAGTTGATAGAGTGCTGGGCAGCTAGGTGGAACAGTGGCTAGAATACCTGGTCTGGAGTCAGGAAGACTCATCTTGCTGAGTTCAAATCTGGCCTCAGATGCTTACTAGCAGTGTGATCCTGGGCAAGTCATTGTCCTCATCTGGATGGTGGCAAACTGCTCTAGTATCTTTGCTAAGAAAAACCCAAATGGGGTCACAAAGAATTGGGTGCCGCTGAACAACAACAAGAGTTCTGGACTTGGAGTCAGGAAGACCTGAGTTTAAGTCTTGCTTCAGACTTTTACTAACTACATGACCCTGGGTAAATCACTTAACACAACTTTGTGACTCAGTTTCCCATCTATAACATGAGGAGGTGGGACTTCATAGTCTCTTGCAAAAAGTCCCTTTATGTCCTATGAAAAACTTTCTCACAATTAGAGCCAAAGTGGAGAGGTTGCCTTGAGAGGCAGTGTGCTAACCTCATCAGAAGTCTTTCTTTTGGTTTGGTTTTTTTGGTTTGTTTTTGAGACAATCAGGGTTAAGTGACTGGTCCAGGGTCACACAGCTACTAAGTGTCAAGAGTCTGAGGTTTAATTTGTCTTTAAACACATGTTGACTGAGTACTTGTTGGGTATGTTACAGTGGGAATGAGCTGAACCCTATGACCACTGAAGTTATAAGCTCTTAACTTTAGAGCTGAAAGAGATCTTGAAAGTTATCTAATATTACAAATGAGGAAACTGAGACTCAAAGAGGGTAAGAGACTTGGCCACGGTCACATAAGTGGCAGAACTTGCTTTTGAACCATGTTCCTTTGACTATAGAATCAGTACTCATTCTCCTACACCAAGATGTTTCCTTCCAGCTCTAAAATTCCATGATTTTGTGATTCTTCATAGTCAAAAATGAATTATTAGGAACTTGCTGCACCTCACACATCATCAGCATGAGTTAAATAGCCCTTAACTTCAAGAAGTTTGTAGTCTGATGGAATAATGTGGGACAGCAGAAACCTTTATAGACAAAGCAATGACATATATTAGATTAAGGGTAGCTAACTTTTTTCGTCTGGTAGAGCCTATGAACCCCTTCTCAGAATCATGTTTTTAAATGTATAAAATAAGGTGCAAGAGATTATAATTTCTAATTATATCAAGATATTGTTATCAAAATATGTTTTTAAATATATTCACTGACCCCAGTTAAGAACTCTTGGATTTTATTTTTAAAATACAGTATTGTTATCAAATTGTCATTTAAAAAATTGAGTTAGGTGGAGTTGTGAATGGAACCAGTCATTCTGGAGAGCAATTTGGAACTATGCCCAAAGGGCAATCAAACTGTGCATACACTCTGATCTAGCAATACCGCTACTAAATCCCAAAGAGATCATAAAGAAGGAGAAAGGGACTTACATGAACAAAAATATAATAGCTGTTTTTGTGGTGGCAAAGAACTGGAAATTGAGGGGATTCCCATCAATTGGGGAATGGCTGAACAAGTTGTGGTATGTGACTGTAATGGAATATAATTGTGCTATCAGAAATGATGAGCAGGCAGATTTCAGAAAAACCTAGGAAGAACTTACATGAACTGATGCTGAGGGAAGGGAGCAGAACCGGGAGAATGTTGTATACAGTAACAGCAACATTGTACAGAGACCAGCTCTCATAGACTTAGCTCTTCTCAGTGATAACAATGATCTAAGACAATTCCAAAGAACTCATGATGGAAAAATGCTATCCACATCCAGAATGCAAATTGAAGCATACTGTTTTCTCTTTTTTTCCTTTCTTATTGTTTTTCCCTTTTGTTCCAATTCTTCTTTCACAACATGACTAATGTGGAAATATGTTTAACATGATTGTACATGTAAACTAAAAAAATTTTAAAATTGATTTAGAAAGGAGAGGATAATTCCTTATTTTAAGAGATTTTACAGTCTTCTCACTGATACCCTTGTTGAAAATCTTTTTTTTTGTCTTATCCTTATCCTACCAAACTTTCACCTTCCTTCCCACCACTGTCTTCTCCTTGCCCTTGACTGGCTTCCTCTTCCTTACAACCTTTTTATCTCTCCTTTCCCCCCATTCTTTCTCTCTAGTGTATGGCCACAATATGAAGAGCAGCAATGACTTCATTGGGAGGATTGTCATTGGCCAGTATTCTACTGGTTCCTCTGAATCCAACCATTGGCGGCGGATGCTGAATACCCACCGGACAGCAGTGGAGCAGTGGCACAGCCTACGGTCCCGAGCTGAGTGTGACCGAGTCTCCCCTGCCTCTCTTGAGGTGACGTGAATTCCTGGGTCATTTGTTTTCCCCCCAAAATAATTGAGAGGGAAAAAAAGGCTGACATATACACATGCACATATTATACATATGAGTATACACATGCATACATAATCACTGGGGAATTGAGAGTAATGGACACAATTACTGGTATCAAAATGACTGCCTTTGATAAGGTGCCTCAAAAGACATTCCTGTGTCCCATTTCCAGATGATGTGAACTGTGTCCATTGTTTCTTCTCTGGGACCTACTGGACACACCCTCTGATGTTACTACCCCCCCAAACTTTGCCCTATGGCTTCATTTGCAATGCCAAGGGCATTTTTGAATTAATAGTAAGAAGGTTGCCCAACCTCTACCTGACTGGTTTGCTTGGTGTTGGGTCAGAGGGTGGGGAGGTTATTGTCCAATGGGAAACTTTTGAAATAGTCACTGTCTGCTGACAGTGAGTGCACACCTGATTCTCTTTCCCGGAGGTTTAAGTATCTATGTGTTCTCTTGGTGAATGTGATGAGTAGATTAGACTGTTTGGGGAAAAAAATCCAATATATATAATGTGGTAAAATAACTTCTGACTTCACAGTTCTGTCCTCGTGTTAGCTTATTACCCTGGAACTCTTGGTATGTAGGCTTATGTTCTTGTCTAAATGCACATGTGTGTGAATGTTTGTGCACCTAAGTCCTCTTGTGTGGAAGATGGTATGGTGGGACCCAGATCTCTTGCCTCCCCTCCTGAATGGTTTGTCACCCAACTACATCCTGTTTGTCAGAAACCCACCCATCTAATATTCATGTATCTGTATGTAAAGTATGTGGAATATGATATAGCAAAATAATCCTTTGGAATGGACTCATAAAGTGATCCAGAGAAAACTAATGAAGAAATGTTTAGAGTCTTCAAGGACGGATGTCGTGGATTGAAATGTTCTCAAACCTCCACTGGACTCAGTCTCTTTCCCTGACAGACTCTCGTGGGTCTTTTTGTGTTTGTGTGTGAATCAAAGTAATTCTTTCCCAACAGCCCCTAAGTTAAGAAGGTAACCTAGTTAGAGAGTAGAGCTGTTTACTCTTTTGAATGTTTCTGTACATTTTTTCAGAACATATTGTCTGGTATGATGGAGAGTGTATATTTATTGAAATTAAAGATCTATTTATTTGTGCCATGCACTCCAAGTTGTTGCTTTCTTTGGGGCTAAGGGGGAAGTGGTGGTGGGAGTATCCATGGATACAGCAAATTGTACCTTTATTGTAAAATGTATAAAAATAAGAAGAAACCTGAAAGGAAATATCAAGGTAGGTTCCTTTCTTTCAATGCAACTACTTTTGGTCAGGTCCTCACCTTTAGATTATTTCCTCACCAATCTAACTACTTTTGTTCTCTCCCTTCTCCAGTCTATCTTCCATAATACTGCCTGATCAATTTTCCTAACAAATTTCTCCCATCTTACCACTCCTTTACTCAAAAACCTTTCATCAGTGGTTTGCCATTATCTACTGAACATTGTGGGTCAGCTAGGTGGTACAGTGGATAGCGTTTTGGGCCTGGAGTCAAGAAGGCTCATCTCCCTGAGTTCAAATCTGGCCTCAGACACTTATTAACTCTGACAAATAATCCTGTTTGCCTCAATTTCCTCATATGTAAAATGAGCTGTAGCAGGAAATGACAAACTACTGTAGTATCTTGGCCAAGAAAACCCCAGATGGGGTCACAAAGAGTCAGACATGGAAACAATAACAATTGCATATTGTATCAATGCCTGATGCTGGTATTCAAAGTCCCTCGCACACTGGCTCCAATTTACCTTTTCTGCCTTGTTATAACTATTCCCCTTCATGTATTCAATGCGGGAACAAAATGGAATGCTCTCTACCCCTCTTTACTTTCTATTTTGCCCTGACCTTGAGAATGTCTTTAGCTTTTCTCATTCTATCTCCCAAGCTAAAATGGACTTCTACCTTGCCCTGCTCTCTGCTGAAATCCCTTCCTTTGAGGTGCCACTTCCCTTACCATGCCAAGGTAAAAGCAATCTCTGCTTTTTCAAGTTTATCACACCACTCTGTCTGGGGCTCTCTTTTACATCTATATCACTCTCTTGTTTCACAGATATTTGTGCATGCACTTTCCCCCTACCCTGGTAGATTGTAAGCATTTATACGGCACTCCATAAACATAAAGCACTCTGTATGAGTTATTTCATTTGATCCTTCCAGTGACTTTCTGAGATAGATGCTATCATTATCCCCATTTTATGATGAAGAAAAGTGAGGCTGAGAGAGGATAAGTGACTTACCCAGGGTCACATAGAAAGTATCTGAGACAGGATTCAAACTCAAGTCTTCTTAACTCTAAGTCAGGCGCTCTAATCGTTAAGCCACTCCTTGAGGTATATGGGGTGTTCAAGGAGGACTAGCACCTCTGGGATGAGGGCTTGCCAATCCCTTTTCAGGGCTGCTCATCCACCTTTGGTGTCTACTTGGCACTCAACTTTTACCTGTGGCTCCTAGAAGCGGTAACATTCACAGCAGCCACACCCCAACGGGTCTTAAACCCATAGATGAGAGGAGGGAGTCTACCTCAAGTCTGTGAAGATGGAAGGGACAGATGCAAACAATTTGTTCCAACAGCCATGAAATGTTCCACTGCCCCATAATATGAGCAAAGCAGAATTGCAGTAGCTCAAAAGAAATATGAGATGCACAAATTTAGAGAAAATTCCAGGCCAAATATTCATATGGACTATTTGTACCCAACTTGTGGGCTTCTGAGCTTGTAGTGGCTGGATCAGCCATAGTTGGATAACACTGTACTTTTTTTAAACTTGCATTTTGTATGTTTATTTGGAAAATAATGTAACCACTGTAACTTTAGCTGTTATACAACAGATGAAACATGTACAAATGGTTTTTCAAATTTCTCATGCTTTCATTGTCCCTTTATTTTTATTCAAACCCCCTCCCTTGCACTGGAGGCTACTACTGCCCCCTTGGATCTTTCCAGCACCCAGCAAACTTGCCCTCTCCCATTAAGAACACAACTTGAAGTTGGAACAAGGGAAAAAGCAGACTATTTGCTAGAAGAATGTTTACTAAAATCTTATAGGACACACTGTACTTTGACCCCAACATAATGATGTCATTTTGATCCTCGTTAAGAATGAAGGACAACAACCAACCAACTAGTTAGAGAACACAGTTCAAAGAAAAGGCATTTAATAAAGAAAAATAGCAATAGAACGTTTTCCTCGTATAACTTGGGTCACCCTCTCCCACAAATACACTTACTATCAGAGGGAAGAATGGACCTGCCCGTGCCAGAAGGAAGAATTTGGAAGGACACACATGTAGTCCATAGCTGTAGTGCAAAATTTGGAGAGGCAACTTTGTGTTATAGGGTCACTGATATCTTTTGATAATATTGTCATTCTGTTGTCTCTGGGCGTGCTTCTTCATGCCCTTATGTGATATCTCTGGATGGTGCCCCACTGGTTTCATGGTCACTGTGAGGCTTGACTTTTTTGGGCATTTGATTATGGAACGTTTCTCCACCTTCTGAATTTGGAAAGGTCTTTGACTCATTATGTGTCTTCCTCACAAGAGGCAGAACATGCTCTATCATCTCTTTCTTAGCTTAGAGCACAGAGGTTTAAGATCACCTTTTTAGGAAGGCAGGACTAAAAAATATCCAGTACAGACCTGAGAAAAGAAAAACCCTCGTTTGTTTTTAACCTCAATATGAAAAGAGAAATAATGATATGTAGATGATTCTTCAATCTGTTTGTCTAACCCTAACCTCTCCCCTGACCTCTAAGCTTACAGTACTGATTGCCTTTTAGACATCTTGAACTGGATGTCCCATGGACATCTTAAACTTAGTATTTCCAATACAGAACTCATTATCTTTTTCCTAAACTTTATGTTCTTCCAGACTTTCTCTATTATCAAAGGCACTATTATCGTCCCTGTCACCTAGGCTTTCAACCTGGGTATCATCCTTGACTCTTCACTTGCCTTTCACCTAATATATCCAGTCTGTTGCTAAGTTGTGTTGTTTTGGTCTTCATAAACATCATTCATAGATGTTTTCTCTCCTCTGACATGGCCACCACTCTGGTACAAGCCCTAATCACCTCACCCCTGGACCATTACAATAACTCTCTGGTTAGTTAGCCACTTCAAGACTCTCTCCACTCCAGTTCATTCTTAATTAAGGTGCCAAAATGATCTTCCTAAAATATAGGTCCTTTCAGTCCCTTCGGTTTTATACCACATTCAATGTGCTCCAGTAATTCCATATTACTTCCAGGATCAAATATAAACCATTTAATGTTCAAAGTCTTTTATAACTAGCCCTCTTCTATCTTTCAAGTCTCCTTATACTGTACTTAGTACAAGAGAATACACAGTAAAGAGTACTCCAAGTACTCTGTGACTGAATAAGTGTTCTTCATGCTGTTCCTCCCACACAACACTTTTCTGTCACTGTTCCCCATGCCTGGAATGCTTTCTCCCCTTGTCTCTGTCTCCTACCTTCCCTAGATTCCTTCAAGACTTGGCTCAAATCCCATCTCCTGGAGGAAGTCTTTTTTATTCTACCCCACTGCTAGTGCCTCCCATGTGACATTATCTCCTATGTACTCCGTATAAATCTTGTGGGGTGCATAGGGTGTTCAAAGAGGACTAACACTTCTGGTGTGAGGGCTTGCTAAGCCCCTTTCAGGGCTACTCATCCACCTTTGGTGGCCACCTGTCACTAAACTCTCACTTGTGGCTCCAAGAAGTTGTAGCATGTGCAGTGGCCACACCCCAGTAAAACCATCATCTATCTATCCATCTCACCACTATATTGAAACCACTCTCCCAAAGGTCACTCTAATCCTTACTCCTAGATCCCATGGCATTTTTTTCAGTCCTCACTCTGCTTGACCTTTCTGTAGCATTTGACACTATTAAGAATTCCCTCTTTTACATGCCTTCATTGCTTGGCTTCTAGGACACTACGCTTCATCACTCCCTTCCTACCTCTCTAATTACTTCTCTGCCTCCTTCAAGGTGGACATTGCCCAAGTCTTTGCTCTGTCCTTGGTCCTCTTCTCTTCCCTTTCTACTTCTTCCCTTGAAAATCTCATCTAATTCCATGGTTTTGGTTATCACTTCTACATAGGGGATCCACATATGTATATATGTGTGTGTATACACACATATGTATATGTATGTATGTATATGCACACACATATACATAGATACACACACACTCATAATATATACGTCCAATTCTGTCCTTTCTCCAGAATTGCATTTTGAATTACGTATAGCTTTACCAATGCTGAGTGAAGTGAACAGAATGAGGAGAACATTGTACACAGTAACAGCAACATTGTGTGATGACCAACTTTGATAGACTTAGCTTTTCTCTGCAATGTAATGATCCAAGACATTTCCAAAAGACTCATGGTGGAAAATGCTTTCCACATCCAGAGAAAGAACTATGGAGTCTGAATGCAGATGGAAGCATATTTTTTCTTTCTCTTTTTTCTTTCTTGTGGCTTTTCCCTTTTGTTTTTATTCCTTTTTCACAACATGACTAATGTGGAAATATGTTTAATATGATTATACAAGCATAGCCTATATCAGATTGCATGTCATTTTGGGAAAGGGGGAGTAGAGGGAGGGGGAAAATTTAGAACTCAAAATCTTATAAAAGTGAATTTGAAAACTAAAAATAAATATATTTTTTCAAAATAGCTTTACCTGGATATTCCATCAGTTCTTCAAACCCAGTATACCCTGAGTGTGATTCTCTAAACCTGCTTCTCTCCCTAACTTTCCAATTTCTTTTGATGGTACCACTGTTGTCCCAGATACCTAAGTTTGAAGCTTCAGTCATCTTGGTTGGATCCCACTCTGCACCTCATCCTTTCATCCAATCAGTTTCTAAGTCACACCACCCCTACCTTTCCAGTTTTACTCACATTCATCCTTCCCTTTCATTCCAAAACTCCCCAAGTTCGGTTTTCATCACTTTCACTATTATAATTGTTTTTAATAGGTCTCTCTACCTCCAGTTATCACCCTTCTCTACTCTCTCCTTTGCAGTGTGACCTGGAGAATCTTTCCACCCATGATCTAGCTGGGGAAGGGGAGGGGGTAAGCAAATTTCTAAGACTGTTCATTATAAGTTGGTTGTGATTGGCCTCAGTGAAGTGAGTTCCCATACCAATAAAAATGTGATCTTAGGCTATGTTAATAAAATACAACAATATCTGTAAATAAAATACAATGTTCAGGACAAAGGAGACAGTCAACTTACTATACTTTAAAATGATCGGACCACACCCGAGGTGTGTTTAATTCTTAGTGCAATGTTTTAAGAGAGATGTGATCAAGGATGTGCTGGTAAATGTTTAACAACCAGCTTTCTGTGGGGAAATATATATAAACATTATTATATATATTATATATACATAGTATATACATAACATATTATGCACTTCTAAGTTTGATCTGCATCATTAGCATCTTCTCCATCACTTAAGTCTAGACAACCAACAGGATAATAATCATACCCTGACTGGTAGTGTTCACCTATATCCAAGGTATAAATTCTCACATTGAATATTTAATCATCAGCTCTCATGAACAAGTTCAAGGTGACTCCAGAACAGCTCTGGATGTGGTGAAATTGGGTTATGTTCAGAGTCAGATAACTGGAATGGGGAAGGGTCTTGAAATTCTATCATATGAAGAAGACTTGAAGAAACAGGAAATATTGAATCCAGGGAAGACCAAGGGTGGACACAGTAGTCCTCTTCAGGTTTTTGTAAGGCAAAACTAGGATCAACATGTTAATTATTGAGAGTCAGATTTGGGGCTCACTTATAAACACAAACTTTCTAATAATTATTCTCAATGGAAAGGACTGATTCATGAGATAATGAGTTTTCATCCATGAAAGTATTCCAGTATAAGATGAATGATCACCTACCACATTGGTAAAGGTTATTCCGACATGGAAGTGAGTGGTTGGCTTGATGGCACCTAAGATCACTCCGTCTTTAATATTCTATAGTCAACACATGTTGGAGGGGGATGTGGAAAAATTGGGACACTAATTCATTGTTGGTGGAATTTTGAACTGATCCAACCATTTTGGGGAGCAATCTGGAATTGTGCCTAAATGGTTATTAAACTGCATTTGACACAGCAACAGACTAGGTCAGTTTCCTAAAATGACTAGGAAAAAAGGAAAGGAACATATATGTTCTAAAATATTTACAGCAACTCTTTGTGGTGGCAAAGAACTGGACATTTCCAGGATGCCTCTCCATCTGAGAATGACCGAACAAGTTGTGGTATGTGACTGTGATGGAATACTACTATGCTACAAGAAATGATAAACTATATGAACTTAGAAAAATGTGGATAGACCTGCATGAAATGATAAAGAGCAAAGTGAACAGACCAAGAGGACAGTGTGTACAGTAATAGCAATATTGTTTTAAGAAGAACTTTGAGTGAATGAGCCATTTTGACTATTATAGATATGAACGACAAAGGACATATGAAAGATGATGATATAACTATGCATAGAATGATTTCACATACACATATGCATATTTGTGTCCCATTTGGGATTTTCTTGGTAGAGAAATTGGAATGGCTTACCATTTCCTTCTCCAGCTTATTTTACAGATGAGGAAATGGAGGCAAACAGGGTTAAAGTGACTTGCCCAGGGTCACACAGCTAACAAGAGTCTGAGGGCAGATTTGAGCTCAGGAAGATGAATCTTCCGGACTCCAGGCCAGGCACTCTATCCACTGTGCCACATAGCTGTCCTTTGTCCAATTTATAGTCTTAGGGAATTGCCTAGGACACTGGTTAAGCGACTCATTTAGGGAGTAAAGATCGGAAGTAGGACTTTAGCCCACTTGTTTTTAATTCTAAGGCTCTCCATCCACTGCATGAAGCTGCCCCTCATTCCTAAGGAAGGAAACTTGGAATTAATTTTACAGATAAGGAAATTAAGGCCCAGTGGTTTCATTGTGCTGGCTGTTGACTCTCTGGATGATATGTAGCACCTTTAAAAATATTTTATTGTTGTGTCATTGTTTTTATACCACAATGACTTTTCAATAAATTTCTCATAGAAATCTCCTGTGATGCAAAAAAAAAAAAAAGTATTGTTAACCAATATAACAATTCAGTGATGTTAATACCATTCTGCATTGATAGTCTACCATCACTCTGCTGAGAAGAGGGAAACATATTCTGTCATCAGTCCCTTGGAATCAAAATTGTTCTTTGCATTTCATCTGATTTCTAATTTTTAAATACTGTTTTTTCATTTATGTCATATATGCCTACTGTTCCCTTGGGTCTGCTTCTTCAGAAAAGAATCTCTTGCCAAAGGAACTTCAAATTCCTTCTGTGAGATTAGGATTTAATAACATGAGAAAAACAGGGAATTTGGGAGAGAGGTCCTGAAGCACCAGGACTGTGTCTCGATTATCACTAAAAATCCTTTCCAGTTGCAAAATTCTATGAGTCTATGCCTAAATTCCTAAGGTCTTAAACTGGTTCTTTAGCGACATTCTCAGCCTCCATTTCTGAAAGTAATGTGAACCACTATTGCCCCTTGACCTGAGACAGAGTCCAGGCTATCTGTTTTGCTTCATGGCTCCCAAGTAAGGAATTATAGGAGCAATCAATGGAAACCAATTCAATTTTCCACTCCTCAGGATGGTAACTGCTGGCTTCTTTTTTCTGTTGAATTAGGAATCACATTTACTTGAAAATGATGAGACATTGTTTGAACTACACATACAGGAAGACTGGATCATGGATTGAAAAGATTTTAGAAGCAAGAAAGGCAGTAGTCCTTAAGACCTTGGGTGACCCCCATCTGTTTCACACTGCTGCTCCACAAAATAAAAATGGTGGCAGGATTACTATAACATCAAGAAAAGAATCATTTTACCTTTGTATAATTCAGGAGTTTATATGAGGTATGGAGAGAGAACTTATGTCATGTGAGGTTGACTTCTTTCTTTCTCTTCCTTCCTTTCTTTTGTCCTTTCTTTCTTTCTTTTCCTCCCTCCCTCCCTCCCTCCCTCCCTTCCTTCCTTCCTTCCTTCCTTCCTTCCTTCCTTCCTTCCTTCCTTCCTTCCTTCCTTCCTTCCTTCTTTCCTTCCTTCTTTCTTTCATCTCTCTCTTCCCCCCCCCGCCCCGCACTTCCCCCTGCCTGTCTCTGGATTTTAATTACAAGGGAAAGCTTGCTAGGTGGGGAAAGGGGAAGGGAAAGGATGTGACAAAAAAAACCAAAAGGTATCAAAAATTAAAATAAAAATGCTCATTGAATTGAGGAGGCTGGGCCTGATGATTTGTAATAACAATAAGAATAATAGCTAATATTTCTATTGGCACTTACTACGTGCCAGGTTCTCTGCTAGTGTTTAACAATTATTATCTCATCGATTCTCATGACAATCCTGGGAGGTAGGTGATTTATTTATTATCCTCATTTTACAGATGAAGAAACTGAGATCACTGGAAGCTGTTTAAGCACATACTCAGATCTAAACTAACTTGAGAAGAAATGAACCTGCCCCTTTTGAGGGTTCAAGGACAGAGTAGCTTGGAGGGGGCCTGAGCTGAGATAGTGCTGTTGCCCTCTGCTGGCCACATCCTTTAACTTGGGGAGAACACCTCCCCTGCCTCTCAGAGGCTGCTCTTTTCTCTGAAGGTGGTACCTATTTCACCCACCATCTCTATGTTTTTAAATTCATGTTTCCAGCTTCCGATTCAGGAGGAGGGCTTAGCCAGTAGGATAACTTGGAGGTGATGGCAGGTTTCTGCGAGGAATGAGGCAAGGAAGCAGGGATGATTCTTGGAGAACTTGTCAAGGATGAAGTCAGATCAGCAGAGGCAGCATGAGGCAGCGTGACCAAACACTCCAGATGAAGTCAGAAGGTCTCGATTTGAATCATGCCTGCGAACCCATATTTCAGAGAGATCTATCACCTCACATTCTAAGTGATCTGTTTTCCTATTTGCCCTTCTTGAAAAAATCATCTTTGAGAGCTCTCATTTCCAATGTTATTTTTCGCTATTTCTCTGACTGATCTAAACTATTTGGGAAAATATTTGTAGTAGTTCCATTATGGAGGGAGGAAGGAGGGAGTCCTACTTAGTCCTTCCTTTCCTCCATGCTCCACCATTTTTTTCTTTTATTTGTACAAAAAAAAGTGAAGGTTAATGCCCTTGCAAGAAAAAAAACTAGTTTCAGGTTCAAACAAAGGCTTTTGTCCGGAAGGTAGGTTTGGTAGGTGTGTGGTCAGTGATTCTGGCAACCTTGGGGTTGGTGGGCTTGGAAGTCTTGGCAACTGTACAGTTGATAACTTTAGGGCCAGTATATTGGATAGGCCCCTAAGTGGCTCTTCAGTTTAGTGATCTTGGGTCTGAGGACCTTCATAGTACTAGACTTGGAATCAGGAAAATCTGGATTCACATCCAACCTCAGAGCTTTAGTAGGCACTTGGAGCCCAAGCTTCCTCATCTGTAAAATGAGGGTGATAATGTATGGAGGCAAGCAGGAGAGCATCTCCCCTCCCCCCCAACTCATATATATATATATATATATATATATATATATATATATATATATATATATATATATATATATACACATATACACATACACACACATACACATATTTATATATATGTATATATATATATATATATATATACATATATATACACATACATCCCATTGGGTGGATTTTGGGGCCACTTCCAATGTTTTCACTCACCACTGAAGTACTTAGTGCCATGGGATGATTCAACAAACCTTGGTTTCCCCCCTCCCTCCATAATACCAGTGTTAGTTCCATAACACATCACATATAAATCTGTCTGGATGTCTCTGTCCTCTCTGTCCCTCTTCATCCTCCTCTTTCTCTCTCTGTCTCTCTCTGTCTCTGTCTCCTCTCAGCCTCCAGGGATACGTCTCTTCTTGCCATGAGCATAGGCGCCCAAACAGCGATCCTGATAGATGAACTTTTCTGGAATGGCTACTTCAGAAGTTCAGCAGTTTCTGGGTTCCTTAGCTTTTTTCTGGCTGTCCCCCACCCCCCCACAGTTCCTACAGCATTTCAAAAAGAATATGACCACTGAGAGAAGTTCAATCCCTGGCCTAGTTTACTTGCAGGCATCTGCCTTGAGGGAGCATTTGGGTCGTGCTAAACTGAGGGAGGGGATTGGGGGAGGCAAGAAGATGAGATGCTTCATCAGCAGTCCCACTAAATATTCATGTCTTGATGTTCTCCATATCAACCTCCTACCACAATGTAAGAGTGGTTATACGTTACTGTTCATGTCTAAATTAATCACTGAATGTTTTTGAGTTTTTTGTTTTAGGCATTTCTTTTATGCTGTCCTATTCCTGATCTATAGTGTACATTGAATGCCTTTCTACTTCCTTTTGGGGACACCTTAGATATGAAGCAAATCTAAGTGTTTAATTGTTCCCTGAGGCTCTAAGGCAGGAGTGTACTGGAGAGTGGGGGAAAGAGCCTAGAAGCTAGACCCTTAACTCCCCCCTTGAGAGGTCAGGTAACCTCAGGAATGACTTTGTTCCACAGTTCTGTACTGCCACAATAATAATATCACATTCTAAATATGACATATATAAATAGAGTCTTAGGATCACCTGGCAGGATAAGGTAGCAGACACTGAAGTCCTTGCTCGAACTGAATGGCCAAGCACTCAAACTATGCTTCAGAGAGCGCGATTCTGATGGGCTGGCCATGTTGTTCAAATGCAAGATGTATGCTTGCCAAAAAGACTATTTTATGGAGAACTTACATGGAATAGGTGATCACATGGTGGTTACAAGAAGCGATACAAGGACACTCTCAAGGTGTCTCTCTCAAGAACTTTAGATTTGACTGTGCAACATGGGAGACACTAGCATAGGACTGCTCAGATGGCATGCCCACATCAGAAAAGGTGCTGTGCTCTATGAGCAAGGCAGAATTGAGACAGCACAGAGGAAACATATGATGTGCAAATTTGGAGTAACCACCCCAAATGTTCACATGGACTATCTGTGCCCAATCTGTGGTAGAGCATTCCGAGCTCATATTGGTCTGATCAGCCGCAGTTGAACACACTGAAACTTCACTTTATCATGGTGATGTCATTTTGGTCCTCTTCAAGGATGAAGGAAACAACCAACCAACCAACCAATCAATCTAAATGGTGTAGTAGAGTGCCAGGCCTGGAGTTAGGAAGACCTGAGTTCAAATTTGGCCTCAGACACTTACTAGCTGTGTGACCCTCAGCAAGTCACTTAACCCTGTTTGCCTCAGTTTCCTTATCTGGAAAATGAGCTGGAAAAGGAAATGACAAACTATTCCAGTATCTTTGCCAAGAAAACCCCATATGGAGTCATGAAGATAGACATGACTGAAACAACCGAACAGCAACATCAGAAAGTGGTTGTGCAGATCAAATGAATTGCTGCAATTTGTAAACTTCAAAGCACTAAATAAATAGGGATGGGGCCTGGATCTGTGATTTCATTGATATAAGGAATTCCTAAGAAAACTCCCTCTCCCTATGCAGCTCAGTATATTTCTCTGTGCTCATGGCATTAGAAAATTGCCTAGAGCATTGGGAAGTTAAAGGACTTACCTAGGGTCATATAATTGGTATTTGTGGGAGGCAGGATTTGAGTCCAGGGCTTCCAGAGTGTGAGGCCAACTCTCTATCCACTACTCTTCCTCTGCTACTACATCAAAGTGAGTTCTTCTTATTGGCCTGGGGGGTCTAGGTGCTGGGAGCCACGATGGCCTCTCCCTCAATGCCAGTCCTTTCGGTGATGGTGGCCTACATCTTCTTCCATTCCTTCTAATCACATTTTGCTCCTTTACTCTTTTTTTCAATCTCCACTGCTTTTTCTGAGAGGTTTTCCTCAGGATGAGTTCTTCCTCTTCCTGGGTGTTTGGGGTTGGTCCTTTGCTGTATTTGTCCCATTCCTTGCTATTCTGAGATGATGGAGGGCAGCTAAGTTTAGGTATAAGCTCTTCCTCAGGGGTCTCAGCCATCCTTCCCCTTCCCCATTTGACTTTGGGCAAGACTCTAGGCCTCAGTTTCCTCATCAGTAAAATTAGGGGCTTGGACTAGATGATCTTTAAGTTTGCTTCTAGTTCTAAATCTGTCATCCTTTGCATGATGGATCTCTGGAGTCTCTCTGTGGTAGATCAGAATGACTAATTACACATATACTAATACAGAGTGCATTCTATAAAGGAGAGAACCTGTCAAAGATGAGAGATATACTGGCAAGGTGCAGGGAAAGCAAACTGGTTTCCATGGAAACTCTGGCCCAAGGTTCCCAGCCTCATGGTCCCCCTACTTTTTAATTAGCAAAATCCAAGCACCTTTGCAATGCTCCTAGTGGGAGGAAACCCTGGAGTCTAGGGAGTAGTGGAATGACTAAGGTGAGGAGTTGTAAGAGTTCAATGCAAGGGGAGAGTGTTAGGGACCGTGGTGAGAGGTTTTTGAAGTAGCTCGGGCTTCCTCATTGCCTCAGTATTCAAAGAGCCTTCTTTCCATCCTCATCCCCACCTCTACTCCCCATCTTCCTCAGTTCAGTTTAAGAAACATTGAATTCATCTATGGCCTCAGAGTTCCTGCCTGTATATATCTGACATGGAGTTCTATAGAGCAATGAGTTTTGCTAAGTTAGGGGGCCTGACTGATCCAAGGAACTTCTACCTACCCCCAACCTGCATGAAACTCTGGAATTTCAGCAACATCCACCCCATACTATGCATCCCTGGCCTTCTGCTCTCTCTCTCTGGGACCTAGAGAAAAGCTTGCCAGCACTCCTTATCAGCGATGATGCTGTGTCAATTGAGATTGCCAGAATTTCTCTGAAGTGATCCTTCGCCAGTGGTTCCCAGACCTTCGGAAGTAGCTCTTTAGAGTCTGAAACTTGAACATTGCTGTAAGAGTGGGAAGGGGGAATGTTTTAACTTTAACATGGGTCCATATTGACCTATGTGCTCCCACTGGTCAAGGGTGGAGGACAAGAACATTTTACAGAAAACTAATATCCAAAATTCAACTTGGAAGACAGATAAAAAATGAACATAGCTTATACTTGTAGAGACTTTAAAGTCAGCAAAGGACTTTAGATATTAAATCCCCACAACAACCCTAGGAAGTGAGTACTATTTTCAGGAGGCAGCGAGGTGACAAAGTGGATAGAGCAAAGAAAGCACTCTGTGTGGGCAAGAGGAAGTCGAACCTCCATAAAGGAGGGGGACTTGTTTCACAGACATAGCTAGTAGTTTAGAGCCAGATTCACCAAGCATGCATGCCAGGCAAAGGAGTAGCTGTTAGGGGGACCTTGAAAATTCTTAGGTTTGACCTTTTGGCAGGAAGAGGAAGATGTGTGGAAGAATCCTAAAACTGCAGATTTAGAACTGGTAAGAACCTTAGAAAACTATGAGGCCCTCAACCCTCTCATTTTATGGATGAGGTGAAGTGGTTTGTTCAAAGTTTACCCAGGTAACAAGGGGCCAGAGCTGGGATTCATTCTCAGGTCTTTTGACTCCAAATTCAATGCTCTTTCCATTATGCTACATTAGCATGGCAGAAACAGCTGATATAGGGGAAAGAGATTTTTGGGTCTAATTTTTCTTCTTTTGTTTCCCTCATCTTTTGAATCACACATACCTGAAAACCATCTGTTATAAGTCAGGATGTTGCAGTAGAATCCCTTGATTCCCATAGGCTCCCCAACACCATCCATGCCCATTCCACTATTAAGGGAAAACAGCCTACATGAATCAACCACTTCCTCATACTAACCTTTCCACCACCCAAGTAAAAAGCAAAGATCATCTTCCAAAAGCCTAAACTGGACCCAGAGCAATCTCCCATAATGCATTTCAACCTTCAGAATCAATCAACAAGTATTTATGGAGCACCTACTCTGTATCCAGGCACATTGCTAGTTACTGGAGGTAGCAATGCTAAAAATGGAACAATTCCTGCTGTCATTCTAGCAGAAGACTTAGTGGGGGTATAGATCGCTGAACTATAAGTCAGGAGATCTGAACTCTAAAACCTTTATGAGTAAATTCCCTCAAACCTGAAGAGATTGGGGAAGGGAATAAGCATTTATGTAGTACCTACTATGTGCCAAACACTGTGCTAAGCACTTTACAAAAATTATCTCATTTGATCTTCACAACAACCCCAAGTTATTTGCTGTTTTAGTTGTTCAGTCACATCCAACTCTTTTTGACCCCATGGGCCATACCATTCATGGGGTTTTCTTGTCAAAGCTACTAGAGTGGTTTGCCATTTCCTTCTCCAGTGCATTAAGGCAGACAGATGTTAAGTGACTTGCCCAGGGTCACATAGCTAGTAAATGTCTGAGTCTGGATTTGAACTAGGGTCTTCTTGACTCTGGACTCTATCCACTAAACCATCTAACTGCTTGTAACAACCCTGGAAGGTAGGTGCTATTATGATTCCCATTTTACAGGTTGGGAAACTAAGGCAGACAGAGGTTAAGTGGCTTGCACACAGCTAATGTGTGTCTGAGGCTAGAAATGAACTTACGTCTTCCTGATTTTAGGTCCAGTGCTCTATCCACTTCTCCATCTTACTGCCCCTAGGTAGGCCAGATCAGTCTATAGTCGTAGATTATAAATCTTATAGAGCTTTACAAGGCCTTAAATACCATAAAATCCAACTCCTTCATGATCCAGAAGAAAGTGAAGACACAGTGGTAGGCAGGCTACTTTTTCCCTGTCTGAGGTTATATCATTAGTTAATGGAAAATCTGGGCTCTGTGAATCCTCAGTATAGAGAGCTTTCTTACAGCTCTGAAATTTTATAATTTAAATGATAAATCTCATAAATAGTTTTGAGAGCTCCCAAGTTCTGCTCGGAAAACATAGATTTAGACCTGGAAAGAACCTAAGAGGTCAATAAGTTTCTCCTTCCCATTTTACAGATGAGGAAACCGAGAAGGGTTAATTTCTAGGCACTCTTAGTAACTAATAAGAATCATGATTTGAACTCAGGTCCTTTGACACTAAATCCAACACTCTTTCCATTGCACCATGCTGCCTAATCAATAGCATGCTACTACTTCTACTTTGGAAATAACTTTAAAGCCTATTATACTCCCATAGGATTTAAAGAGAAAGCTCTTAAAACAGAACCTGGACCTCTCCTTTTCTTGGATATAGCCACCAATTTAGAATTATAAATTTTGGAGCTGAAGGATACTCTAGCAATCATCTCATAGAATTTTACACACATCCCAGCAGACGTTTCCGATATCATTTGGCCCAATCCTGCCCTTTTCAGATGAAGGAACTGAGGCCCAGGAGAGTGACAATTCAGCAGGAGCTGAGATCTATCTTATACAGCCATAGCTGGCATGTATATAGTGCAGCAAGGTTTGGTGGCCACTTTATATAGAGGCTGTGATCTGCTCCTCACAACAATTCTGTGCATAAGTGCTATTATAATCCCCATTTTACAGATGGGGAAACTGAACCTCAGAGACTTACCTATGGTCACACAGTTCCTGGGGCAGAATTTGAACCTTGGCATTTCTAACCATCAGTCCAGCATTCATTTCAACTATAATATACGCTGCTTGTACGGGGTATTCTAAAAGTCCTAGTGTAGTTTTAAGCTACTGAAACTTAAAACTGCACAAAAATTTTTGGGATATCCTGCATATTAACGTTCATCATTATTATTAATAGCAGCTAACATTTATATCCTATTTTATGACTTGTAAAAATAAGATTTCATTTTATATGTATGTAAATTTATATACAGTGACACCCCAACTCCAGAGAAAAATGGATAGGGGCAACTTCTGTTGGTAAAACAAAGTATTTCACTGTCTCAATTGATCTCTAATGTGTAGCATTACAGGGAAGGACCCCTCCACCCCCCTTTCGTTCCCCTCCTCTCCTTTCCTTCTTTTCCCCTCCCTTCTCCTCCCCTCCCCTTGCCTTTCCAACTTGTTACTCAGACAGGTTGCAGTTTCAGCAAAGGGAGGGCAGGGGAGGGAGAGGGACTGCTGTCCAGCCAGCCACTCAGCCTGAGGCCCAGCGCAGGGGATCTCTAAGAAGGGTCTGCTACTGAACTGGCTTCTCTTCCATTCTGTTGACTCCTTTCTCCAGGGTCAGGGAAGATGGTGAGGTGGGAGCTGTGGGCTACAGCTTTCTCGCTGGTTTTCCTCTCTATCCAAGCATTTCCGCAGACAGACATTAAAATCAGCCCAGGTGAGTGTGGACTGGGAGGTCTGTGGAGGCGATAAGTCTCAGCTCTTCCTTTCAAGGCATTTTGCAAAGGTCAGATGGATGCAAATTAGATCAAGCAGAACTCCTCATGTTTCAGAGAGCGCTGCTGTTATTTTTCAGTGGTTGTTAATGCTGGAATCAGGACTGGGCTTGCTCAGCTCGGTGACAGCTTCCATTCATAGGGATTATTCTGGACACAGGTCAGCCCAGCCCTACAGCCCAGTGACATGTTCCAGATGCTAGCTGCAGGGGTGTAAACTGAATGAATGACTGGGTCATCTGAACCCAGGTACTGTAGGAGGAGTGCTAGTTTTGATACTGGAGGGTGATTGCAGTATGGGGAGACCTCGAGGACTGAGGGACATTGCCGGATGTTCCTGAGGACTGAGGGATGCCAGCCTTCCTGAAGAGAGAGTGCTAACTGCTGATGATCTATAATAGGTTTGTTTAACTCTTATTTCACAGTTGGAAGCAACAAGGAGCTTGAAATTAGGAGATAATGTGAGTTAATGGAAAAAATACTAGACTTGGCATCAGGAAAGATCTGGGTTCCGATCTTCCTCCTGACGACTATTGGCAAGTCATTGAGCATTATTGTCCTTACCTGCAAAATAAGGATGATAAAACTGGTATTAGCTTCCTTATTGGGGTGTTGTGAGGGAAGTAATTTGCAAACCTTGAAGTGATCCACAAATATGACTTATTACTTATTATCTCCTCTGATTTATTGAGGCAGTATGGCATAGTGTGGTGGATTCAAGACCTACTTCTGATACATGTTGGCCCTATGGTCAAGTCACTGAACTCAGTGTCCTCAGACAGCTCTCTCAGGTTTTAAATTTCTACATTAGCAGAGGGAGTTACTCCACCAATGAAGTTATAGGTCTAGTAATAATAGTAGTAGTTGTGTTTACTGGATTTGCTGTTCACTTTTATGAAGAGGATTTATGGCAAATGCCATTAAAATCAAATTAAAAATTGAACCTCACCAATTTTAAATGTTTATGACAATGTTTATGTTATTTTAAATGTTGATGACAAATCTGGGTTCTCAAAGGCTACAGTGCAGAGGGCAAGGTGATACCAAGCTGGGAAAGGAAAGGGAATAAGCATTTATGTAATGTCTATTATATCCTAAGTGCTTTTATAAATTTTATTTCCTTAAGCTGTCTTCACAATAACTCAGTGATGTAGGTGGTGTTATTATCCCCATTTTTACAATTGTGTAAATGGAGGCAAAGTGATTTGCCCAGGGTCACACAGCTCATAACAGCCCTGTACTGTTATCCTCATCTTAGAGTGGAGGAAAGAGGTTGAGCAACTTTTCCAGGGTCACACAGTTGAGTTTCTGAAGTTAATTTTAATTCATGTCTTTCTGACTTCATGCTGAGTCACTGCACCACCTTTCTGCTGTAGGGAGACAGGCAGGTTTAAAGTAAGGAAGACAACTATCTGTTGTCTGAGGACCAGCCTGGCTAAGTTCCAAGACGTTTATCACCAGGTTAACTGTAAGGTGATGGATTTTTCAATCACAGCAATTTTTACAAACCATCTTTTCCTAGACAGGTGATCTGTCTTTGTGGAGGGAATGTATCTACATCATGGCAATGGCAAATCCTTGACCTACTGAGGTAGGAAAGCAACAAATCTGCCCTCCAAATTTACAAAGCACTTTACATACTTTACTCATTTATTCCTTACAACAGTTCTGTGAGGTAGGCAAAGCCAATATTATTATCATTTCCATTTTACTAGGAGGAAACTGAGGACCCAAAGGTCACATGACTAATAAGTAGCTCCAGTTAGAGTAGAGCCAGAATGTGTGAATCTCCACCTTTTGATCCCAGTTCCAGTTCTCTTTCCACTGTCCTACTGTGATAGAACAACTACCATGATGTTCAATGGAAAAGTTTTAGAGTCAGAGGACCTGGGTCCAAATCCCCCCTTTGATATTTATTAGTTTCATGTCCTTGGGGGCTCAGTTTTCTCATCTAAAATGGAAGTGTTGGATTAGATGGCTGTGGAGGTCCTTCTCAGCTTTAGAGTTGGGATCCTATCACCTTTTGCCCTCTGGGTGAAGCTTATTGTTTGGGAAGCCATTAAATATAAGGGAAGAGGAAGCAGTTTAAGATGAAGGTGGTCAGGATAGAAATAGGATTTTTTCATTGAGACAATCAGATGGTGCAATGGAAAGAGCATGGACTTAAGATCAGGAAGACCTGAGTTCAAATCACACCTCAGATACTTACTAGCTTTGTGACCCATGGCAAGTCACTTACTCTCTCTCTAACTCAGTTTCCTTATCTGTAAAATGTGGTACCTACCTCCTAGAGTTGTTGTGAGGATCAAATAAAGTAATGTTTGTAAAAATGCCTTGCAAGTCTTCCAAGTGTTACAGAAATGCTACCTATTATTATTGTCATTCTTATTTCATCCCAGTGAACGGAACGTCTTTATCTCCTCTAGCTCCTAGCACAGTATCCAGTAGATGCTTAATAAATGTTTGGTGGATGAATGAATGAATAAGAATTTGGAGAATTTATTGTGAGAATGGAGGAGAACAGAAAGGAGGAGCATAATGTGTTTGTCAGCAGCCCTGATCTGCCCAGTCTCAGAAGTCCCAAAAGATTCCTGTTTGTAGATTCCCTAGAGGAAAATATTCCAACAAAACAAGGGCCACAGGCTGCTGTTTGAGCACTCCTTTAAAGCTAAATTCCAGCACTATCTTATCCTAGTGTCTTTGAGGAATCTCTAGGGCAACAGAGGGAGATGGAGCCACTAACTGTTCTTTATCTCTGGGAGAAGACTGGCCCTGGTTTTTACTTCTTGTCCACAGTTGGGTGCTGGCAGTCCTTAGAATGCCCAGAGTGGAAGGATTTGTGTTCCTGGGGTGATGATAGGACCTGAAAGTTGCTAAGTGATGCTGTAGATCGGGCACTAGGTCTAGAAGACCTGAGGTTAAATTCAGTCTCAGGCAGTCTCAGGCAAGTCACTTCACCTCAGTTTGCCTCAGTTTCCTAAACTGTAAAATGGAAATAACAATACCTACCGTACAGGGTTGGTGGGAGGGTCATGTGAGATAATATTTATAAAGCGCTTACCACAGTGCTAGGGCACATAACAAACCCAATAAATTCGTTTGCCTCTTTCTTCCCTCTCTCCTTTCTTCCCTTCTCCCTTCCTTTCTTCTTTCCTTCCTTCCTTCCTTCCTTCCTTCCTTCCTTCCTTCCTTCCTTCCTTCCTTCCTTCCTTCCTTCCTTCCTTCCTTCTCTCCCTCCCTCATCCCCTCCTTTCTTCCAGAGAGTGTGAGATGGGGACAGGAAGTGAATGTGTGATTTTAATGGTATAGAGAACTCCTGAATGAGGAAACTCTCTCTACCAGTGCAGGTCAACACCTTCTCTGTGATTTATAGTCTCAGAGTTGCCTAGCCCACTGAGAGGTTGTGACATTCCCAGGTCATGGGACATCATGTGTCAGAAGCCAGACTGGAATCCAAATGTTCCTGGTTTCAGGGCAGGCTGTCTACTCACCATGCCATGCATAAGAAAATAAAGGGACAGGTTCAGATTCTGGGGAAGGCAGGTCCACTCGTAAGCCTCCAACCTCCCCATCCTCTTGCCCAGAAGACAAAGAGACTCTTTCCCTGTCAATGCTGCTGAGTGACCAGGGTCTTATGACTCGGCTATAAATTCATTCCAGAGCTGACTCCAAATGAAGCCCCAGCAGAGCAGAGATAACTATGGGAATCAAATCTGCTCCTACCACCTTATTTTCTCTTTTATCCCTGTGACTGATCTCAGTGGGAGGCAGCAGGCCGTTCCTGAGGCAGTACTTGGCTTTCTGTAGCAAGCAACTAGACTGAGTGGGAAGCTGACAAATTTTTTCTTTAAAAAATTCAAAAACAACACACTCCTCTTACCTTTCTCCATCCCCGCCCTGAACAAGACCAGACCGTTCCAAACATTGAATTCAAACATAACAGGTGAAATCTTTGGGTGACTCAATGCATGACATCTGGCTAAAGGCCATACAGTTTGGGTCCCCGTCTGTAAATGTGGCAGAAAACTAACCATAACAATTGCTTACATTTAAGTATTGCTTTATGATTTTCAAAGCAATTTACAAATGCTGGCTCATTCTATCCTCCCAACAATCTGGATTTAGGAGAAGGCAACTTCACTTAAAGCTAGCAATCTTCTTGAGTGCCTATCCAGATGAAAGAGATTTTTTCCCCTGACTGCTACTACTGAGTGACCAAGGGTTTAGAACTCAGCTTAGAACTTCTGGCCAGAGCCATTCAGCAAGGTCAGTGTGGTTATACTCATTTAATTCAGAGGTCTGTCAATCAGTAAGCATTTTTATTTTTAAAAATACCAATTACATGTAAAAGAAATTTTTTAATATTTGTTTTAAAAATTTCTGAGTTTCAAATTTTATCCCTCCTTCCCTCTTCTTCCTCCTCCTTGAGAAGGCAAGCAATTTAGTATAGGTTATTCACTAAACATTTATTAAGCATCTACTGTGTGCCAAGCACTGTGCTAAGTGAGGGGGATACAAAGAGAGATAAAAGACAGTCCTTGCTCTCAAGGAACTCATAATCTTAATGGAAAGGCTCACAGTCATCCTAGTTAAGCAGATAGCATGATAACTTTGAAGCCAGAGGAATTAGATTCAAATAACCTGGGTTCTAATTTGCATGATAAATAATTTGGCAAATAATTTCATTGCTCTGGACCTCAGTTTCCTTGTCTGTAAGATGAGGGGGTTGATTAGATAGCAGCCTACCCCACACCCCCAAGGTCCCTTCCAGATTGAGAGACAGCCTTATGAGATTTCTGATTCAGACCGTTGTGAATGGGAACTGGGAATCTGGGACATCTGCTTGTCTAATATATTATTTCTACTTCTCTATCTCTCATATTCATATCTTTCCACTCACACAACCACTGCCTTAGTGCAAGTTCTCATCACCTCTCACTTTTGGTTTCTGAGGCCCAAAGGTGGTACAGTGGATAGTGCCTTAGAGTTTGAGTCAGGGTGATCTGGATTCAAATTCTGCCTCACCTACTCCCTAGGTGACCATGGACATGTCACTTAACCTCCATGTCCTTTTAGTTTCCTCATCTATAAAATTAAGAGGTTGGACTCTAAGGTCCTTTTCAGCTCTAAATCTGTGATCCATGAGACCCAGGCTTAAAGAGAGAAATCAGCTGGCCCAAGGTCACGGAACTACTAAGTGGTAGAGTTTAGATTTGTACCTACATCTTCTGACTCCCCAGATGTTAAAAACTAGAAGGGATTTGAGAGATCATTTAGCCCAAATCCATTTCTCTTTCCATGATGGTCCCCTAAACATTAATCTTGCCTTCTAGGCCATCAACAATGGTCTTGACCTTCGTCTTGCCTCTGGATTTTAATGAGTCTGGAGGAAAGATGAAGCTGATGACTTTGAGCAGCTCTGCCTCACTTAAATCCAATTGATCTGAAAGTCAAGACATCACCCTCATGATGTCATTCATCCTCTTTAAAAACAAAAGACGAACAGCAACAATGACAACAATCTTGGGAAAAAATGGGAATATTTTTCTTTTGACACTGGAATCAGAAAACAAAAGAATGAATATTTCTGTCTCCAGGAAGAATGCTATGCTTTCCTTAAGTTTATTCCCATAAAAGGATAGAATCATAGGAAATGAACTTGGAATAAAACAGGAAAGCCCATGGGAGAGTATTTCCTTTGCTTCCTTGAACCTCCCCACCCAAAACAAACAAACGTAAAAGGCCAACATCAATCCCAGGCTTTGGCCTTGAGTCCCTTGACTCTACGAGATTTTGCCTTATTTTGAGAGAGGGAAAGAACCCAGGCAGTCTAACCTGTTTCAGGCATCTCCACAAGATGCTGAGTCAGCTGCACCACCTTGCCTTCCACGACCCCTTTTTGCCTTGTCTCCTTTAATTAGAATCTAAGTTTGAGGTCAGGGAACAGTCTTACTTGCTTGTATTTATCTCTCCAGCACTTGGTACAGTGCCTGACCCAAAGCATGTGTTTAACCAGTATCAATCAATCTGTCTATCTCTCTCTCTCTCTCTCTCTCTCTCTCTCTATCTATCTATCTATCTATCTATCTATCTATCTATCATCTGTCCATCCATCTATCTATCTATCCATTCACCCATCTATCTATCTGAAAATCAACAACAAATTCAAGTGAACACACATTTATAAAATATCTGCTATGGGTAAGGCAGTATACAAGATACAAAAAGAGATAGGATGTTAGGATGTAGACTCTGGTCTCTAGGAACTTCTACTCTAATGGGGGGAAAGAGGTGCCCAAATCACTGTGACATACAGGGAGGATGAGATGATTTCAAAGGAAAAGTCCAAACAAAGTTCTATGACCATCCATGAAAGGAAGGGATATTTTCACTTTGAGGAATGGGGCCATGGAGGAATTGGCACATGAATTAGGTATTGAAAAAAGAAAGGAACTTCCAACAGATGGAGAAAGATTTAAGCATGGTGACAGCAAGAACAAAGTCATGGAGGTGGGAGAGGACAGGACAAGAACTGGGACTAGAGAGTAGTCCTGTTTGGCAGAAACATAGAGTATATGAAGAGTAAATGGTAGAAAATTAGGTTAGAAGGGTGGTTGGGAATAAGACTGTGGAGGGTCTTGAATATTGATATCAGTAGTCAATGGAACAGATGAATTATAGATGAGTTATAGTCAGAGATTGTGTAATTGCCTTTTTTTAAAATTTTAATATAATTTATTTATTTTCGGTTTCTAACATCTACTTCCACAAGATTTTGAATTCCAAATTTTCTTTCCATCCCTCCCCACCCCCACCCTAGGACAGTATGTACCCCATCCACCCCTTCCCCCAATCTGTCCTCCCTTCTATCACCCCCCTTATCCCATCCCTCTCCCCTCTATTTCCCCTTCCCTCTATCTATATAGACAGATTTCTATACCCCATTGCTGTACATTTTATTTCCCAGTTGCATGCAAAAAAAATTTTTAACATTCATTTTTAAAGCTTTGAGCTTCATATTCTCTTCCTTCCTTTTCCCCATACACTCTCATTGAGAAAGCAAGCAATTCATTATAGGTCATACATGTGTAGCCACGCAAAACACTTACATTACAGTCATGTTGTGAAAGACTAACCACATTTCCCTCCATACTGTCCTGCCATCCATATATTCCATTCTCTCCCTTGACCTGCCCTTCCACAAGAGTGTTTGCTTCTGATTACCCCTTCCCCCAGTTTGCCATCTCTTCTATTTCCTCCCTCTCCTATTCCCTTATCTCCTGCCTTCCTGCATGGTAAAATAGATTTTCATACCCAGTTGAGTATGTGTTATTCCCTCCTTAAGCCAAATCAATGACAGTAAGACTCACTTATTCCCCCTCACCTCCCCACCTTTCCCCCTCCATTGTAAGAGTTCTTTCTTGCATCTTTTATGTGAGATGATTTGCTATGTTCTACCTCTCTGTTTTTCTTTCTCTTAGTAAATTCCTCTTATCAGTTAATTTTATTTTTTTAGGTATCCTCCCTTCATATTCAGCTCACTCTGTGACCTTTGTCTATGTACATACATACATACATACATACACACATACACATATATACATATACACCAACACACATATACATATATACAATATAATATATACATACATACATATACACATACACATATACATATATTTTTTCCCTCTAACCACCCTAATACTGAGAAAGGTCTCATGAGTTACAAATATCATCTTTCCAAGTAGGAATATTAACAGTTCAACTTTACTGAGTCCCTTATAGCTTCTCTTTCCTGTTTACCTTTTCCTGTTTCTCTTGATTCTTGTATTTGAAAGTCAAATTGTCTATTCAACTCTGGTCTTTTCAACAAGAATGTTTGGAAGTATTCTATTCCATTGAAATTCCATTTTTCCCTCTAAAGTATTATACTCAGTTTTTCTTGGTAGGTTTTTCTTGGTCTTAATCCTACTTCCTTTGACCTCTGGAATATCATATTCTAAGCCCTCCAATCTCTTGATGTAGAAGTGTTAAATCCCGTCTTATCCTGATAGTATTTCCATAATACTTGAATTGTCTCTTTCTGGCTGCTTATAATATTTTCTCCCTGACTTAGGAACTCTGGAATTTGACTGCAATATTCATAGGAGTTTTCTTTTTGGGGTCTCTTTCAGGAGGTGATCATTTCTATTTCTATTTTACCCCCTGGTCCTAGAATAATAGGGCAGGTTTCTTTGATAATTTCTTGGAAGATGATGTCTAGGTATTTTTTTTATCATGGTCTTCAGGTAGACAAATAATTTTTAAATTATCTTTTGTGAATCTATTTTCCAGGTCAGTTGTTTTTCCAATGAGATATTTTGCATTGCCTTCTATTTTTTCATTCTTTTGATTTTGTTTTATAATTTCTTGATGTCTCATACAGTCATAAGCTTCTATTTGTTCCATTCTAATTTTTATGGTATTATTTTCTTCAGTGAGATTTTGGACCTCCTTTTCCATTTATTTGGCCAATTCTGTTTTTTAAGGCATCCTTCTCCTCATTAGCTTTTTGGGCCTCTTTTGCCATTTGGGTTAGTCTATTTTTAAAGATGTTATTTTCCTCAGCATTTTTTGGGTCTCCCTTAGCAAGCTGTTGACTAGTTTTTCATGTTTTTCTTGCATTGCTCTCATTTCTATTGCCAATTTTCCTCTGCATCTCTTACTTAATTTTCAAAATTCTTTTTTGAGCTCTTCCATGGCCTTAGAGTATTTCATATTTTTTTGGAGGCTTTGGATGTAGGTGCCTTGACCTTGTCTTCCTCTAGTTGTATACTTTGATATTCCTCATCTGAAAGGATGTAAGAAAATACTTTTTCACCAAGAAAGTGACCTTCTATTGTCTTCTTTTTTCCCCTTTTTGGACATTTCCCCAGCCAATTACTTGACTTTTGAGCTCTTTGTTAAATGGAGGGTGCACTACTTCAAGTTTCTGAGGTTTTGTGCAATTGTTTTCAGAGATATCTCTAGGGACCTGTAAGTTCTCAGTTCCTCCAAAGTGGTATAATCAAAGGAGAGGTGTTTATTCCTCTTTCAGCCTGCACTCTGGTCTGTGAGCAACCACAAGCACTCTTTTCTTCCCTAGAACTCTGAGTAGGGTTCCCTCCCCACAGCTCCTCCATGTCATTGCTTCTCCTTGCCCCATGAACACTAGCCAGGACTGTAACCCAGATCAGCCGCTTGACTCCTCTACCATCTATAAACTGAGAGCTCCAGAAGCAGCTACTGTTGCAGCAGTGGCTGCCTCTATCCTGGGGTTGGGGATGGATCATACTCCCCTCTCATTCAGATGAGAGGGCTTTCTCGCTGACCTTTTGAAGCTGTCTTTGGTGTCTATGGGTTGAGAAGTCTGGAAATCATAGCTGCTGACAGTGATTTAGCACCCTGAGGCCTGCTCCAGTTCCATCTCTGCTGGCAAAGCCCATGCTTGGCTTCACTTTGCTCTGAGCCTAGTACAGTATACCTTTTGTCAGCCTTCCAGATTGTCTTGGGCTGGAAATCTACTTCACTCTGTCATTTTGTGGCTTCTGCTGCTCTAGAATTTGTTTAGAGTCATTTATTACAAGTATTTTGAAGGGCTTGGGGGGAGAGCTCAAGTTGGTGCCTGTTTCTACTCTGCCATCTTGGCTCCACTCCTTGGAATCTCTTTCATAGTGAGCCTTATAGAATTAACTATTGGATGAAAGGGATACACTAGGCTAAAATCAGCCTGGGATCAAAGTTTAAAAAACCAGAAAGATAAAGAGGAGGTTAAATGATTGCCAAATTGGAACTAATTTATCATTGCTAGAGATTGAAAAGATTCTTGCATCTCTGTGCTCTCTCAACTAAGGAGCCTTGACTTCCCTGGAGGAGAAAGGATTAGTACTGAGCTGTCACGGTCCTAGTTTTCTGCTGTATTTAAGTGTAGGTCAACATGGGCATCACTTCCTCCATGAAGCAAATCAAATTAGTGGAAGGAAGTAGGCAAAGGTGCTCCAATAAAGGTATATGGAGGTCACCACTCAATCATCTTGTTTCTTGCACTCATATTTACTGTTGAAATGTTCTCCTGGCTGTAAGAATTTAGAAGAAACCTGATTAGCCACAGGAACAAGATGGCTCCTTCTCAGAAGCCCTTCTCTCATTGAAGGCTCTTTTTAGGGATGTAGGAGGAGGAATGTTTATTGGATTTGGTTCCAGAAGATTTGGGCTCAATTTAGTAACTGTGAGACCCTTAGCAAGTCACTTAACCTCTGTGGGCCTCAGTTTCTCCATGTATACAATGGGAATAAACATCCTTGCACTATCTATGTCACAAGGATGTTGTGAGGAAGGTGTCATGCCAATTTGAACGGGCTATAAAAATATGATCATTGTTGTTGTTTGTCCTTCATTCTTGAAGAGGACCAATGACATCAAGAAGGTGATATCTTGACTTTCAGGTTAACTGGATTTAACTGAGACAGAGCTGCATGAAGTTGTCAGCTTCATTCTCTCCTCCAGGGTCATCAAAATCCAGTGGTAAAACAACAGTCAAGACTGGTGATAGCCTGGGATGCAGTGGATGACCTTGAGCTTTCTAAATTAAAGTCTTTCCCAAGCCTCTCTTTGTCTGAGGCAATACCCATTCAATGATCAAGGGCTAGGTCATAGAGACTTGGGATAAGGGCTATTATTGGTCATTCAATAAACCAGAGTTGTTAAGGGGTGTTGGTTGGAGGTAAATATTGTGTTAAATGGTGTAGAAAATGAGAAGCTCAGAAGCTTCCTTGGAGAGTTGTCTTTGAATCTTAGGAATACTGTCCCAGAAACAAGCTCATATCATCAGGGAGGGCCTTGGCACACCCCCAGTGGTGTTCCTAGCATTATCATATGACCATCATGGAAAGAGTTCCATGACAGATAAGAATTTGTGACAAGTTAAGGAACAATGATGATGAGACCAAGGACAGAAGCCCAATTCTCACATGGCCCTTTACCTAATCTTAGCAGTAATGTTAGACAACTCTCTAGATAGAAAAAGATGACTTGATTCAAATCCTAGCTCTTCCATTTGCTCATTGAGTAAACTTGGATAAGCCACCTCAAAGCCTTTAGTTTTCTCATCTGTAAAATGGAGGAGATGATATCTGCATTTCCTACCTCATAGGGCTATTGCAAGGGAAGTATTTTATGTGCTGTGGAAGTGCTACATAAATAAGAGTTTATTATTAGTCACAAGGTTATATTAAAAGACAATGTGAATGGTATAGTGCAGTCCATCCCTGCTAATGAAAAAATCCTACTTGCACAGATAGTTGAAAATAATATATCTACCATAGTTTGTAAGTTTTTTGAGATGAGGTGGCTACATCTCATTCATATTTGTATCTCCTTCAGTATCTTTTATCTGGATTTGTGATTTCATTAATTTGGGAATTCCTAGGGCAAAAACTCCTTTTTTTTTTTTTTTTTTTTGATATCACTCAACAATTCATCTGTAACTTGTAATCTTAGAGAGCTGTCCAAGGTAAGAAAATAAGTGACTTGCCCCAGGTCTCAGAACTGGTATGTATCAGAGGAAAGACTGAATCTGTCTCTTCGATTCTAAGGCTAGATGATTGTCTATCCATGACAATACTTTGCCTTACATTGGACACAATAGGTATTCAAATGTTAGGTGTTTAAAAATATTTATTGGGGAAGCTAGGTGGTGCAGTGGATAGATAGCCAGCCTGGAGTTAGAAATTCCTGACTCTTCCTGAATTCAAATATGGACTCAGATACTTAGTAATTGTGTGACCCTGAGCAAGTCACTTAACCCTATTTGCCTCAGTTTCCCTACCTATAAAAATGAACTAGAGAAGGAAATGACAAACCACTCCAGTATTTTTGCCAAGAAAGCCCCAAGTGGGGTTATAATGAGTTGGGCATGACTAAAATGATTGAACAACAAGAACAAAAGTATTTATTGAATAGAATTATGTGGAGAACAGTCATAGAATAATATAATGGATTTTTTAGAATTATATTATGTAAAGCTGAGAGGTTAGAGGTCATTTAATCTAATGTTTTCCCAACCCAGACGATTCTGAGGACTGATAAATACATAAATTGTTTACTGTGGACCATTCCACTCTCTGCAATTTGAGTTGACCAAACACCAGAGAAGAGGGTCCTTCGAAAGTTGGGACCCAGGAAAGAGGAGAAAGAGGGAGAAGAATAAGTATTTTTAAGGTTAGAGGTCGTTGTAGTTTTTAAAAGAAGGATGCTTTCTAATAAAAATTTTACAAATGAGTAAAATTTATGAAAGACTAATGATGGTCCTTGGACTAATGGTTAGGAAAAATTAAAACTAAACTTTTCATTTTCTAGATAAAGGAACTGAAAATCAGAGAAGTCAAGGGACTTGTCCAAGGTCACACAGTTAATTAGTGCTAGGTCTCTGATTTTGAATCCATTATTATTTTTACTACAACATACTACCTCTCTCAATTTAAGAAACAAACAAAATAAAACTAATACAGTACCTTGTAAAAGAGTATATTGGATGACATTATTGAGGAGCATTTGGTGGATGAAGGGATATACTAAAAATCTTATAAAAATGTGTGTCTGTCAACCACTCTTCCATGTCCCTTAGTCAGAGTTTTTTTTATTAATTGACTTTTCCATTTAATTTGAACTTCCTTTTTCTACTAAAAGTACTGACCTCTGTTGCTGTTTTCTACTCTTTTGCATTCTATCCCTAATGTGGAAAATTAGCTAGGGCTAATTCAAAGTCACCACTCCCTAGGTTTTACTTAAACCATTCTCAACTCCTTTCTCTCCTCCATCACATCTTGTTTCTCTTTCTCACTTTGTCAAAGACCCCACAGTTGCTAAATGTCTATAGTAGAAAAGGAAGTAGCAGTAGGGTAGGCTAGTCAAGGCTGTGCTAGAAAACTAGAAAGCACTGACCTAGTAAGACAATTTGGTTTTTTGAGGTTTCTAGGGACTAAAATGTATACATAGCAATGGAACCAACAAATTTTACTTATTCATTTTATGAATTGGCATACCTAGTACAGGATTAAGTATTAAGAGATCTGATTCATAGTGGCTCTGCCACTAACTATCTAGGTATTCTTGGAAAAGCTACTTCCCTCAGCTTCAGTTCCCTTGTTCAGTTCTCTTTTCTCATCACATCCTAAAGTAGTAAGTAATTTGGTAACAAAGTATACAGTCAGAATGACCTAAGTTCAAATCCAGCTTCAAACACCAGCTATGTGACCTTGGGCAAGTAAGTCACTTAACCTCTATGTACCTCAGTTTTCTCATCTGTAAAGTGGAGATTATAATAGCACTTACCTTCCAGGGCTGTTGTGACAATCAAATGAGATAACACTTGTGAAATACTTAGCACAGTGCCTAGCACATAGTAGGCACTATATAAATGTTAGCTATTATTGTGTAAATATATATAATATGTATACATACACATACACTATCTTCAGCAATAGCTAACATCTTAATTTTTTTTAATGCAAAGGAGAAGAAACAGCCCAAGCATTTCCAAACACTTTCTGATCTTCTTTTTCTCCAGCCCTGCCAGAGATGATTCAATCCTATCCATGTCCTCTGTTCTGGATGGAGTATGAAGGTTACTGCTACAGATTCTTCCCTCTTAATAAGACCTGGGCTGAGGCTGACCTTTACTGTGCAGAGTTCTCCATCGGGACAAAGTCAGCCAAATTGGCTTCCATTCACAGGTAAGCTTAGCAGGAATTTGTTACCTCTTGCTACCTCCATGCCCATGACATTCTCTTTTTGTATTTGGACAAGGTTGGGTGAGAGTTTGGGACCGATGAGTAGGGGATAAGTTTTCCAGGTGGAACTTCTCTTTTGCAATTGAAAATAGATCCTATCTAGTGTAATTTCTTGCTAAAATCATTCGTGCCATCGTAAGACAAATGTTCAGATTGGCTAGGCGTATCACACTGGGAAAGTCCTCGAACTTCTCTTTAAAATGGGGGTAATAATAGCACCTCCTTATATTCACTTACTAGTTGTGAAGATCAAATGAGATGACATATGTAAGGTATTTTGCAAACCTTAAAGCATTATACAAGTAATAATGATTATTGTTATTGTGAAAGCACTATTGACTGAAGCTTCCTTTCATCAATTGGCATTCTTCCTGTCAAGGTCTCACTGCAAGAGATACAAAAATCATCCTTCTCTCCAAAGATTGCCAAGTAGGTCTCAAAGAGCTTCATTAAGGAAGAAGGTGGTCTTTTGATATGCCATCGGAGATATCTGAAAGGGGTTAATTATCATGTCTGGATGAAAAATGTCTTCGTAAGTGTAGAGAAGAGAGCTCAAAGCCCCATCATTATTATTATCATGAGTTCCTCAAGAGCAGGGATTGCCTTTTGTTTTTTTTTTTTTCTGTATCACCAGCAGTTAGTACATTACCTGGTAGGGCAGCTAGGTGGTACAGTGGATAGAGTACCAGTGCAGGAGTCAGGAGGACCTGAGTTCAAATCTCACCTCAGACACTTGACACTCACTAGTTCTGCGACCTTGGGCAAGTCACTTAACCCCAATTGCCTCATCCTGGGTCATCTCCAGTTATCCTGAGGAATATCTGGTCACTGGAGTCAGATGGCTCTGGAGGAGAAGTGAGGCTGGTGACCTGCACAGCCCTCCCTCACTCAAAGCAAAGTCAAGTGCAAGTCATGTCATCATTTCTATGATGGCATGGTCTTCAGCAACGAAGGACAAACTTATACACATTACCTTGTGTGGAGCAGGCACTTGACAAATGCTTATCAATGGACTGTTCTGGGTTCAAAATAAAATTTATGAATAAAAATATGAGTTAATAAGCTTAAAGTTATGGCTTCTTGCCTTTGTCACATGCATTATGACCTGAACATAATCAACATATTTGATGTGTGACCTGCAAAAAAGACTGATTACTTTGCGTAGCTCTGTCTCACTTAAATCCAGTTCATGCACAAATCAAGACATCAGCCTTGTGATATGATTGGTCCTCTTTGAGAATGAAGGATAAACAACAACAGTAACAAAGACAGATACAAGACTCAGTTGGGATGACTTCTCAGCTATTCTAACCCAGACAGCATCCTTCCCGGTATCCCCTTGCTTTGTGAGACAGAGACTATACAAACAGGATACCATGTCACCCAATTATCAAATATTTATTAAAGGCCTATTTTATATAGGACATTGTGCTAGTTACTTATGATGGTGCATTTAAAGAAGTAGGGAAGCTAGATGACACGGTGGATAGAGTGCCAACTCATCTTTCTGAGTTCAAATCCAACCTCAGGCACTTACTTGCAGTGTGACCCTAGGTTCATTACTTTACTCTGTTTTCCTTGGTTCCTCATCTGTAAAATGAGCTGGAGAAAGAAATGGCAAACCATTCCAGTATCTTAGTGAAGAAAACCCCAGAAGAAAATGACTGAACAACAAAACAACAAAATTTAGAGAAGTATAACATGTTCCCTGCCCTGAAGGAGTTTGCAATGGCATTGATGAGACAAGAGATAGAGACACAGCCAAAGAGAAAAGAGAATCCATTATTGTAGCTGTTTTGGGGAGAGTCCTTTTAGCCTTCTATTTCCAGCATCAGGAGTGAAAGAACTTCTTTTCTCCTTCCTCCTCTGATGGCATTTGTTCAGTATCTACCTTCACTTTTGGTTATTGTACAAATCAGTTAACTCTGGACCCTGCCCCATGGGAGTTTAGAGTCTGAGCCAGCCAGCAGTGGCCATATTCAAAGACCTAAAAACCTGTTCAAGTATAGTTTATCTAAGCTATCTTGATATTGATTTTAAAATATCGATCAATCAATAAGTCAAGTCAATAAACATTTATATAGCACCTACTATGTGCCAGGCACCGTGCTAAGTTCTAGGAATACAAAGAAAGGCAAAAGACAGTCCTTTCCCTCCACAAGATCCCATTCTAATGGGGGAGATAGTATGCCAATAACTACATAAATACAGCATACACACACATATATGTGTGTATATATGTTTGTGTGTGCACACAAGACGAATTGTAGGTAGTCTCAGAGGTAACATCAAGGGGCTAGGAAAGGTTTCTTGCAGAAGAAGAAATTTTAGCTGAAAATTTGAAGGAAACCAGGAAGCAGAGATGAGAAAGGAGAGCATTCCAGCTTTGGAGGATAGCCAGTGAAAATTCATGAAGTCAGGAAGTGGAGTGTCTTGAGTGAGAAGTAGGAAGGAGGTCAGTGTCACTGGATTGTAGGGTATACAGAGGAGAGTAAGGTGTAAGAAGACTAGAAAGGTAGGAAGAAGTCAGATTATAAAGGACTTTAAAAGTCAAACAGGATTTTTCATTTGATCCTGGAGGTAATAGGGAGCCACTAGAGTTTAATGAATGGTGATGAGGGTGGGGTGAGGAGAGGAACCTGGTCAGAACTGTGTTAGGAAAATCACTCTGACAGGTGAGTGAAGGATAGATGGGGGAAGGACTTGAGATAGGCAACTCAAGAGGAAAGTTGTAATAGTCCAGAAGTGAGCTGATGAGGGCCTGAGATAGGGTGGTATTAATGTTAGAGGAGGGAAGGCAGTGCATACAAGAGCTGTTAGGAAGGTAGAGTTGACAAGACTTGGCCATGGATTCAATATAGGCATCGAGGATGTCACAAAGTTGCAAGCCTTGGGAACTGGGAGGATGGTGTTGCCCTTGGCAGTAATAAAGAAGTGAGGAACAGGGAAAGGATTTGGGAGAAGAAATGAGTTTAGTTGTGTTGTTGAGCAATAAATATTTTGCTTATTATGTGCCAAACACTGTATTAGGTACCGAGGATATAAACAGACAAAAATGAAACATTTCCTATCCTCAAAGAATTTATTGAGGAAGATGACATGTGCAAACATAAATATATAAGTGAGCTATATCTAGGTGTGCGCTGGTAAATATTTAACAACTGGTGTTCTTAAAAAATATATACATGACACATTTGAAAGTTTATTCTGCATTATTGACATTTTCTCCCTCACTTACTTACGTCTAGATAATCAACAAAAAATTAATCAAACGCTTACATCTCAGAAATCAGCAATTGATACAGATCAGGACTAGATTTACTATTTTGTTGACTTCTAAACTTAAGAACCCAGTCTCAGACACTTACTACCTGTGTGATTCTGGGCATGTCATTTAACCCTGTTTGCCTCAGTTTCCTCATCTGTAAAAAAAATGAGCTGGAGAAATGGCAAACTACTCCAGTATCTTTGCCAAGAAAATCCAAAATGTGGCCCCAAAGAGTTGAACAGGACTCTTACTACTGAACAACAAGAAGACTTAAGAAAGTGTTAATACTATTAAACTTAAAGGTGTGTATGTATACTTTTACCCTCCCCCCCCAGAAGAGCCCAGTTGCTAAACATTTGTCAACATGCCATTGTGTTGCTCCATACACATTGCTTGACCTCAGCAGGACTGTGATAGAAGGCTCTGGGAATACAGCCATGACTGGACTGGAGGCCTGTTGACTGTAAGATGATGGTAATAATAATAATTATTATAATAAAAATGATGATGATGATGATGATAACTGGAATTTATCACCCTGAGGTTTTCAAAGTGCTTTTTCACATCCCTACTTATGGATCATCTAGGTAGAATTGTTTAGCACATAAAGTTAGTGATGTACTGGAGGTGAGGAGAGAGACTACACACACACATATATACATAAACTGAATATTGCACACACACACACACACACACACACACACACACTCACCTCTTCCTCCTGCCTGTTGAGAGGTTGGCTTTGTATCCTCCATAGGACACGTTATCAACCACCAGGAAGCTGGACTTTGAGGAAAGATCTCAGTTTAATCACATGACTGTCTCCAATCACTGTTGCTCTAGACACACACACACACACACACACACACACACATATATACACACACACACACACACTTACTTACCTACCTACATATATATATACACATATCTGGGAGTGTTTTGTATAGAGATAATTACTCTCAAGGAAGCTGATGAGATCATTGAAAGACTATATATGTATATATACAGAGAGGCCCAGATGAGAACCTAGCAAGCAAAAAGGCATTCAGTTCAAATAAACAAGAATTTATTTATTTATTCAGCTATTAGCTACCTTACTTTGAGCTGGTCTTCTTCTAATTCTGTCCATTTGCTCCAAAACAAGTGCTGTTGGATTTCTCCACAGAAGAATCTGTTTACTGCTGCAAGAATTCCTTCAAAGGCAGATGGCATAAGGGGGTGGTGTGAGCCATTTTTTCTTCTTTAATTCCCTTAAAATGCCTAAGCCCTGGTAATGTCCTTTGCACAGGTGTGCACCACCTGGGTGGGTATGCAAGTTGGGGGAGGATAGCCACACACATGCATAACACCCCCACTACTACAGAGGAATTACTTTTGTTAGATTAACTAGGGTTTTAAAAGAGAGTTTTCAAGGTCTCAATGGATCTTCTAATCCCATCAGTATCGAGCACTCCTATCTTGCTCCCATCAAAGCTTTCTCACTTCTCCTCAAGTCTGTGGACTCTTGCCCATGTCTTTCTTTAAATGCTCTATAGAAGATCCACACAACACTTTCTTATTTTTAAAAAAATAATTGTAGCAACCAGTACAATACTTGCTCTGTCCATCTGTTATCACTTCCTCTTGATATATTACTAGCTCACTTCTTTTTTCTGATTATACAGATAAGATTCTACCACCTATCTTGTCACTTTCCCTGGACCCTCCCCAGAGCCTTCTCCAACTTGGGCCCAAAGAACTACCCTAGAACATGAATCTATCCTTCAGCTACCATGTTCTAGCTTCCACTGATCCTTCCCAAGACCTCCAGCATTAGATTCAAGTATCAGGGAGTCTTCTCCAAAGCTGACTGGCTGCCTTGGGAGAAAACCTTTCCCTCCCAGCCCTCCGTGTTTTCTCCAGTCTTGACTCCACCCCCACCGCTATGGCTGCCTCCTGACTTTACATTCTCCTGTTCCTGCCTTTGGAGAGGTAGGTTTCTCAGCCTTCATGGACACATCACCAACCACTACGGGGTTGAACCCTGAGAGAGGATCTTAAGCAATCTGATCACATGGGTCTCTCACTGACTCTCTCTAAAGTAATTATTGCTCGATATGGATTGTTCCTCAATGGTTATTGTTGGTTACCATTACTAAATCCTTATACTTGCCCCATTCCTGTGATTCTGAACCATTTACTACTAATGTACAACATTCCACCCTTCCACTTCTCATTCCCTATTGTCTGTTCCTTTACTCCCATCCACCTCATCCTAATCTTTCTAAAGTCTCAGCCTAGATCTATCGAACCCTTCTATTGTGCCCCAGGGAGTTCCTGTTCCATAATTTAATGTTTTCCTTTCATTTCAAGCCTCTTCTTCTCTTGCTTCTTCCATCTTCTGTCATTTGCTAAGAACTGGCTCCCTCCAGATATCACTCCTTTTTTTTTTAATACCCTTTCTAGTATTGGATATACTTTCTCTCATATTCCCTGAATATGAGTCATAGTGGTTGAGTCAGACTATTTCATGTTTCTGGCCCTTAGTTCTTTCCTAGACCTAAGCATTTGGCATCTCCTCCCTCCCCTATCCATATTCCACAGTGAATCAATTCAACTCTATGCTGTCTTCTCCTCCAGAATCCCATGCCCACCTTACCAAACTCCACTCATGGATTACTTCCATCATTCTCCCTTCAATTCTATTCCTGGAATTTTTAATAAAGCTGGAGAGAATTATGAAACCATGCTGACAAGGATAACTACAAAATATGTTATCACTTAGACTTTCAATGTAGCAAGGCAATAATTCTACTCTTCTATAAACAGTTCACTATCGTACTCTCCACAGTGACTGTTCCAAATGTTCTTTTCTCTCCTCAAGCCTCCCATGGAACTTCCTGTCCCCTCTCTCTCAGATAAGAACCTCACTCCAACTTAACCATAGAAATTGAGGCCATTCACCCAGAATTCTCTCTTCTCTCCTATTTCCCCACACCACAATCTTTACCCCAAACTTGAGTTAAGATGTGGCCTTTGTCTGTGCTAAGACCATTACCAAAGTCCATATGCTCTCTTAAGCGTATCTCATCCCATCTTCTGCCCTAGATAGCCCCATTCTATCTTCAATTTCTCTCTGTCTGTTGGCTCTTTCTCTGCTACCGACAAACATATCTATACCTCTTTTGTCCTTCAAAAACCTTCAATTGATCCTACCATCTCTAGCATTCATCCTATATCTCCCCTCTATTTCTCAACTAAATTCCTTCAAGAAAGGGATCTACAGTCGTGTCCTCCACTTCTCCTTTAATCTGTTCTGAACACTTTACAATCTTGCTTCTAACCTCATCTCTCAAAAGAAACTGCTTTTTCCTGAGTTAGCAGCGATCTGTTGATCACCAAATCTAATGCTCCTTTTTCAAACCTCATGCTTTTTGACATTTCTGCAACATTTGACTCTGCTGTATCGAGTATCCTTTGATGTTCTCTCCTCTCTAGGTTTCTGTGATACTGTTCCTTCCTAGTTCTCTCCGATTTCTTAGTCTTTTTTTTTTCTGGTTCTTTATCCTACCTAGTTGTCATTCTATTTTCTCTCCAATTGATGGCTTTTTCCTTTAGACAATCCTTATACAATTCTAGGTTTACTGGAGGCAATACATTTCTTTTCTTTGGCACATCAGATGAATCATAGAATCACAGAATTTTAGAAAAGACCTGATCTCTACTATAATGCTGGCAATGGACCATCTAGTCTCCTCTTGAAGACTATTGATGAGGGAGAAATCCACCACCCAATGGAGTTGCTTCTTCTGCTTTTAGACCGCTCTAACTATAGGAAGTTTTTTCTTGACATCAAGCCTAAATTTGCCTCTTTGTTACTTAATAATTAGACATGATAGTAATAGTACTACTACCAGTAATAAGAACACCTAGTATTTATATAGCACTTTGTATTATCTTATTTTATGCTCACAAGCTCACAACACCACTAAGAAGTACTTACCCAAGAGGTGGGTACTATTATTATCCCCATTTTGCAAATTAGGAAACTGAGGGAGGGTTTAAGCAGCTTGTTCAGGCTCACACAGCTCACAATGTTCGAGGCTGGATTTGAACTCAAGTCCTCCTGATTCTTAGCGTGGTGCTGTATCCACTATATCACTTTGCTGCTTCTGGTTCTGCCAAAGAGAACAAGTTTCAATTCCTTCTTTTCCATGACATTCCTTTAAATACTTGAAAATAGCTATCATACCCTATTCTAAGTCTTCTCCAGTTCTTTCAACCAATCCTTCTCTGGCATGATTGCAAGGCTCTTCTCATCCTCTCCTTTGGACATTCTTCAGCTTGTCAATGTCCTTCCTAACTTGTGGCACCCATCACTGAACACAATACTACAGATGCCTGACTAGAGCAGAGTACAAAAAGACTCTCACCTTCCGTTCCTGGAAGCAATGCCTCTCTTAAGGCTACCCAAGATGACATTTCCTTTCTTGCCACAATATAGTACTGTCATATATATATATATATGTATATATATATATATATATATAGTTTGCAGTCTACCAAAACACCCAACTCTTTTTATCATAACAACAATAATAACTGCCATTTTTGTTGTGCCTGCTAAGTGCCAGGCACTGCATTAAGTACTTTAAAACTGTTGTCTCATGTCATCCTCTCAACAACCCTGGAGGCAGATGCTTCATTTTACAGTTGAGGAAATGGAGGCAGACAGAGGTTGTTACTTGCCCAAGGTCACATAGCTAGTAAGAACTTGAGGCCAAATTTGAACTCAGATCTGTCCTGATTCCAGACCCAGTGCTCAATTCACTGCATCACCTAACTGCCCTCTAACAAAGTCCATATTAACCAGACCTCCCTCATCTCTGCATTTTAATATTTTTTTAGCCCAAAAATAAGACTTTACATTTAGTCTTGGTGCTGAATTGGAACAAATGGATGAATATTTCTCTGCTGTGAATGGATTTTATTCTCGTCACACAGAATTCCCTAGTTGCCTCCAGAGTCTTTATTTTTCTTACATTTTTCTTCTTTAACATTCTATTATTCCCCAATTACATGTAAAAACAATTTTAACATTCTTTTCAAAAATTTGAATTCCAAATTTTCTTCCTCCTCCCCTCATTGAGAAAGCAAGCAACTTGACATAGGTTATTCATGTGTAGCCATACAAAACACATTTCCATGTAAATCATTCTGTGAAAAACAGATCACAAATTTTTTAAAATCTTTAATCAGTATTCAGGCTTTACCAGTTCTTTCTCTGGAGATGGACAGAATCTTTTACCATAAATCCTGCAGAATTGTATTGGATCATTATATTGCTAAGAATAGCTACATCATTCAAAATTGATCATCATACAATATTGCTGTTATTATATACAATGTTCTGGTTCTGCTCATTTCACTTTGCATCAGTTCATGTAAGTCTTTCCATGTTTTTCTGAGAGCATCCTGCTCATCATTTCTTAAAGCATAATAGCATCCCATCATAATCACATAACACAATTTGTTCAGCCATTCCCAACTGATAGACATCCTTTCAATTTCCAAATCTTTGCCACCACTAAGAGAGCTGCTATAAATATTTTTGTACATATAGATCTTTTTCCTTCTTTTAAATCTCTTTGGGATATAAACCTAGTAGTGGTATTACTTAATCAATGCATGGTTTTTAAAATCTTTTGGGCATACTTCCAAATTGCACTCCAGAATAGTTGAATCAGTATACAACTTCACCAACAGTACGTTAGTGCTTTAACTTTCCCACATCCCTGCCAACATTTGTCATTTTCCTTTCCTGTCATATTAGCCAATCTGACAGGTGTGAGGCAGTAGCTCAGAGTTGTCTTAATTTGCATTACTCTCATCAAAAATTATTTAGAGCATTTTTTCATGTGACTTGATTGCTTTGCCTGAAAACTGCCTGTGCATATCTTTTGACTATTTATCAATTGAGGAATGGCTCTTATTTCTATGAATTTCACTCAGTTTTCTATGTTTGAGAAATGACTTCATCAGAGAAACTCATTGTAATTTTTTCAGAGTCATTTTCAACTGTGTATTTCCCTCCATCCTATTTTTCTCCCTGTTTATCCTATTTATCCTATTCTCTCTCTCCTTTTAGCCTGTCCATTGTCAAGCTTCTGACTTTTACCTCCCCCAAACTACCCTCCCTTCTATCAGCTTCCTCCCCACCTCCAGCCCTTCTCTCATCTCTTCCTACTTTCCTATATAGTAAGACAGATTTTGACACCCAGCTGAGTGTGTATATTATTCCCTCTTTGAGCCCATTCTGATAAGTGCTCTCCTCCCTGCTTCCCCCATTTTCCCCTCCACTGTAAAATCCCTTCCAGGCCTCTTACATCAGATAATTTATCCTGTTCTGTCTTTCCCTTTCCACTTCTCCCAGTGCATTCTTCTTCCTCATCTACTTTTTCAAGTGGATGATTCTGAAGGGTTCCCTCCCAGGATGAAGGTTCCAGCAGCATCCTGTTCTTCCCCTCTCCCCAACTACTGCTTAAGCCTTCTCAGACTAGAACCAGTCACAGTGGATACTAGAACTATAACACTCAGTACCTAGAGAACATTGCCCCTTAATAATATATATATATTTATATGTTATACCTGTATATTACATACACATACTACACACACATACACATACCACATACATGCACACTACACAAACACCACACACATACACACACTACACACACACATACACACACACTAGACACATACATACACACGCATTCTAATGCACTAGGAAAACTCTGAAGTGAAACTGAAGGATCATCTCCCTACCAAAGAAGGAAGATCCCATTCATTTAGCTAAAAGCATACAGGTCCTTTGAACCCTCACTTCATCCCTAAGGATAAGTAAAAAGCTCCATCTCAGCAGAATCAGTTCTGGGCCATAACACTTCATCTCTATGCCTTTGTCTTTGTGTGGGTGTGTCTCTCATGTCTGGAATGTTCTCCCTCCACTCTTGAGTCTCCAACATCCTTTAAGATTTAAGTCAAATGCTATCTCTTTCTAAATTTCTTTCCCCATCACCCCAACTTTTAGTGCCTTCCCCTCTAGGGCTACCTTTGCTCTACTCTATATTTATACTGTATGTATCAACTTCCGTATATATTGTTTCTCCCCTTAGAATGTAAGGAGGACAAGGACTGTTTTTTTGCCTTTTCTTTGTGTCCATAAGCTCCACAAGCAGAGTGCCTGGCATATAGTAAATGCTTCATAAATATTTGTCAATTGATCAATTGAATGGAAAATGTTGGCATGAGACTATGTTATCCTTTCCTTCACAGTTGGGAGGAGAATGTTTTTGTACATGACCTTGTAAACAGCTGCGTGCCTGGGATACCAACAGACATCTGGATGGGACTTCATGACCGGAGACAGGTGAGAAGAGTAGCTGGTCATCTACTGAAACTGCACGTTCAATTAAGGTCTGATAAATGCATGTATGGAATGATTTGAATGTATGGAAGAGCATGGTTCTTTTGTCTTTCATTTTAACAAAAATCTCTTTTTGATGTGAAAGACTAACTATGTTTCCCTCCATCCTCTCCTGCCCCCCATTTGTCCTATTCTTTCTTTTGACCCTGTCCCTCCCCAAAAGTATTTACTTCTAATTACTCCCGCCTTCCATTTGCCTTCCCTTCTATCATCCCCTACACCTCACTTATCCCCTTATCCCCTACTTTCCTGTAGTGTAAGGTAGATTTTCATAGCAAATTGAGTGTGTATGTTATTCCCTCCTTAAGCCAAATCCAATGAGAGTAAGGTTCACTCTTTCCCTCTTACTCCCACTTCTTCTCCTCTATTTGAAAAAGCTTTTTCTAGCCTTTTATGTGAGAGATAATTTACTTCATTCTATTTCTTCCTTTCTCCTTCTTCCAATAAATTCCTCTCTCACTCTTTAATTTTATTTTTTTAGATATCATCCCTTCATATTAAATTCACCCTGTGCCCTCTGTCCATATGTACATAATCCTTACAACTACCCTAATACTGAGAAAAGTCTCAAGAATTACAAATATTATCTTTCCACATAGGAATGTAAACAGTTCAACTTCAGTAAGTTCCTTATGATTTATCTTCCTGTTTACCTTTTCATACTTCTCTTGATTCTTGTGCTTGAAAGTCAGATTTTCTATTCAGCTCTGGTCTTTTCATTAAGAATGCTTGAAAGTCTTCTATTTCATTGAATGACCATTTTTCCCCTAAGTATTATACTCAGATTTTCTGGGTAGGTGATTCTTGGTTTTAATTCTAGCTCATTCAACCTCTGGAATATCATATTCCAAGCCCTTCAATACCTTAATGTAGAAGCTGCTAGATCTTGATTACCCTGATTGTGTTTCCACAATACTCAAATTGTTTCTTTTTGACTGCTTGCAATATTTTCTCCTTGACCTGGGAACTCTGGAATTTGGTTACAATATTCTTAGGAGTTTTCCTTTTGGGATCTCTTTCAGGAGGTGATTGGTGGATTCTTTCAATATCTATTTTACCCTCTGGTTCTAGAATATCAGGGCAGTTTTCCTTGATGATTTATTGAAAGATGATGTTCTAGGTTCTTTTTTTGATCATGGTTTTCAGGTAGTTCAATAATTTTTAAGTTGTCTCTCCTGGATCTATTTTCCAGGTCAGCTGTTTTTCCAATGAGATATTTCACATTGTCTGTGATGTTTTTTTCATTCCTTTGTTTTTATTTTATAGCTTTTGGATTTTTCATAAAGTCATTAGCTTCTATATGCTCCATTCTAAGCTTTAAGGAATTATTTTCTTTAGTAAGCTTTTGAACCTCCTTTTCCATCTGTCCAATTCTGCTTTTTAAAGAATTCTTCTCCTCATTGAATTTTTGGATCTCTTTTGCCATTTGGGTTCATTTATTTTTTTAAGGTGTTATTTTCACCAGCATTTTTTTGAGTCTCTTTTAGCAAGCAGTTGACTCGTTTTTCATAATTTTCTTGCATCACTCTCATTTTTCTTACCAATTTTTGCTCTACTTCTCTTACTTGATTTTCAAAATCCTTTTTGAGCTTTTCTATGGCCTGAGACCAATTCATATATTTCTTGGAGACTTTGGACGTAGGAGCTCTGACTTTGCTGTCTTCTTCTGTTTTGTATATTTTGATCTTCCTTGTCACCAAAATAAGATTCTATAGTCTGATTCTTTTTCCAGTTTTTGCTCATTTCCCCAACCATTTACTTCACTTTTGTGCTCTTTGTCAAGGTAGTTCTCTGCTTCCAGTGGGGATGGGGCACCCATCTGTGAGCTGCTCAATCCCTCCACAATCTGTGGGCTTAGAGCTCCAGAAACAGTCATGCCCTCTGCCTCTGCTGCTGCTGTAACTGCCATGGGCTCCTCCACCACCTCTGCCTGCCTGGGCAGACTTAAGACCAGACCATTCTACTCTGTCACACAGGTCCAACAGGTTTTTTCCACTGACTTTCCAATTTGTCCTTTGAGTTTTGGGAGTTGTAAAGCCTGGAAACCACCACAGGTGCCAGATATTCAGTCCTCCAAGGCCTACTCGGGTCCCATCTTTGCTGGTGTGGTCCATGCTGGATGGCACTCTGCTCCTAGCATGGCATGATAGATGCTTCCTGTTGGCCTTCTAGGCTGTCTTGGGCTGGAGATTTGCTTCATTCCCTCTTTCTGTAGGTTCTGCAGCTCCAGAATTTGTTTAGAGTCATTTTTTACAGGTATTTGACTGGGCTTGGGGACAGAGCTCTAGAACTCCCTACTTCTACTCCATTATCTTGCATTTTAACAAAAATCTTAACCTAGGGTTTACTGTTGTAACCCTAATCTATCCTCATTGGTGGAGATCAATACTGTGCACCTTCATGAGGGCACTCTGCCAAATCCACCCTACTCCTCATGCAAGCACAAGATATTTATCTCTATCAATGAGAAGAGAGTTCCATGCCAATGGGCTTTGGGACTGGGGTTATACTATATTGAACTGTATAGATCTAGAACATTTTTCTAACTATAGAAACATAGAACTTTAGAGTTGGAAGAGTCTTTAGAGATCATTAAGTCCAATCCTTACCAGAGACTTGAAGTTCCTCTGTAGCATCCCTGACACACTCTCATCCACTTTCTGCTCAAAGACCTTCATTTTCAAGGAATTCATGATTTCTCAAGGCAGCTTATTTCATTTTCAGACAGCTCTGACTTTGAAAATATCTTCCTTACTTTCAACTTAATGAATCTATGATCTCATCATTGTAATAATAATACAATAATAATAGTTAGCCTTTATTTAGCACTTTAAGATTTACAAAGTGCTTTAAAAATATTATCTCATTTGATCCTAACAACAATCCTGGAAGATGAGAAAACTGAGACAAACATAGATCAAGTGATTTGCCTAAGGTTATACAATTGGTGTCCTTGGAGGCAGGATCTCAATTAAGATCTTTCTCACCCAAGGACCAGTACTCAATTCACTGTGCCACTTAGCTATCTAACTTTAAGTGTTTGCATCAAAGATACTGATTAAAACTCTTAAGTTCTCCACTTCAGTGAATCCACCAAATTGCTGAGTAACTTCCTCAATTTTTGTTGATACTATCAGGATATCAGTGGAGTATATGAACTGTCCATTGGCTGTTCCATGTTTTCTACATGACCAGCCCATATTATTTCCTGGCCATATATTTATTTGATGTTTTGTTTATTTTGGTCCTTCTTTTTAGTTCCTTCTTTGTTGTATATTCCTAATTTTTAACTGAAATTTGCTTCATTTCAACCCTTGATCTCTCTGAGGGCCACCAGAATAAAAAAAACCCTCATTCACAAGAGAAGCTCCCTATTCTATAACGACTCCAGCCTTGCCTAATTCTCACCTCTACATACTAAAATATATGCACAGATCTGAACAATGTTCAGATCTGTGCCATGTGTCATAAATTCTTGATCTTCTTGTACCCCATTTTTCCCCCTTCCCTCTGGATGGGGTATACAACAGGAAGGTCAGTTTGAATGGACAGATGGCACATCCTATGACTACAACTACTGGGATGGAAACCAACCAGATGATGGCATCCATTCTGCCCTCGAGGAAGAGGACTGTGTACAGATTTGGTATCGACATAATAGTGGTAGGTATTTTTGAATGGTGAATGGAATTATAATTGAGCAAGAGAAGATTGACTGCCCTGGGTGCAGCACTGACTGGAGATGAAATGTTAAAGTGGGATTAGGAGACTCAGCATTAGATTAATGGGATTAGAAGGAATAGTTACTTTCTCTTCCAAAATATATCTATATTTCCTGAAGAAGAATCAAGAGAGGGACTTTGGGTAGATGCCACCATGGTGATATCAGAATCCTGACTCTCCAAATTCTGAAATGGATTACTACTCTAAGGAAACCAAGAGTGGAGCTGCAAGACCAGAAGAGTGCAATTGTTACCACTAACCTTGAGGTCTGCCAAAATTAGGGAAGCCTTCAGGCAGTAGGTAAAAATGGGAAGAAGCACTACGTCTGAGCTATTGTTTGTAAGGATGGTCCCTTGGAAGAAATAACACAGAGTAAGCCAGGTGAGATATGTTGGTGATAGAATAATGTGACTTGGGACCTCTGCCATTCCTGGATGGATGTCGCCATATGTTGTCCCTGAGTTGTATGTTAGTTGTGTGCTGGGCTGGGCTATGAGTACACTCCCTGGAGTTTTTGGAGCAGAGAATGTAGAAGAGTTTGGGAGAGATGAATGCATGCCAACCAGAAGATCAGCAAAAGATGCATTCCTGAGAGCCCATTCCAGATCCTTCCCTATTCTCTCAGTTGTGCCTATGTTAGAGGTCAGATGATCCTTATAGTCAGAGTCCTCAGGATCCTATCAGCACCATTTTCTTCCTCCGATGATACAGTGGTTTGGTACAAAATCTTTACTCTAATCCATTCCTTATTTGGTGGTAGGTGCCTCCGCTGGTGTTGAAAATGCTCATTAGATACATCAAAGTAAGAAGAAATACATTGGGTCAATGGCCCTCCCTCCCACTCCCCATTGTGGATTTCTAGGGACCTAAAGAAATTTCTGGAAGAAAATCATCACCAACAGAGATAAATTATACATGGAGAAACAACAAGAAAAAAGAACTGATTCTTTAAATTAGAGCAAAGGTTGATGGTCTGACCAAATGTGAGTCAACAACCTACAAACCTGTATAAAAATAATAATGGTAGCTGCTAAAACTGAAAGGGAACCAAATACCCGTGAAAAGATTTGAGATAGACTGCAAGAGGAGGTAAAAGAGGGAGAAAGGAGGGAGGGAAGAACATTCAAGGGAGAGAAACTTGGGTGTTGGCCAAGAGAAATTAAAATCTATGAGTAACAAGAGTCTCTGAAAGTTCAAGAAAATTGGGTAATCCTCTTCAGGACACATGCTATGCAAATAAAAGATTACATCAAATTTATTGCTCACAGTTTTATAGTCATCAGCAGGATCAGGTTATCCTAATTACTCGTCCAGCATTTACTAAACACCTTCTAGGGCAGAGGTTCTTAGCCATTTGGGGGACATGGTTCCCTTTGGATGTCTAGTAAAGCCTATGGACCCCTTCTCAGAAGGAAGGTTGTTGCCTATATTCATAACTGATGGAAATACTAACTTTCACTTAAAGGGTAGCAAAAATAAAGGTATAATTTTTTGCCCATCCAAATTTGCAGACTGCTGAAATCCATCTGTGCTTGTGGACCTATGATTAAGAACTTAAAGACTGTGGAAAATTAAAACATATTCTATGATCCCTATCCAGAGTTTATAAACTATCTACAGGGTAAAGTGATATATATTAAGAATGAGTCAGACAAGATAGTATAAAATAAAATACTAAGAGATGTATAGATTATAAGTGCAAAATGGAATTCAGCAAGAGCATAGCTGAATGGAAGTAGAGTTTTGGAGCGGGTAGTCAGGAGAGGCTTTGTGGAGAAGGTAGGTCTTCAGTTGGACTTTGAATGATGGGTAGGGTTTGGATTGATACACATAGGAAAGAAGCAACACTGGTGTTTGTAATAGTTGGGGATTATGGGAAAGAGGAGCAAGATTCCTCTGACTCCCCAAAACACTGACACAAAGATATTAAGTGACTCGTATGAGGACACACAACACTCATTTGGGGATGTGTGAAAGTCATTCCATCTACCTATGAGTGGAAAATTGATATTATGTTCCAAAATAATAGGGATAGGCTGAGAACCTTTGCCAGGCCGAAGGCAAAGGGATATAAAGGAAAGAGCACAGGGTTGGGTTGGTTCCAATTCAGAAACTAAACTGCTTTATGACTTTGGTCAAGCCACTTTAACTTGATGCTACAGATCTTCAATGCGCGAATCCTAACACTACGATAGTGTTGTTGTCAAAATCAAGCAAGAGAGATATAAAAGCACTTTGGAAAATTAAAAGGCATTATGCATATACAAGATATTCTTATTAACAAATAGAATATATTACCTCTGTGACAAAAAGAAAAACACACAAAAAAAAAGAGAGAGAGAGAAAGGGAGGGAAGGAGGCAGAGAGAGAAGGAGAGGGAGAGCACACTCACTGAGCACATTTATTTATTTCTTAAGTATTAAGTACATGCTATGTGCTAGGTACTGTATTAAGCATTGGGAATGCAATTACAAGCAAAAAGAAAAGACAGTCTTTATCCTCAAGAGACTTACATTCTAACAGGGGGAGAAGGGTAAGCAGGAAAAATCTGGAAAGTCAGGAGTGGAGCCAGGAAAGAAACCATGTGTCTGGGTACTTCCTCAAATGGAGGTTCTGAGCAGAGGCAGAAGCATCTCCAGGGTAAAAAGGCTGCTGGGAAATATATGGAAAAGTTTGGAGAGTCAAAAGTGGATCCATAAGAGAAATGTGTGTTTAGATATGTGTCCTACCTAAGCCAATTCTCATCTCACATCAGTTGGGAGGGCTTTTATTCCAAAAGGCAAGCCTTAACCCAGATCTTTTGTTCTGTCCCTCTTCCACAGCCTTAAGATCATGGAATGATAATGCCTGCAGCCAGAAATTCCCATTTGTGTGCAAGATTCCATCGAGGACAATTAATTGACCAACTCTAGTTACTTTCTGTAGCAGTGCCTGGTGCAACACTGATACTCTGTCCAAGTTAGATCACAATGAAGACAAGTTCCACAGAAAATACTGAAAAACAAACCTTAACCTCAGGGAATGGCACATAAACACACACACACACACACACACACACACACATACACACATACACACAAACACACACACACACGCATGCCTGGGAGCCTAATCTCACATGTGAGACCCGGTTCAAGTAATTTTCTTTCTATGGGTCTCAGTTTTTTCCTCTGTAAAATGAAGAGGCCGGCCCAGATAATGTGGAAGTTACCTTCTAGAGCTGAAATTCTCTGATTTGCTCTTTCTTTCCTCATCAAAGACTTGCTCTAAATCACTCTTCACCTAAGCTGTTGTGGCTCCTGATGACAAATGCCGAATAGAGAGAATGGCCAAAGTTAAAGGGTGAGGCAGGAGTGAGGAAGGAAAAGCCTTAGCTAAAAACAACTCCAGGTGTCCATCTGGAGTTTGTAAAGTTGAAAAGAAGGACTCGTTAACCTTTTAGTCCAATTAAAACAATGGCCCAAAAGGTGTAAGGCTGCCAGAGTCTGAAACACCTTCTGGCAGAAAGTGGAGTCAGGCAGCAGTGATTTCTCAAGTGAACTAGGCTATGTTTACTGCTGACATTTCAATATTCTGAGGTTCATTTGTACATGTGGTGTAGGAAACATAGCTTTGTTTCCCATGAGAGTGAGAAAGCGAAATAGCAGAAGGTTGGAGAGAAAGTGTCTGGGAAAAGGCTGGGAATGGGGGGAAAGAGATGCAAAAAAGTTGGAAACAGAACCGTGCCATTGGGCTCATCTAGCCCAACGTCTCATTTTACAGAGGAAGGAACTAAAGAGGGAGTTACAAAGTAGCACTCCCGAGGTGACACGGCAGACCCATGCTTTTGACTTCTATTTTCGTGCCTGTCCCTTGGTACCCTGCAAATCCTTTGTGGTCCTGCTAGATGGGTTTGCTTTTCAACGTTCTGTGAAGTCACATAAAATGCCTATGCTTGCTTAAATGATCTCCCCCTAAATAAAATAAACACACACTCCCTTGGATTTATGGGTCCATTTACTTTGTCCAGTAAGTGATGGGATTCCGGTTGTCATTCAGCAAGATGGAGCAAGCCCGATGGAAATGCTATTAGGTAGTTTGGTGAGGGCTGTGGAGGACTGAGAGAAGAGGGAAGCATTAGGCAAAGCAGTTACCTCCTACGGTACTATCTGAGATGATTGTGAGTCATCATTTGTCCATCTGTCAAAGAGAAATCATTAATAATATTTGCTTCTCCATTCTCATAGAATTATTAAAGGTTAAATGAGATAATGAATGCAAAAGTTCTCTAGAGTGAATAAAGTGCTACACACAAATGTTAGTGATTGTGATGGATTAGAAATTGCTGACAAATCACAGAATTCAAGATTTTCAAGGTAAGTGAGGGCTCAGAGATAGAGTTTAATTCTTATATTTTATGAATGAGGAAACTGAAGTTAAGTGACTTTCTTGTTTTATTTGGAAACCATTCAACTATATACAATGTGGATTTGTGGAAACTGGCATTGATATAGTTGGATTCAGTTCAGATTTCTGTTAAATTCTCAATTAGCAGATTATTCAAATATATGATTGTAAATTCTCAGTTCTCAAATTCTATTATATTCTCAATTAACCTTAAAACCAAACATGATTTCCCCTCTCTGGGCCTCAATGTACTCATCTGTAAAATGAAGGAGCTGAACTGGATGATTTCTAAGGTTCTTTTATAGCTCTAAATCTGTGATCAATGACCTTCAGACCATCAGGAAAATTATTCTAAATGCAGTTTTTCTTCCCCTTTTTCATCTCATTCACACCTGGGCAGCCTGGTGAAGCCCAGAGACCCCCTCTCAGAATAATGTTTTTAGGGCAAATGGAGGATCTAGACAAGGGGTTAGTTGAAGTATGAGAATGGAGAAATTGATTTCATCTTAGTGGGAGCAGAGGAGTCAGGTTAAAAAACTGGAACTTGGACTGGGTGTTGAAATAAAAGATGGATTTCAACAGGAAAAAAATAAATAGTAAACTATGCATACAAGAGGCATGTGTTTTTGTTTTTGTTTTTGGTGTGTCTGTTGAAGGATCATAGCTCTACAGATGGAAGGGATCTCAAAGGCCACCTAGTCCAAAAACAGTCATTTTACAGATGAGGAAAACGAGGTCTTGGAAGGCCAAGTAACTTTCCTATGGTTACACAGGATATATGGAGGGACATTCCAGGCATGAGCGGAGGTCTGTTTGAAGGAACAGAGGAGGAAAAATTAAGATTCTTGAGAAACATTCAATCTCTAATGGCTCTTACAGTTCCAGATCCACAACCCAAGAAATATTGGGTATTCAGCTTGGTTTGCCAAACACAAAGACATCCTTCAAATGACTCCCTAGGCAATCTGTGAGTCTCTCTATCACCTAAAGATATAAGGATAGACTTCCTGAATTTCCTTCTTGTGGTAATGGGCAGGTCACTTTAATCTCTGTCAGTCTCAGTTTTCTCATCTATACGATGAGTAGAATAAGAGCACCTACCTCTCAGGATTGTAGGGCATCTAGGTGGCTCCGTGGATAGAATGCTGAGCCTGCAATCAGGAAGATTCATCTTCCAAAGTTCAAATCTGGTCTCATTTACTAGCTATGTAACTGTGGGCAAGTCATTTAATCTTGTTTCCCTCCATTTCCTCATCTGTAAAATGAGCTGAAGAGGGAAATGGCAAACCACTCCAATACTTTGACAAGAAAACCCCATATGGGTATAACCATAAAGGGTCGGACACAACTGAAAACAAGTAAACAAAAACTCAGGATTGGGGTAGGGATCAAATGAAATACATGTAATGCACTTTGCAAACCTTAAAGCGCTATAAATAAATTCCAACTATCGTTATCAACAATGTCATTCGTAGTAGTACAACATGGTGGTGGGCCTCCAGAGAGCTTCAGAAATATGAGTGTTACAGTTTGCTTTGGTGATTTCTTAGTATCTCAAGAACTATGGAGATGATCCTTTCACCTATCAGGGATATCATTCAGTTTTCCCTTAGCTAATAGAAATACCTTCTGTTCTGGGCCTGGTCTGCTCGGTCATTTTTCCAGGCCTGGGTCAATAAAGTGGGTGGTCTGGAAGGCAAATATCAAACTCTCAATGTATGTTCCACATGGTAAGAAGAAGACAAAGGGGCAGGAAAAGAATTTCGACACCTCCTCAGAGGCCCCAGAAATAGAAGAAACACAAAAGAAAGCTGATGATGAGACTGCTGGTCCTGAATATTTGTTTCATGTTCCCTTCCTTTATGCCATCTATTCATAACCTTGTTTGTGTTAATACATGCCCTAGCACCATGTGTTTACATCAAGTTCAGTCTTGGGGTTTCCTCTATAATAATACCCTTTGGCTTGTGTTCCAATCAGGGTTTCACCTGAGAATATCAAAATTTCATTTTGTCTAGGTCTTCACATCAAAAGGAAAGGGATCCTCAACTCCCTTCCAAGCATTCAGGCTAACTTAACATCAAATATAAGATAGATTTTATTTAACACAACAGCAACAATAAATGTCAAGAACTTGTTCCTGAGCCCATCAATAGTCAAGCAAAACTCCTTCCCAGTATGGTCATCACTATCTCCCTAGGGACCTATACAGGCCTTGATGGGAAAATGTCAGATACCAATGATTCCTGCTTCCCCACTGTGTGACCTTAAGCAAATCTCTTCATTTCTTTACTTCTCTATTCTCAGCTACAAAATGAGGAAGTTGGACTTGATGGGCTCTAACCTAACTTCCTATGACTCTTAGGCCTTTCAGTTCTAAGTATATGACTCTACTGGAATGGGATTAATGAACTCCAAGATGAATACTTCCTCAACCAATGCAGGTTGGCCCCTTCTCTGCAACTTTTAGTATTACTGAATAGTCATTTGGGAGGGTCACAGAACCAGTATATATCAGAGGTCAGCCTTGCTATTCATTGAAAGGACAAGGTTGAAGCTTAAATACTTTGGTCACATAATGAGAAGACAGGACTCATTGGAAAAGACTCTGATGTTAGGAAAGATGGAACACAAAAGGAAAAGGGGAGGCGGAAGATGAGATGGAGAGATAGTGTAATGAAAACAATGAACATGAGCTTGGCACGTTATAGTCCATGTGGTCACAAAGAGTAAGACACATCTGAGGGACTGAACAACATGATTTGAACACAGATCTTACTGTCTTTAAGGCTGGCTTGTCTACTATTCCAAGATGCTTCTTTTGTGATCCTATGAGATATGAGCCCATGAGCACCCATTTTTTATAGACAAGGAAACTTGATTTGCCCAAAATCACGCAGTTAGTAAATTGGAGATTTTTCCGGAGGTCAATTCAAATATCTTAATTCCAAATCCAATGACCTTTTTGCTCTCCCATTGGTCTCACATAAATATAAAAATTCTATGTGTCCCAGGACAAAATCTCCATATTGAAGGTTTCACAGATGTTTTGCTGCTGTTTTTTTCTTTTTCCTCCTCACTGTGGCTGGTTGTTTTAGCTGTTACTGTAATCTGCTTATGAGATTTTGAGGTCAGTCCCCAAATGGACTAATCACCTTTGATGAGTTCTATGACCATAGCCTTCTCTGAGCACTGTCAATTATCTGCCCAATCATTATCCCTGGTTGGTGATAAGAACTTAGAACAGAGTATGGATGGCTCAGTACAAACCCCTCCCTTCCACTACAAAAAAACTCAAAAGTTTTAGTAATTTATATATATAACAGAGGATGAATAAAAAGCAAGTTAGTACTGCAAGGACAGTGTCATGAATACAAAAGTTAAGAATTAGCTGAGTCTGGCCAGGAAAGCTAAAAACAACTAAAAAAAGTTTTAAAAGCTAAAATTGAGGAAAAGTAGAAGGCCCAAAGATGGACCAGTTATTGTTATAACATGATGTAGAGAAACTGTTCCATTATTATTGTCAGTCAAAAATAATGACCTTGGGAATGTAAAGGACAGAATAAAAATGTCTCACAGGGAGTTGATACCCAACATGAGTAGGAGGAGTGTCAAAGTAGAACTAATTACCTTTCATGAGTTCAGGTCACTTGGCTCAGATCCTTAGGTACTGCAAACTGAATGATGGGATTGCTAAACTTAAGTGTTATTTGAAAGATCATGGAGAACAGAAGAGCTGTCCACAGGATTAGAGATGGGTGAATGTTTCCTCAGTTTTCAAAGAAGAAATAAGAATAGATCCTGCAAACTACAGACTGCTGAACTTGACTTAATTTACAGTAAAATTCTAGACTGTACTCTTAAATAGACTGTATTGTTAAAGGGATAATTAGTATATATCTATCTAGAAAAGGAAATGATCATGAAAGTTCACATGACTTCATCAAGAACAGGTCACACCAGACTAACCTTACTGGTATTTTTGACAATATTATTAGCCTTGTATATCAGGAGAATGTAATACATGTATTTAAACTAGACTTATAAAAAATAACATTTTATTTTCTCCAAATTACATGAAAAACAAGTTATAACATTTAATTTTTTAAAATTTTGAGTTCCAAATTCTTTCCCTCTTGCATCCTCACTCCCCACCCCCACCCCATCATTGAGAAGGCAAGCAATTTGATATAGGTCAGACATGTTAGTTTAGCCAGATTTTAGTGAAGCATTTGGCTGTTTATTAAGTTATTCTTGTGGAAAATATGAGGAGTTGTGGGCTAGAAAATAGGACAATTAGGCAGATTCAGAAATGATTGAATGGTTGGACTCTAATAGCGGTCATTAATGGTTCAGTGTCAACTTGGAAGGAAGCGTCTAATGGAGTGACCCACTCCAGAAGTCAGTGCTTGGCCCTGCGCTGTTTAACATCTTAATCAATGACTTAGATAAAAGTATGAAAGTCATGCTCATCAAATCTGAAGATAACACAAAGCAGGGGGCAGATGGCAAAATAGCTAATCAACTGCCAAGTCAGGATTCAGAAAGAACCTGACAGATTAATTGGAATATTAGGTAAATATCCAGAAATACTAAACTTGGCAGGGATAAATGTAAAACCTTAAGTACAGGTTCTAAAAATCATAAGTAAAAGATGGGGAAGGCATGGTAATGCAACAGTTTTTGAATAAAAGAGATCTGACAATTTTAGGGCCAGCCAATCAGCCAACAAGCATTTATTAGGTGCCTACTATGTTCCAGGCACCGTACTAAACACTGACAATAGAAGAAAGGTCTCTGCTCCCAAGGAGCTCACAGTCTAATAGAGTCTACAGGTTTAATATGAGTCCGAAGGTAGTCAAGAAATCTAATGCAAAGGTAGATTACATTAAGGGAAGATTAGTATCCAGAATTAGAGAGGTGAAAGTGCCTCTGTACTCTACTCTAGACAGATCTCATGTGGAGTATTATGTTCCCTCTTGGATACCACATTTTAGAAAGGGTGTTGATAAGATGGAGACCCTCCAGAGGAGAGCAACAATGATCAGTCAGTCAACAAGTATTTATTAGCACTCACTATGTGCCAGGCACTGTCCTAAGCACTGGGAATACATAGACAAGCAAAAAGAAAGACAGTCCTTAACCTCAAGGAGCTTACATTCCAATGGGGTAAGAAAACTCCTAAAAGGAAACTGACTATCCTGTGTGTTTTGGTGGATGGTAGGGAGGAACACGAAAGAGCACAATAGAGAAATTCCAGAGGGCAGCCTGGAGAAGAATGAGACTAATGGGTGTGAACAGCCTTAAGTTCATGACTTATGAGTCCCAGCTGAAAAAATTAAGAATTTTGGACCCGGAGAAGAGAAGGTTTGAGGGAGAGATGATGGTTGTCTTCAAGTATCTGAAGAGTTATCATGATGGACAATGGATTAGATTTTCTTTGTTTGACTGGCCCCAGAGAATAGAGAATTAGAAGTTGGTGTATGATAGCTGCAGAGATGTAGATATAGACCTTACATAAAGAAAAGACTTCCTAACAATCAGAGTTAATCAAGGTAGAATGTGCTGCCTTGGGAGGTAGGAGGTTCCCCCCCTTGGAGGCTGTATTTTCCCAAATGTTGTATGATCCTTTCTTGGGTACATTGTAGAGTACATTTATCAAGAGACTTAAACTGAACAGCTTGAGGTCCCTTCCAACTCTGGCATTCTGTGATAAAGAAGGAACAGAATCATTATTCATTTTCATGAATAATATATTTACATATCTCATAAAGAATGTCAAGGTTAATATGATTTCGGTTCCTCCAGCAATATGCCTATTCATTTGTCATTGGACAAGGATCTCACATTTAGAATACTAACAGGCAAATTCAAGTTTACAGAAGGTCTAAAAACTGTGTGATTCTTGACCCTCTGTCCATTCTCCTGGAGTTTGCAAATTGCATTATCTTCTATATTTTGGAAATTGGTATCCCATTTGCCTTTTTCTAATTCTACCATTATCTAAGCAGAAAGAGAAAGAAGCCTCACAGGACTGAGAGTCATTTTTAATTTTTCTTTGTTTCATGTGTTGCCTAGAGGCACAAAGGATATAGTACTGGACCTGGAGTCAGTAAAACTAGAGTTCAATTCCAGCTTTAAACACTTACTAGTTGTGTCATACCTGGATAAGTCACTTAATCTCTGTTTGCCTCAGTTTCCTCCACTGTAAAATAGGGATTATAATAGCACCTACCTCCCAGGGTTATTGTGAGGATCAAATGAAATAATATTTACAAAGTATTTAGCACATAGTTCTTATAAATTTTTTTCCTTCCTTCCATGATTCAAAAAATTATATCACCAGGTAGCTGACTTGCTGGTGATGTGCCTCTCTGGGATTAACTAAGCTGATCCTCTATTCCCAGGGCCATGTTTGAAGCTGTTTCAGCATGGTAAAACCTTCTTGGACTTGTTCTTGATGCATTTAGCCTTCAAGAACTTTCAAGGGTCCCATCTATGTGATGATGAGACATCAGGATAGAACTTTTGTAGAAGCAGCTACATGGGCTAGGGTATTCCTTAGAAAGGCAAAGAAGGGAGTCAACAGAGTGGGTTTTATCCTATGTCCCAAATCTATAAGAAACGTTTTGTGTATTGTAATACTAATGATAAATATTTGCAAAAAAATCACTTGGAAAATAATCAGAGCTAATGCACCACCATCAGTAGCTGAGGATTAAGTGTTAACACCTCAGTCAGCAAACATTCGACTTGTGCCAGAGAGAGATGACTTTTGAAAAACATCACTCAATTAGAATAGAAAAAAAAGAAACGTGGCGGATGATTACAAGCAATATCATCTTAAGAAGAATCAAGTGGTAAAGAATGAAGTTGAAAGAAAGCTTGATAGGATATTACTAACCAGTCAATTCAAGTATAAAAATAGAAAGATTATGAACAGAAGGAAAATGGAAGGCTTTTGCAAAAATTATTACAAGAAACTGTTTTTGCCATAAGGCTAGTAGGATGGTTAACCCCCGTGGACCCTGCCCTCACAGTTGCTTACAGAGGCAGATCTAAAGAGAACAAAGATGGGAAAAACAGCCAATTGGGATCAAGTCTATGGAGAGGAGATGTGTATTTAAGATTATGTCATTGTACAGGCATTGAAGGACCAACTTGCAAATTGTCTAAAGGAAGGAAGGATAGCAAAGACATGGAAAAGTCTCAAAACTTACTGGTACCAAAAAAAAAAAAGCAACAAAAGATGACTGAGAAAACATCAACAGCTACCTTTCAGTGGCTCAATGGATAGGGTGTTAGACTTGGAATCAGGAAGACCTGAGTTCAAGCCCTAATTCAGACACTTACTAACTGTGTGACCCTAGGCAAGTCATAGCAATTTGCCTCAGTTTTTTATATGTAAAATGGGGATAATAATAGTATCTATTTCCTAGGGTTGTTGAAAGGATAAAATGAGATAATATTTGTAAAGTGCTTTGCAAAACTGGAAGTGCTATATAAATGCTAGCTATTATTATTATTGGGACAGCTATTTGGTGCAGTAGATACAGCACAGGCTGTGGAGTCAGGAAGACCTGAGTTCAAATCCAGCCTCAGAGATCTGTTAGCCTCATGTCTCTGGGTAAGTCATTTAACCCTGCTTGCCTCCCTTTTTTCATCTGTAAAATGAGCTGGAGAAGGAAATGGCAAATCACTCCAGTGTCTTTGCCAAGAAAACCCCAAATGGGGTCATGAGGAGACTGAAATGATTGAACAAAAACAATTATTATCATCACTTATATGACTATTCTCTCCACTATGCAAAATCTTGATGAGGGTCATAAATGGACGCAACACCCAAGGACAGTATTAATAAAAAAAGAACAAGAAGGCTTTCACAAATCCTATTCAACACCAGACCACATTTTGAGCATCTCACAATTGCCTGAAAGATGTAGAGAATATAATATCACAGGGATGAATCCTTCAGCGAACACACATCTCCCTGTTTTATGCCTTGTCTGATGTTTATCATCAGAAGGTCAATGAACAGTTGACAGGGTGATTTTTGTTGTGACTTCTTCCACAGAATCCTGAATAATGTGAATATATGAATGGGAGACATCTTGTTGAGAAAGAGCCTGTCGTGCGGTGTTTTGTTCTGTAGAGACAAATACATTTTCTTGAGAATAAGCACAATGGGATATTATATTCTAACAATCAAAAGAAGTAGAGAAGCATATTATAATATTATCATAACATCTTTTACTAAATATAGGGTGTCTGAAAAGTCAGTATAATTTTAAGATATTAAATTTTTTTAACTGCATTAAGACTTTTGGGATACTTTGCAATTCTTTCACCACCTTCAAAGAGTTCAGTGCTCCCCATTACTTCTAGGATAAAATAAAAATTCATTAGTTTGGTGTTCAAAGCCCTACACAATCTGGTTCCCATCTACCTTTCCAGGCTTGTTTCACGTTATGAGCAATATCACTCACGTGTGCTATCTGGACTACTTCACCGTTCCTGGACATGACTTTCCATCTCCTGACTAGGAGAGAGAGAGAGAATGATTTTGTATTAGTCAGGAAGGAAATGAGAAGGCACAGGATGGGGTTACAGCCTTGCTGAAGAGAAGCTGCTAAGCATGAACTTCTTCCCTTAAAATGGAGGAAAAGTAGGAAAGGGTGGATAGCGAATGACAGAAAATACATATGGGGCACAGTGGAAGTTTGGGTCAAAGGTCTTCAGTATTCTCAATAAGGCAAAGTCTTGAACTGAGAATGAGGGGAAAGAAATGGAGCTGGAGACTTGAGGAGAGAATAGAAGGTATCAAACCAGGGCTATGCTGGTGAATGTTTAACAACCAACTCTCCAGAGAAAAAATGTATACGGGACATACTTCCAAGTTTCATCTGCATCATTAGCATTTTCTCTATTATTTTCTTAAATGTAGACAAAGAAAAAAACAATAAATAAAACTTTGTAGTGTTCTCTGATTTCTGAGGTATAAATGCTCACACTCAACATTTAACAATTGGTTCTCATGACTTCATAGGACCCAGCTTCAGCATTCTATGGCTTGAAATAATCATTGTAGGAAATATGATAATAAAAGATGAATGAGTACTTCTTGAGTCATTAATTAAAGAGCTAACCTATATTTGTGGGGATTTTTTCAATCTCTTGCATAGTCAAGGAAACATCTAGTGTAGTACAAAAAATGAGAAGTTTTGAGTCAAAGGCCCTGGGCTAAAAATTCTGAGGTCAAAACTTGCCAATGTGATTTACCACTTATATGAATTCAGAAAAATCACTTTCTCTCAGCCTCTCCAGAAGGAGGGGCTTGGATAGGATAACTACTTTGTCCTTTGAGGATAGACTTTTAAAGGTCTAAATCCTACACAATCTAGGAAAAGTGAGTATAGTTTCCCCTTCTCCCCATTTGCTGTCATAAGTTGCTTTTAAGGATAGGATAGGCATAGATATTGAATCTGTGGTTTCATTGATATAAGAAACTCAGAGGTGAGGAAATTCCCTCCATCAACATAAGTAAGCAAGTTCTTTCTAACACATTGTCTTGGAGAGTTACCCAGAGCAAAGAAAGTTTAAGTGACTTGTAGGCCACACAACCAGCATGTGTCAAGGCTATGCCTGAACCCAGGTCTTTCTAGATTTGAAGACAGCTCTCTATACACTACTCCATGATGCCAAAGAAATTTTTCTTGAAAGGAAGAAAACAAAATATAGGTTCTTAAATGAGTTGGATTATTACTCCCACTGATGCATGTCAACCTCCTGTTACAGTCCCCAAATATGAAGGTTGCAAGGAGAAGCTATCCCTGTCCTCAGGCTTGTCTTGGTTCATTGCTTCCTGCCAATTCAAAGGGGCAGTTGAGTCATCCTCTTTTTTTAATGTGCAACCTGGTACTCTGACATTCAGCCACCCTGTAATAGGTTTCTCAGGTAAACCCAGGATTAGTCTGAAATACTCCCCATGCTTTCAGTGCCATCCCCTGAGTAAGACAAAGGCAAAAATATTCAGAGTCCTCTTTCTTTGCCAACACTCTCCTGCTCCCAGCTTGTCTTTCTCCTTCTCTTCCTGTGCCTCTGTCAACAATTAGCCTCAGCCATTTGTGAACACATATACTGTCAGATGGACACGTTTTATTTTCCCCATCTATTCTAAGTAGCAACATTGGGAAAAACACTCTGACGATGAATATAGAAGGATTCCGGGCAGTACTGAGAGCCCAGTTAAAGTTAAAGAACATGAATTTGTAGACGATCCAGTCAGTACAGTTTCATGGTTTCCTCCCATCCTATCCTGCCATCTGCAAATAGGAATGAAAGGAATCACCCAGGACTGAGGGTGAATGGGGCAGAGGAACAAAACAACTGGCCAGAGTTAATGATAATTAAGCCATGAAACAGCATTTTTCTGTATATGATGTTAACCAGCTCATGGGGGAAATGAATATGTGACTTTAGCTTTGAAAATTCTTCCCTTCTATCCTCCAACTAACAGTCTATTGACCACTCATCATCATTAATTCTCTGGACAATCCCAACGCAAAAATAACATTCCAAACGTTTGAAATCATTTATCCTTCCACGTGGTGCACTCTCTGAAGCTAAGGAAGCTCTTGATCCTCCTTGAACCATGAAGGGGATTCCCAGCACCATGCTGAGGTTGCAGATTTTGCCATAAGCTCTTAGAGGATTGGATATTTACTGTCTAACAGAGCTTTAAGTGGTAGCTGGAGCTGGAGTCTGTGTAGGGAATTAAGGAAGATTATTTTGCACCAAGCTATATTTCATTGCCCAATTTCCTTTCAAATAAAGGCATGCCTTGGTAAGAAAGATGACCAGGCATCTTGATTCAACTTCTAACCAGGAATAGCATTTTCCTTATGTGAAACCATCATTTATCTAGGGATTGAATTGGCTACCCTAGCATCATAAATCCGTTGTTCCAACCAAAGAAGCTGATAGAGTGCCTCCAAAGGATGTTAACTGCTTCTCCTTCAGAGACTGCAGGCATATCTCCCCCTTCATTAAGTCTATAATTTATATAGAGCTACAAGAAGCTGAGACAACAGACGCCTTCTAATGTAACACCTTAATTTTGCAGTTGAGGAAAATGAGGCTTTAGAGAGTTAAATAACTTGCCCAGAGTCATACAGTTAGGAAAGTTCAGACTTACTAACCATGTGACCCTAGTCAAGTCACTTAATGATGTTTGCCTCAGTTCCTCATCCATAAAATGGGGACACATTGGAGAAGGAAAGGGCAAATCACTCCAGTACATTTGCCAAGAAAACCCCACATGGGGTCATGAAGAGTCAGATGTGACTGAAATGATCGAATAGCACCGACATGTGCTAGATACTGTACCAACAAAGCACTGTAAGTGCAAAGAAAGGCAAAAGACAGTCTCTGCTCTCAAAGAACTCACAATTTAATGAGGGTGACAACACACAAACAACTATGTACAAGCATGCTACACAGGATACATAGCAAACAATCAACAGAGGGGAAGCACAAGCATCAAAGGAGATGCGGAAAGGCTTTCCTGTAGGTGATGTGTCCTGTAGCCCCAGCTTCCTGTGACTGAGACTTGAAGGAATCTAGGGAAACTGAACTAATTTTCACTCTTTCATGTGCAAATGTTGAATGTACATCTTTCCAAAAAAAAAAAAAAAAGATTAGCTGTTTTTCTACTTCTTTATTTTTTTTTTGGAAGTAACCAGGGCTAAGTGACTTGTCCAGGATCACACAACTAGAAAGTATCCGAGGCTGAATCCGAACTCAGATCTTCCTCACTTCAGGGCTAGAGCCCTATCTACTGTGCCAATTAGCTATCCCTCCCTGCCTGTTTAAAAAGAGGAAATTGGGTATAATTTAATCTTTTCTTGATAAAATAACTTTTTCTTCCCAATAATAAACATGCATTATTGTAATACACAGGTATAAGATTTTACATGTATTTTTGGTTTTTCTGTCTCTTCTCATTTGTCACATTGTCAGGAGTCATGTCTCCTGCCATTGCTGCGGTCCCTAACAGTTTCCCTACAAACACACATACCACTGATATCTTCAAGTTTGCTGTTTCTAATCTTGTACTGCCTGGGAAACCAGATAACCAAACCTATTAAGACATTTTTAAATGAGAGTCAATAAGTTTGTCATTGAGGGTGTGAGAAATAACTGCTTGATTTTAGCATAGGGATTATTTCAGGGGTTAAGAGGTCCCTTTTCCTTCCTGCATTCCTATATTCCAGAGAGCTGAAATTGCTGAAACTCTGACCTAAGAGGCATGACTGTGTTTCAAGGCACTAGTATGGTTTTATGGCAATCCTCAGTCAGGCAAGTATCCCTACCTCCTTTGCCAGTCAAGCCAGTCAACAAGCATTTATTAAACACTTACTATGTCCCAGGCACTGTGCTAATTGCTGGAAATTCAGCTACAAAGCAGAAAGAAAAAAAAGAGACAGTTCTTACCCTCAAGAAGCTTATATTCTAATAGGGAAAGACAACACATAAAAAGAAGGTGAAAGGAGTGAGTAGATGGAGAGACAAGGAAAGGGGAGGCAGAAGGAGAGAACTGAATGCATCAGTGAGGTCATGAGAAAGAAAGGCTTCAGTCAGGGGTGCAACCTGGAAAGGAATGAAAGCATGGCTGACCTAAGCATCTTCTTTAAAATGTAGTTTCTGGGAGAACACAATCAATTGAAAAAAGAAACTCCAGGGGTATTAGGTATTTCCAGGGTGTGAAGTCCAGGAGTGATGTTGAGGGTGTGCTGGCAAATGTTTAACAATCAACTCTCCTATATGTATATGTATATATATATATACACTTTTAAGTTTGATCTCTATTAGTAATATTTTTCCCTATCACTTTCTTAAGTAGACATTCAACAAAACTATACATCAAGACTTCATTGGTAGTTTTTAGAGATATTTGATGTAAAAATGCTTACAAAGAAAGTTTAACAACCAGCTCTCAAGAGCCTGTAGGAGCTGGCTCCAGCACACTAAGTGGAGTAAATTTCCAGAGATTTCTGTGGTAGAATGGTAGCAAAAATCTAGTGGGTCAAGAGGGCAGCCTGAAAAGGAGTGCTTTAGGCCTCTCAGACACTCACTCAGAAGACAGCAAAATTGGTTAAAATCTCTCTCCCCAAAGGATAAATAACAGAAGAGCAAAGCAATGACGATGATCTAATCCAATGGCTCTCCTGGCTGCAGGCCAAGAGAAGATGGATGATCTCCTTCAAAGTCCATTCTACTGAGGGTAGGCCAAAGAAGAGGATGTCCTCATCTGGCCCAAGCGTGCCCAGAGTTCAATTGTCTCCTTCTTACAGCACTAGATTGTTTAAAATGCCCCACTGTCTGTGTTACTCCAGAAGCATCTGCATGTCACCAGTGTCCTTATACCATCTCCGAGGAAGGAAATACTTTAATTGGAAACTCCTTGAGGGAAAGAACTGAGAATGTTATTGACATTGTGAGGAGAAGCAGTACCTCTTACAGGTGGACATGTCAAAGACTCGAGTTCAAGCGGTGAGAGTGATGAGGCCAAATGTTCTTAGAAACACTTAATAAATTGCTTTCCACTGTTTATTTTGCACAATAATATTTACTATTGCCTTTATAAATCAATAATCTGAAACAATGAAAAATAAATTTGCTTTTAAATTTAAAAAATGGATGATCATGGGTACCCAAACTCTGAAACAGTTTTCAACTGAAGGATTTCCCAAAGACATGCTGAAGTGCAGGTCAGTGGGCAGTGCAGGTCACTAATGAGGAAGGAATTCTTTAAACATAGGTCACAGTTCATAGGGTGCTGGAAGTGGTAATCATTGACAAGGACAATCAAAGAAATTTAAAACTGGAAGGGACCTGGTGGTCATATGGTCCAACTAATAGTATCCAGTACTACCACCCTCTCAGTCAAGCCTGAAACTTGGATGTTATCCTCAGTTCCATGCTTGTGCTCGTTCTACATGTGACGAATGAGAGACATAATTTCCACATAATTAACAATCATTTGATTAATTATGGTTAGTGAATAATTAACAAAATATGGTCAGTGGTACTCTCAAAAATCAAAGATGAATCATGGCAGTTGCTAAGACTTTGGATAATGGGTGTTCCTGATAGGGGGAGATCAACTCTGATTGGTTAACAATTAATGAGAGAATGAATATTATAAAAAGAGGTGGGTTTATTCTAATGAGGAGCAGGGGGATGTAACTCTAGGACAAAGAGACTATCTCTACACCCTGGGCAATCTAGACAAAAGGGATCCACCAGTCTTTCTTAAGGAGAACACAGTGGGTAAGTATTCACCTAGATTAGATTCTCTTTGTGAGGTTTTTCTAGTTGGGTGGGGTGAGAAGGGTAGATTTGGGTGATCTCATCCATCAGTCATGTCCTTCACAAGGAGTGGCCTTAGAATGAGGGAAAAAAGTCTGGATCTCCCCAATCCTAATTGATTATTAATAATCATTTCTCTCACACACATCCAATCTCTCGCAGAGTTCTGTTGTTCCTACCTTTATGACCTCTCTTGTATACATCCCCTTCTCTCCACTCACACAGTCACCACCTTGGTACAAGCCCTCATCATTTCATGGCTGACCTATGCCTTCTCATTGGTTTTCCCACTTTGTCTCTCTCCACATGGATCCATTCTCCACTTCAATGGCCAAAGTGATCTTTCTAAAATGTAGATCCACACATGTCATCCCCTTACTGAGTAAACTCCACTGACTCCTTATTACCTCCAAAAAATGATACCTTCTGTTTGGTTTTTAAAATCTCTCACAACTTAACCCCTTCCTACCTATCCAACATTCTTGTACTATACTCTCCTCCACATCCTCAAGATTCAGGGACCCTTGCTACTCCTGACATAAGATGCTCTATCTTCATGCCTTTGTAGCGGTGGTCCCTCATGCCTGAAACACTTTCCCTTCTCATCTTTGTCATCTGCTTTCCTGATTCCCTTTAAGAGTCCATTTAAGGAGAGACCTCAGCTCAGCCATTGATTTTACAATCTTGAGAGCAAGGATTGTCTTTCTCTTCTTTTCTTCTGTTTTCTCTTCTCTTTTTTTATATTTGTATCTCCAGCACTTAACACAGTTCGAGGCACATAATAGGCATTTAATGAATATTTACTGACTATTGACTGAACTCATATCCCACCTTTTACAAAAAGCAGGTAAGGTGGCACAATGGATAGAATGATGGGATGAGTCAGGAAGGCCTGAGTTCAAACCTAGGCTCATGCACATACTAACTGTTTGACCCTGGGCAAGTCACTTAACCTCTGCTTGCTTCAGTTTTCGTTTCTGTAAAATGAGGATAATAATATCGCTTACTTCCCAGGGTTGTTGTGAGGATTAAATGAGATAATATTTGTAAAAGTACATATGATAAGTGACTCATGGTAAGCACTATATAAATATTAGCTTTTCATATTCTTATTAATTTCCCATTTCCTATTATTGGTGCCTTACTTTTAAAATTTCCTTCCATTTGCACTGAATAGATCTAAAATATATATAGTTATTTGCACGGTGTTTCCCCCATTCTAATGGGAACTCCTTGTGGGCAAGGGTTATATTTTTGCCCTTCTTTGCATCTTAGTCATTTGTAGAAAGTAAATAAGAAAGTAAAGAAAATAAAGAACAAATGCTCGTTAACTGACTCTCCCTGGCAGTGCCAGTGCTTGCAATGCCATCAGAGCAGGAAGTCACCAATTCTTCAGAGCTTCCAATATCCTCTTCTTCTGTTTAAGTCTTCAGTGACCCTTCTCCTCTTTCTTCTTCTGGTTCACGTTTTTCTACCCTCCAAGCTTTTGAGATAGGTTGATATTCCCTTCTGCCTCTTCAGATGCTCTTTCTCAGCTATGTTCTCAATGGAAACCCTTCTTCTGGTTGTTAGGGTGAGAGCCTAAAGAGTAAACGGTTTTTTTTTCTTCTAGTAGAGAAACTGAGCTGCATTTTGAGCACAGATCACTTGGATACAGAAAAAAGACAAACACTGCATGCACTCTCTGGGCCTGTTGCTGGGAAATTTTTCCTGCTTTCTATATTTCTCAGAAAATGGGGCACAATGGCAGCATCCAGCTCTAAGTTTGAGTGGGTAAGATTTTGAGATCAATTAGCAAGCTGTATTCAGCTATTGGGGGCACCACTGCTACCGTTTAGAAGCTTGAGGGCAGTGAATCCACCTTCTATAGCTTTGCATCTCTGTCTCACTGGTCTGAGTAGAACCATATTATTACAATTACGTTGTAAGTCTAAGCCCCGGTGAACCACAAACTTGTAGAACAGCAAGGGACCTCAGGAGGTCATCCAGGCTCACTCCCCTCATTTTACAGGTAAAGAAATGGAAACAGTTGCCCAAAGTCATTTAGGTACTAAGTGTCAGAGTCAAGATTTTAACTCAGATCTCCTGACTCCAAATCCAGATTTCTTTTCACTGCACCATTTTGGGTATTGTATATTGTCAGCTCTAGGCAAATAAAACCCACATTCTGTCCTTACATGTACTAGAAAACCATAAATACAATGTATAAAAATATTTATTGCAACTCTTTTTGAGGTAGCAAAGAATTAGAAATTGAGGGGATGCCCTCATTATTGGGGAATGCCTGAACAAGCTGTACTATATGAATATAACACTATTGTGCTAGAAGAAATGATGAGCAGGCAGATTTCAGAAAAACCTGGAAAGGTTTACAGGAAATGATACAAAGTGAAGCAAGCAGAACCAAGAGAACATTGTACACAATAATAGCAACATTGTGGGATGATCAATGACTTAGCCATTCTCAGCAATACAACAATTCAAGACAATTGCAAAAGATTTATGATGCTGTCCACATCCAGAGGAAGAAGTGATGAAGTCTGAATGCAGATCAAAGGATACTATGTTCATTTTTTTATTGGTTTTTTTGTTCTCTTATTTCTTTCACAAAGTGACTAATATAGAAATATATTTTATGTGATTGAACATATGTAACCTATATGAAATTGCTTACTATTTTAGGGAGGAGGGAGAGAGGAAGAAAATTTGGAACTCAAAATTTTATTTAAAATGTATGTTAAAAATTGTCTTTACATGCAATTGGAAAAAATGAAATACTTTCCAAAGAAAAAAAAGAAAATCACAATTTCAGAATGGTAGAGTTGGACTCTACTCTGGTCCAACCTGTACTTGGGCTGTATTTCCCTATAGCCTCTATAATGTATTATCCAGACTTCTCCTAAAGATCTCCAGTGAGGAGGTAGATCAACCATTTTGGGGCAGTTCTTACGAAGTTGTTTTTCCTCCCTTATATAAAGTTTAAATCTACTTAGCTGAAATGTCTTTCTACTTATGTCTCCTAGTTCTGAACTCTGAGGCCAAATAAAACAAATTTAACTCTTTTTCTACACATTGTTATTGTTGTTCACTATTTTTTAGTCATGCCCAACTCTTCATGATCCCATTTGGGGTTTTGTTGTAAAAAAAATTCTGGAGTGATTTACCATTAACTTTTTGTAACACCAATGCGATATTCACAGCACCTGCAGTGGCTATGGATATACCAGTACAATCCTGAATCACCAAATATAACAGACTCTCCATATGGAAGACAGAACCAAAACATTTATTTGAACACCAGAAAGCCAAATCCCAACACCAGCAAACCAAATCCATCAGAGCAACAAGGAAATCTATACACAGAAACAATGCAGGAGGCAACACCACCCCCAAACCTGAACACTCACAGCTTGCTGCCTGCTTCCTCTCTCTCCCTCAGCTCTAACTGCTGTGTGTCCAACTTCCTCTCAGCTCTGCTCCATCCTTCTTGCTCCATCCCTTCAGCAAGCTCCTGTGACTTATGTGACTCAGGCTTTTATGTGACTCACACAGGTCATATGAGTCTTATCAATGAATGGGAAAGATCTTCCCATTATACAAAAATACATTAGCAATACACTTCTCCAGCTCATTTTTACAGATGAGGAAACTGAGGCAAGCAGATGCCTTGCCCAAGGTCACACTGCTATTAAGTATCAAGTCAGATTTGAATTCAGGAAGATGAGTTTTCCTGACTCCAGGTCTAGCACTCTATCCACTGAGCCACGTAGCTAGCCCTCATGTCTTCCATATGATAACCCTTCAATGCTCGAAGACTGACCTCATGTCTCCCCTAAATTTTCTCTTCCCCACTCTAAATATCCTTACTTTCTACCACTGATCTTTGCACACTGTGGTCTCAAGTCCCCTCTAGTCTTCTTATCCACTTGTGGATGACTTGTAATTTGTCATTTTTCTTTTTGCAGAACTGTGATTTTATTGGGAAAATAGAAGGGAAAATGAGGAAATTCTCTCTACCAATGCAGATATATGATTAACTCTCAAATTTATAATTTTAGAGAGTTGGGTCACTGAGAGATCAAGTGATTTTCCCAGAGCCACACAGCCAGTAGGTGTCAGAAGTAAGATCTAAATCCAACTCTTCCTGACTTATGAAGCCAATTCTTTTTCTACTCCACCATGATACCTCTCTAGTATGTCATTATTCCTCTTATAATATAGCATCAGAACAGAACACAATATTCTATATATGGTCTGACCAAGGCAAAGGACAGCAACCTCATACTAGCTGAGTTTTATGCCTCTCTTAAGGAAGCCTAAGCTTACCTCCACTTGGAGGAGGGCTATGTCATACTCACTGTCTATACTAAGGTCTTTGTGCTGCCTTGAGAATTATTTATTTATTCAGTTCATATTTATTGAGTGCCTCAAGGTCATTCAGGAAGAGGGATGGGGATGCAATTACCTAAGCTAAGTTTCATATGAAATATAAAAAAATGAAAATATCTCCATATTTTGGAATCTTATTGAAGTTAGACTGAAAAGGCCAAGCTTTTCATAGCACTTCTTGTATTTTCCACTGATGAAGGAATTTTATATTAGTGTAGTGAAATAGGGCTGTGTGCTTGCTCTCATGCTTTATAGCATGTTGTTTTCAGCCATGTTGTCAAATTCTTTCAATGAGGATGAACACAGCATCAAGGTCAACTACTGTACTGATGGCAAGTTCTTCAATCTGAAAAGGCTACAAGCCAAGACCAAAGTGGAGGGAGTGTTGGTGCATGATTTTCTGTTTGCAGATGATTGTGCACTCAATATAGCCTCTGAAGCTGAGATGTAACAAAGAATGGATCAATTCTCCACTTCTTGTGCGAATTTTGGCCTAATAATTAACATCAAGAAAGCACAAGTGCTCCATCAGCCATCACCACACCATCCATACATGGAACCATCTGTTACAACAAATGGAGAAGTTATGAATGATGTGGATAAGTTCACTTACCCTGGTAGTATACTTTCCAGGAATGTACACATTAACAATGAGGTTGATGCACGCGTTGCCAGAACTAGCTCAGTGTTTGGGAGGCTCTGAAGAAAAGTTTGGGAGAGAAGAGGTTTTAGACTGACTACCAAACTGAAGGTCTACAGAGCCGTTGTGCTGACCTCATTGCTGTATGCCTGTGAAACATGGACAGTCTACCAGTGCCATGCCAGGAAATTGAATTGCTTCCATTTGAACTGTCTTAGGAAGATTCTGGGGATCATCTGGCAGGATAAGGTACCAGACACTGAAGTCCTTGCTGAAGCTGAACTGCCAAGCATTCACACTGTACTTCGGAGAGTGCAACTCCAATGGGCTGGCCACATTGCTCGAAAGCAAAATGTGTGCTTGCCAAAAAGACTATTTTATGGAGAACTCACATGGGGCAGGTGATCAAATGGTGGTCATAAGAAGCGATACAAGGACATTCTCAAGGTCTCTCTCAAGAACTTTGGATTTGACTGTGCAACGTGGGAGACACTGGCACAGGACTGCATGGCATGCCCACATCAGAAAGAGTGCTGTGCTCTTTGAGCAAAGCAGAATTGAGACAGCACAAAGTAAAAGCAGGATGCACAAATTTGGAGTAACCATCCCAAATGTTCACATGGACTATCTGTGCCCAACCTGTGGTAGAGCATTCCAAGCTTGTATTGGTCTGATCAGTCACAGTCGGACACACTGAAACTTCACTTTATCATGGTGATGTCATTTTGGTCCTCTTCAAAAATGAAGAACAACAACCACCAACCAACCAATAGATTTGATTTTTTTTTCACCAAAAAGTTAATCGATAAGAGCTCTGTATTTAGAATCAGGAGATTTGTGACCTAGTCCAGGCTCTTTGCTATTGATTCAACTCAGTTGTATCTGACTCTTTGTGATCCCATTTTGGGTTATTTTGGCAAATATGCTGCAAAGGTTTTCATTTCTTTCTCAAGCTCATTTTAGAGATGAGGAAACTGAGGCCAGCAGGGTTAAGTAACTTGCCCAGGATCACAGGGCAGATTTGAACTGAGGTCTTCTCAACTTCTCAACTGAAGGCCTATTGCTCTAGACACTTTGCTGCCTAGCTGCAGAGTCCAGACTCTGCTCTGATCTAAATGTGTGACTTAAGACAAGTCACTAAATTTTCCTGGACCTCCATTTCCTCCTCTGTCAAATGAAGGGGTTAAGCACCACTCCATGCAAGAGACTGTTCTAGATACTAGGGATACAAGGAAAAAAAGGAAAAAACAGACAAACTCAATACTTGTTTTCAAGGATCTTACATTCTACAAGAGGAGTGTGTAGAGATAATTCATATAAATAGATAAATATAGACATGATTATAGGAATATAAAATTAGAGCTGAAAGGGACCTCAGAGACCATCAAGTTCAATCTCCTCATCCTACAGATGAGGCAAGCAAGACACACAGAGATTAGGTGATTTGTCCAGGGTCACACAGATAGCATGTCTGAACCCAGAATCATCTGGGGGAGAAGGGAGAGAACTATACCAACTAGGGAGATCAACAAAGATTTCTTCAAAAAGAGAATCATATGAGCTGAGCTTTGAAGGAAGCTGGTCCCTTCTAGTCAATTTGGTGCTCATTTTCCAAGACAGTCCCTTTAACGAAAAAGAAAAAGGAGGAATTTGACATTTCTGTATAAAGAGATTCAGGTCAGAAAAGAATGTATCTTCAATTTTTTTTCCCTAGAGGCCAGAACACGATCAGGAATGAGCTCTGATCCATAGGTTTATGTCACCTTCAGAAAGACCTCCATTAGGCAGAAGATGCTACGATCTCTCAATGGAGAAATTAACCAAGTCCAGACATGAATATTTATTAGTCTTCTTCCCTCCCACGCCACCTCCCTTTGTTCTTAAATGTTACTTCTAACATCTCATCCGGCCTTTTCAGCCATCTAGTATATCATACTCAGATTCAATGTCTTAATGAAATTGCTTTGTCTCCCAAAGATCATTCTCTCAGAAACCAAGCAGGGAAAATTATAATTAAAAAAAATGCCACTTCAAGGAAGTGATTTTTATTAAATAGAATTTAGAAAGGGCCATGGGGAGCTAGTAATATCTTCCATTGCTGACATCATTTCTTTCTGCCAAGCACTTCTAGCCTCTATTTAAATTTTAAGATTAAGGTCTTCTCCTCCTGTATTTGTGGTCCCACATCTGGAAAATTCATAAAGGGCAGCATGGCCAAAGCAGTGTGGAAAACCAGAAGTCGTAAATGTCTAAATTTATCCATTAATAACAACAGTAATAATAGTATATGTAACAATAATTATAATATATAATTATGTCATAATAACAATAACATATACAACGATTGAAAAATGACACATATAACGATAACAACATATAATAACAGCACATATAACAACAACAATGGTGTGTGATGATAACATACATAACAATAATGATAATATATAACAATACATAACAGTGGCATACATAATAATAGTGTATGATAACAATAACAATAATAAAAGTTGGCATTTATGTAGTGCTTTCAAAGTTTTCAAAATGATTTACCAATACTGTCGCATTGGATCACCACTACAACCCTGGGAGGTAGATCTTGCTCTTATTCCCATTTTACAGTTGGAGGAACTGAAGAAGACAGAAATTAAATCTGTTAAAGGATCATGCAGTCAAAGATCATGTAATTCAACTATTTCTCTTTTTTTTTGTTGGACTTAGTTGCTTCTTAAATCTCTTCTTTTAAAAAAAAAATCAATATTTTATTTTTCCCCAATTACATGTCAAAACAATTTTAATATTTATTTAAAAATTGTTTTTGAGTTCTAAATTCTCTCCTTCCCTCCCTTCCCACCACCATTGAGAAGACAAGCCATTTGATAAAGGTTATACATGTGCAGTCATGCAAAACATATGTCCATGTTAGATATATTATGAAAGAAAACACAGATAAAAAATGCTAAGAAAAATAAGAAAAGGTATGCTTCAATCTTTCAGTCCCCTCATTTCACAGACAAGGAAACTTGCTGTTGTTCATCCAAGGACCAATGACATCTTAAGGGTGATATTTTAACAGGCCCATGAATTGGATTTAGGTGAGGTCTCCCTCTCTCCTCCAGAGTCCCAAGGAAACTAAGGACAGCAGAGGCTATCTAAGGCTAGATTTGAACTCGTCTTCCTGATTCTAGTTCTAATGCACTATGCACTTCATCACCTAGATGCCTGATCAAGACCATAAGCTTCTTGAGGGCAGGCCTTATGTTATATTTTTTCAGCATTCTTCATAGTATTGGATGATAAAGCATGCCCAGTAAGTGCTCAGTAAATTGTAGACTCTTGGAGATTATCTTGATGAGTCTCCTTACTTTACAGATTAAGACGACGAAACTCATAGGGATGAAGTAATTTGCTCAGGGTCACACAGTAGCTGAGGGACAATGTGAGTCTCTTTCCACTGTATCAGAAAGGAGAAAGGGAGAGAGAGGGGATGGAAGGGATAGAGGAAGGAGAAGTCAAGGAAGGAAAAGAGGGAAGGAAGGGAGGGAGAAAAAGAGGATAAGAAGGAGGCTGATCTTCTAAAGCACAGATCTGACTTTTTCAGGCGTGAAGGAATAGCCAGAGAAAACAACTGACACTAAGAGATGTAGTGAATTGTTTGTGGAACAGCCAGAAGGTCAGTGACATTGGATTGAAGAGTGTATGTTAGGGTGTAAGATAGAAGAACACTTGAAAACTTTTCCTCACCCATGATACTGCCATCTCCATGCCTTTGTGTTGGCTGTCCCCCATGTCTACAATGTTCTCCCTCCTCATCTCCAGCTCATACTTTCCTTGACTTTCTTCACAGCTCAAATCACACTATCTGAAGGTGGATTTTCTCAATGACTTCGTCTGCTTGTGCCTCTTTGAGATTACCTTCTACCTGTCTACCTGGTCAGTGCATTATATGTATCTATGGTTTACATATTGTCTTCCCCTATCAATGAGCTTCTTGAAGGAAGTCTCATTTGCCGTTTTTTTGTTTTGTTTTGTTTTTGTTTTTGTTTTTTGCATCCTCAGCATTTGGCACTCTACTTGGAACATAATAAGTGCTTAATAAATGTTGACTTAACTTGACTTGATTGAGGTCCCTGTCTCCTGCCCCACCCTCTCTGTCCTTCTTCAACTAAAGCCATACTTCCTGCCACTTGCTGCAGGTGCAAAAAACCCTAGGTATAGCTTCGAATATGAGTAAAGATGGTGAAAAGAACCACCTACCAAAATAATGGGACATCACTGACAGAGACAAAGAGGAAGGAAGGGATTTTGTTGGATGGGTGGATGGGACAGGGTAAGGGAAAGCAGAGATGATGATGAGTTAATTACAAACATATCTTTATTAGTTATTAGGCAGCTAATTGGCATAGTGTGTAGAGTGTTGGGTCCGGGTAAGGAAGACCTGAGTTCAAATGTAGCCACAGAAACTTACTAGCTGGGTGACACTAGGAAAGTCATCCTCTGTCTGCTTCAGTTCTGTCATCTGCAAAATAAGAGCATTCACTTCTCAGGGTGTTGGTGAAGATCAAATGAAATATATTTGTGATGTGCTTCGCAGCCTTTAAGTGTTATATGAATGTTGGCTATCATCATCATCATCATCATTACTTCCCAAGGATAGCTAGTTGATAAAGTGGATGGAATGCTAGGTCTGGAGTCAGGAAGACTTCTCTTCCTGAGTTCAAATCCAGCCTCATACACTTACTAGCTGTGTGATCCTGAGCTAGGCACTTAGCCTTGTTTGCCTCAGTCTCCTCATCTGTAAAATGAGCTGGAGAAGGAAATGGCAAATCCCTCCAGTATCTTTAACAAGAAAACCCCAAATGGGGTCATGAAGAGTTGGACATGACTGGAAAAGGAGAGAACAACAACACAGAGAAGGTAGTAGATGTGAACAGGCTTTGGTGAGTGTCAACAAAGAAGATGACTTAGGCAGGACTGGTGATAATGCCACATTCAACTTTCCTCACATCCAGAGAGGGCTAATACCAAAAGGCTGATGTCTATCTTTTCCACAATTCAGGTCTCATAAGTGATAATCATGAAGCCATCAGATGTAAAGAATTTCTATCCCCAGGATCCTAGGTTGCTAGGGAAAATTCTGATAGTATCAGAGCCTCTAATGTTTTCCACCCCCTCCAACCTTGGAGATGTCCACCCATTGGAGCTAGGAAACAGTTTAATTAGCACTCCTCGCCCATGACACAAGCGTAGGGATCAGCAGCAAGGGTTGGCCCCAGTGAACATAATCATTGTCCAACTTCATCTTTCCCACGAAGGTCTGTAATTTCTCAGACAAAGGCAAGAGCTGTCCCCGCAATTTACATCCCAGTACAGACTCCACCAGTAACATCTGCCTTTCAAAGCTGCATCTTCCCAGGAGCATTGGGCCTGTATTAATGATAATATAAATCAAAAATAGGGCAGGTTCACAGCTGGGTAGGAAGCTGAAACGATGGGAGGAGAAAGGCTGAGAAAGCCATCAGGGACTCAATGTTTCCCCCGCTTTCTCTGGTGCGGGGGGTCTGATCGTCTGACGTCACTTGGTGCCTTCTGGTCGGTTCAAACTGAGCCTCATTCCAACATCAGTTTAATTAACTCATTAAGCTTCCTCTGCTCATTTCAGCCCACTCCAGACCCCTGCAGCACTGCCCCCCTGTTCCCACACACTGCAATTAAAAATTTTTTGAATACAAGTGTTTTTGCAAATGACAACAGTAACCAAAGCCCTGATAGGAAAAAAAAAAAAAACAACACCCGTAGGAAGGTGTAATTTCTACCCTAATAGCATCCACGTACCTTCTCTGAGAAATGAAGTCCTATCTCCCAGTTTCAGGATTCCCAAGATAATACACAAGATGATGGATGATAGTAAGCCCTTTGATGAGAAAATGGGACTGGAGAGTAGGCTGATAAGTAACTTGTAGATAGGAAACAAGGAGCAAAAAGTAGAAAGACAAAGGGCCTGGAAGAAGTTTGACTTTCTTCCATGAGATCCTATGCCCCATTCTCTAAAAGTCTCTCCCATTCCACTTCACCCTCTGCCAACCTTCCTACATTCTACAGGAGGGTTCTTAACATTTTTTTGTGCCCTGCACCCCTTTGTCAGTCCAGTGTAACAAATAGACTTCACAATAATATTTTTAAATTCATAAAATAAAATATATAGAATTACAAAAGAAACCACTTAAATGGAAGCAATTAGCAATATATTAAGAGATCCAAGTTAATAGGTCCTCCCCACATCCCAATCTAAGATGAAAATTAATCTTAATTAAAACCATAGAGATTTTATTTATACAGATCCTGTGAATCTGAATTAAGATCCTATACATCTCCCTTTGATTCAACAATACCACTACTATCCCAAAGAGGGCAAAGATAAAGGAAAATGACCACTATGTACAAAAATATTTGTATCAGCTATTTTTTTTGATGGCAAAGAATTGGAAATTGAGGGGATGCCCATCAGTTGGGGAATGGCTAAACAACTTATGATATATGATTATGATGGAATACTGTTGTACTATAAGAAATGATGGGACAGTGGTTTCAGAAAGACTTGTGTGAACTGATGCAAAGTGAAATGAGCAGAACCAGGAGAACACTGTATACAATAATAGCAATATTATTGTGATGATTAATTATGAAAGAGTTAGCTACTCTAATCAAAGCAGTGATCCAAGACAATTCCAAAAGACACACGATGAAAAAGGCTATCCACTTCCAGAGGGAGAACTGATAAACTCTCAATTCAGGTTGAAGCATACTTTTTTCCTTACTTGTTAGATATATCTCTAGATAGATAGCCTCTCAAGACATATAGGAGATTGGAGTTAAAGTGTACTGACCCCAACACTAGCATTGGAAGTTGGTTTAGAGATCACATCCCTAGTACAAATCTTTTTTCTTGATATGCATTTCTTCCTAGAAAAAAAAAACCAAGTTAAAAAATATTAAGATGCATGGTTAATAGAGCTCTTACTAGATTACACCCTGCCCCTGCCGTTGACCAGCTTTTTCTAACTCATTGTGTGACTTTGGACAAATTGTTTCATCTTTCTGCAGTTCTCAGTTTCCTCATATCAAATGAGGAGGTTGGATTGAAATTTAGTTCATGATGTCTATGTGTGTGTGTTTGTCCTTCATTGCCAAAGAAGATCATGCCATAGAGAAATGATGACATGACTTGCACTTGACTTTGTTCTGAGTGAGGGAGGGCTGTGCAAGTCACCAGCCTCACTTCTCCTCCAGAGCCATCTGAATTCAGTGACCAGGTATACATCAGGATGACTGGAGATGACCCAGGATGAGGCAAATGGGGTTAAGTGACTTGCCCAAGGTTGCACAGCTAGTGAGTGTCAAGTGTCTGAGGTGAGATTTGACCTCAGGTCCTCCTGACTCCTGCACTGGTGCTCTATCCACTGCACCACCTAGCTGCCCCTCATGATGTCTAAGGTAGCAGGCAACTATTGACAAAGTAGATTTGGACCTGCCTCTGATACTTATTAGCTAGTAGTGTGTCCCTGGGGAAGCCACTTCACTGTTCTGTACCTCAGTTTCCTTACCTGTAACCTCATCATCACCTGTAACTTCATCATACTCTTTTAATTTGTAAATTTTAAAATTTTAAACCCAAATAAAACAGAAACAAACTTAAATACTAAAATAATACAAAGAAAAAAAAGCATTGCCATGTGCACAGCAGAACATGAGAGGATTCAAAATACACAGCAATAAATTTCCATTTCAAGAAAGCCTATGTAATAAATACTATGCACTGTGTTGAGAGCTGTCTGTCTTTGCTTCCTTTTAAGTTTTCTTTTGTTCTCTGCTGTACACTTTTTACTTTGTTCTTTTTTCCCCCCTTCCTCCACCTACCTCAAGGCTACCATGAAGTGTGGCTACATTTATGTATAGATATAGATATATACGTACACACATATATACACACATACAAGCATATAGACATATACACACAAAGATATACATATGCACATAGACACACATACTCCTGTACATACATACCTCTACATACATATATATAGATATCAATAATCATAGTCATACATAGGCATGTACATTCATAAGCATCTATGCAAGAACATAGTATGCTTAATTATCCTCGGTTTCTCTGAGGGTGGATAGCCTCTACCTTCATAAGTCCAAGTCTTTCCATATTTTTCCAATTCCACCAACTCATTTCCTATACCACAGCAATATTCCCACCTCATACTGTCTAGTTGCTTTAAATAGTCCAAAACAACATTGATAAATATGGCTGACACAGTGTAGTTTCCCTATTTTTCTCCTTTGATTAAATCTGTTTTAACCTTAACTTTGTCTGAGATCATGATTACCACCCCTGTTCCTTTTTCCCTTACAAATTCTACTCCTGATCTTTATTTTATATTTGTGCGTATATCTTATTTCCTATCCCTCCTGACTCCCCTACTTTACTTCTACCTTCTACTTGTCCTCGTATTACTTAACCTACCCCACTTCGAGGATCCCTCCCTTATCCTCCTATTCCCATTAATCTATGCTCCCTTTATATACCCTTCTATACTCCCTTTAACCTATTCTCTCACACTCCTCTCTAAAGAACTCTTATCCTCTTCCCCTTCTCTATCCCCTTAGCATTTTATTTCTTTCTGAATGTAGAAGACCTGCATACTCTTCTAGATATGTATGTATTGTTCCCTTTTGAACCCATTCCCAATGGTTTCCAAAACTATCAGTCATCCTTCCCCATCTAATTCCTCTATGTCAGTTCTTCCTCTCACATATCGTTTGTATCATATAATTACTCTTTTTAGCTGTTCCTAAATGGTTTTACTTTTTAAAATCATATCATGCTCAGGTCTACTCCAGTCTTTCTTATGAATTACCTAATTACTAATAACGATCTTATACATATGTTTTACATTTTACACACATAAAAATTTAACAGCTTGTCCTTATTGAATCCCTTGTAATTAGTCTTTGGTATGTACCTTATATTTCTCCTGGATATTGTATGTCAAATCTTTTATTAAGCTTGGTTTTTTTTTAACAAAATCCTAAAAAGTCTGACAATTCATCAAATATCCATTTTTTTTCATTCAGAATTGTGCTTATCTTTGCTGGGTATGATATTTTTGGCTGGAACCCCACTTCTTCCATTCTTTGATACATAGTATTCCAAGACCTGTGATCATTTTCTTTTCCCACTGCTAGGTCTTACGTGATTCCAGTTGTGGCACTACCATATTTAAATTGTTTTTTCTTGTTGCTTGTGATCCTTGAGCTTTGACTCTGATATTCCCATAAGTTTTTCTTGTAGGATCTCTATTGGGTAATGAGCAGTAGATTTTTTTCTATTTCTACTCTTCCCTCTTGTTCTTCAGGACAATTTTCTTTAATTATTTCTTGTATTATTGGCGTAGGCTCCCTTTTCTCACATTCTTTAGACAGTTATGCCCCAACCCTGGTTTTCCTAGGAAAGGTTTACTTATAGTTTAGATTTGGGCTCATGTCCAAGGGCAGTAGAAAGACACTAACCGCACTGTATGAATTATGTTTTGCAGGAATGTGTTGGAGAGCTCAAACTGGCTCTCCAGAGCAATTTGTTAAATTTTCCTTGTGAGCGTTTACACCTTGAAAATCAGCAAATGCTACAAATGAGGTCCTGATTTACTTTTATTGATTGCCTACACTTAAGAGCAATAGAAAAAATGTAAATGACAATCAAACTTAGAAGTGTGTTATGCATACATTCCCTTTACCTCCAGTTAAATATATAACAGCACCTTCTGGGGCAGATATTTATTGCCTACCTCTTCCTAAGCCTTATTACTGCTAAGTGTACCACTATTCTCCCAGTCACCAAGGCTCAAAAGATAGATGCCATCCTCAAATCATCTCTCTCTCTCTCTGTCTCTCTCTCTCCCTGTCTCTCTCTGTCTCTGTCTCTCTCTCTCTCTATCTCTCTCTCCCTCTGTCTGTCTCTGTCTCCGTGTCTCTCTGTCACCTCTATATCCAATCAGTTGCTAAGGCCTATTGTTTCTATCTTTGTGACAACTCTCCTATTCACCCCCTTCTCTCATAGCACCCTGATGTATACCCTCAGCATCTCCTGCTTGAACTACTGCAATGGCCTGCTGGTTGATCTCACTCTGCCTCAAGTCTCTCCACACTCCAATCCATCTCCCACTCCACTTCAATCCAGTGACACTGGCCTTCTTGCTATTGCTTCCACATGACGCTCTGTCTCCATGTCCTGAGTATTGTGCCCCATGCCTGAAGCTCTCTCTTTTCTCCTCATCACCTCTTGGCTCCCTTCAAGTTTCAGTCAAGCTAGAGTCACAGACATTGAAGACACATAGGCCATCCATTGTGTCATGGGCCATCACCAGTTATCCTGATTTTTTCTTGATACTGGATTTTGATGACTCAGGAAGAGTGAAGTGATTTTGGGCAACTCTGCTTCATGTAAATCCAGTCCACAAGCAAGTCAAGCAAATCTCAGCTCACCCAGGTCAAGATTGATATTCAATTTGGTCATCTCTTCAAGAAAAGAAATACAAACCAAACAAGTGCAAATCGTGTCATCATTTCTCTGATGTCATGGCCATCTTTGAAAACAAAGGACAAACACACAACAACAAACCAAAAGCAGCTAGGGGTTGAGCTCAAGTTTGCCTAGGTGGGCCATGTGCTTTAGCAAGGCAGGGCAATCCCACCACTTTAAAGAGAGGATAAAAGATTATTCACTGACAGAGAGGGGCAAGACCTCTCCTTATGCTTAACAATCAACACTATCAGCTGTAGCTTTGACAAAGCCTGCCCTCACTTTATCCCTCAGGAAATTGGGAGGCCAAAGGATCACTTGGGGTGTGCTGCAAGTCATCCCAAATCAATAAATTTTTCAGAAGAGAGCACAAGATTCCCCAGAAGTACACAGGGCAACTCAGAGCAAGCTATGGGATGATTCTTCTAAACCTATTCCATGAATGCTCCCTGTGGGTACATCAGTCTTTCACAAAATAGTTATCAATATCTGATTTCCTGAGTTTCTCCTCCCAGCGTGTCTTTTTGATCTTGCCATGTGTGGATCCTCTGGCTGGAACATATATTGCTTTTGGATACATTTGTCTTTCTGGTCTCCTGGTCCTGTTACCTTCATATAGTTGGAAAGTGATGTCAAAACCTTCTAAATCTGGGGCAAAGCCCTGGTTAGCTATCCCTCATTCCAGTCTTGCTCATACTGGGTTTTTTCTCTTAACATGTCCTCTTGAGAGGCCATTTATAAGAAACTCTCCTTATGCACCAAAATACTTAGTGCAGCACTTTTTGTGACGGCAAAAAATTGGAAACAAAGTAGATGCCCATAGATTAGGGAATCGCTAAACACATTGCGGTGCATGAATGTAATGGAATATTATTGTACCATAAGAAATGATGTGTGTGATAAAAACAGAAGCATGGAGAAAAACCTATATGAACTGAAGTGAGACAAGCCAAGGAAACAGTACAACAGGCTACAAAACTGACTACAGCTACATAGGTGGAAATAATCAAGAACCAAGACAATCCAAAGGGAATGCTGCAAAATTACAAAGAACAAGCATCTCCCCAAAGAAGACATATGAGAAGCTATCTCCACCCTAGTCCTTTGCACAGGTAGGAAGACCAAGAATATGTCATACTGTATGTATTTTCAAATTTTTCCTATGTATTGACCAATTGTTTATTTTTTTCTCCTCCTTTTCTTTTTCTTTTTTTTCTTTAAAAATATTTGTTATATGAGGTGGCTCTCTAGAAGGAGGGAGAAGGAGACATTCTGCTGCTACAAAAAACAAAAGCTTTCAGTAAAATTTTGTTATTGTTTTTAAAATAATATTCTCTTTCCTCTTTTTTTTAGAATTTAATTAGTTTTCAATTTGCAACCATCACTTCCATAATTTTTAAATTTTCTCCCCCTCCCTTTCGCCTCCCTCCCTGAGAAAGCATGCAATCTTATATGGGTTCTACACATGCATTCTTATTAAACACATTTTCACATTAGTCATGTTGCATAGCAGAATTAAAAAGAATGGGAGAATACACAAGAAAAACCAAAACAAAGCAAAACATAAGACAAGAGAAAATAGTCTGCTTCATTGTGCATTCTGGTTCCATAGTTCTTTCTCTGGATGTGGATGCATTTTGCATCAAGAAATTTTTGGGAATGTTTTAGGTCCTTGCATTGCTATGAAGGACTAAGTCTATCAGAAACAGTCCTACACACTGTGGTTGTTACTTTATATAATGTTCTCCCAGTTCTGCTTTCCTCTTCTTTTAAACTAAGAACTACAAACCAGTTGCTCTTTTGCTTTTCTGAAGCAGGAACAGTTGTACTTGAACAACACATTTTTCTTTCCAAGCTGATTCTCTGTTTCCACTTGGAGACATTAAAAGATGAATTTATTTGGTCCTGGAAAGTGAAAAAAGGGAAAAATCTTCCTTCTGTATTGATAAGAGTTCAACCCTTGTGTACTGTGGGAAAAATTACAAACACAAACAGGCATTAACAAACCCAACTGGCCACACTGAGAAAGTGCTAATAGACAACTTGGTTGAGGTTGTGGTGTAAAGGGAAACATTTTGGATTAGAATCAGGATATCCAAGTTCAAATCCCAGGTCCTCCACTCAACAAACTCTGAGACCTTCCTTTCTCTCCAACCCCATTAGAACATAAGCTCCTTGAGGATAGGCACTGTTTTACTTGTTACTTGTGTTTGTGTTCACATTTCCTAACACAGTTGCTGCCTGTAGGTTGTTTTTGTCCTTCGTTGCCGAAGACCATGCCATCAGAGAAATGATGTTATGACTTGCACTCGACTTTGTTTTGAGTGAGGGAGGGCTGTGCAGGTCACCAGCCTCACTTCTCCTCCTGAGCCATCTGAATTCAGAGACCTGATATTCCTCAAGATGACTGGAGATGACCCAGGATGCACTGGGAGACCTTGAGTCCTTTAGGCCAAGGTCTTTGCAGGCACTCACTTAGGGTGAGGCAATGCCCATTCATTGAATGGGCTTGTTTAAGAAGTATCCAGGGCACAGCGCCTTTAATGAGGTCAAGAAAAAGAAAGACATCAGGCTGGGTGGGAAACAGCAACAATTACTGTTGATAATCACTCTGCCTGTAGGTAAGCTCTTAGTGAATGCTTATTGACTGATAGGCTGACCTTGGAAAATCACTTTACTTCTTCAATGACTAGTTTCCAGATTGATGAAATGAGGGGTTTGTACTCAATGACCTCCAAGATAATCCTTCCAGCTCTGTGATGAGTTCATGGAGGCATGGCAAATGGACAATGCCTATACCCATTCTTCATTCTCTAATTGCACAGTCCTTCCTCAGTCAAAACAAAGTCAAGGGCAAGTCATGTCATCATTTCTCTGATGGCATGGTCTTCTTCAGCAGCGAAAGATGAACACGATAATCTGTAGCAGTCCCTTCTTGTGTTCAGAGTGGATGTCTGCATCTCTGTGATTCTCCGCCAACCTTCTCTAAGCTCATTCTTGGCTTCCAAGTGGTTTCAAATCTACCACCTGAATTACTCTTCTGCATTTCAGTCACTTCTCTAAGAGCCAGATGAAGCTTCACATTTCCTAGTACTCCACAAACTGGATGTCTGCCTCTCCAGAAGAAATGGAGAGAAATGTTCCAATATCCCAATTCTCTCTGAGTCTTTTGGTATTCAGCACAGGGCTCTAGGCTCTGTCTTCTCTTGTTTTTTTCCTTTCTCCAAGGCTTCATTTGGCTTCCTCAGGTCGTACAGTTTAGGGTTTGAAGGGACCTTATAGGTCTAAGTCTCTCATTTTGTAGATGAGGAAATGGGTACCATAAAGATGAAGAGATTTGCTCTCATCTAGCTCACTCTAGACTCCAGAGGAGTACCAGGAGGGTGTTATATGGAACTAACACCAAGTAGGAAGACTCTCTTTACCCACCTCCCACCATATACTGCCCTAGACCCAGTCAGAATGCCTGATTGGCTGCAGCCAGGTCTAGTGCCAAGTAGGACCATCCTCCCCATCCTCCCACTGTCAATCTCTGTCTACCCCACCCTTTTTTCCAATGCCTTCCTTCCCTTTTCTCCTCCTGGCCCAACATGGGCTACCACCTACCCCATCCCCACCCCTACTAAAAGGAATCCAGAATTCCCTTTTCACCCTAACACATCAGTCTACTCCTCCCTTTCCTAATAGCGACTAGCCATTTCTGTGTTGCAGACTCTCTCCAATGCTAAGAACTCTGAGGACTTTGCCAACAGCCCTGTAACCACACAGAACTCTGGACCTTTCTATCCACCCTACTTCTGAATTTCTCTTGTGTGTATTGTCTTTCCCGATTGTAGCACGAGCTCCTCAAGAATAGGAATCATCTTTTCCTTTTTTTGTTTCTCCAACACTTAGCCCAATGCTTAGCACATAGTAAGCACTTAGTGCTTTTGCCCATTTGTTTGTTCATTCTAAAGACTGAGAATCAGATGTAGCCTTTGCCCTGAGCTCCTCTTCCTTTGATCCTGCTCCCCTATTCCTACCTGCCTTTAGGTTTCTCATTTTTAGGTCTGGAGACTTTCCTTGAACAAATACTATAAGAGGCTTTAATCATATTGCTGTATCTCACTCTTATGAAAACCTCCTTTAAGTCCTCAAATACCTAGAAGTAGGTCTAATGAGCCAGGAAGTAACTGTAGAGCAGAGGGTACCAGGGGGCAGGACATAAAGTATGTAAATGAAGGTGGGAAGGTGCCAAAGGCAATTCTGCCATCTTCAAAATTTGCCTAGAATATCATCCAGCTGCACATCTGGTTTCTGACTCTGCAGGTTCCAAGAAGACAGCTCATATCCAAATCACCAGTGTCAAGAGATTTAGATCTGGGGAACTCAGAGACCATGAAATTCAACCCTCCTCATTTGTACAAATGACAAACCTGAGGTTGATGAAGTTTAAGTGACTTGCCTAGAGTCACACAGCTAATGAGTGTCTGAGACAGAATTTGGACGAAAGTATTCCTGACTCCAAGCGCAGCACTCCATCTGTTGTGACCCACCTCACTGGGAGCACCAACCTTCTAAAAGGACCAGGAACCCCACCACAATTAATTACAATCATGCAGAGTCTTTAGGACCACAAGCCACCTTCCTTCCATCTGCCACCAGAAAAAGGAAAATAGGAAAGATTTCCCTTGGGTATGAGATCCATTGTATGCTGGGGTCATACTGAGCATCATAGGTTGGGACCAAAAGACAGCATTGGCACCAGATTTAATAAAATGGCTTCTTCTCTCCCCGCCCCCCCCACCCCGAAGCCTAGGCTCAGTGACAAATATTTGCTTGGGTATATTTTCCTGACCCAGATCTTTTCACAAACAATCCCTTTCCCCCTTTCCCCAGCATACCTCTGGTCTTAGAAATGCCAAGAAACTCTCTCCAATTATGATCCTTAGACCTGTCAGTTCTTTCACTGTGAAATGCTATTTGACACAACAATGGGCTCTCTTGAAAACTCACCAGGCTCCTGAAGGCCACTGAGCCTTTTGCTCAGAAACCTACCTCCCCTCAGGAGGTCAGAGGAGCTGTCATAGGAAAGTAGAATTGAAATCCTTGGGGGGGCTTTGATTTGCCTTCCCAGAGGCAGTGACATTTCCTTTCATCTGGGATGATTAGGGCATTTGTGGCCTGGGAAAGGAACTGCTGAGAGGCAATCAATGCTGCAAACTTAACGTTCCCTTATTAAGGGCCCATTCCCACACCAGTATCAGTAAGCCCTGGATCTGACCTGTCTTTTAAAAAGAACTGGGAACTGAGCGAGCTTATCTGACAGCCCACTCTCAAAGAAAGTGTCTTCTTCTCCTATAGATTTTACTTGGCAAGAAACCAGAAGCCATAGGAGATTTTTTTCTTCTCCCACTCCAAAACCCACTAGTAAAACTCCAGGTTGCTTATGAATTTACTAGTGTTAATGGGCTGCATCCTTCATGTGTCCAGCACAGCATGGGATACAAAGTCCTTACTGTCACTACCATCATTGCTGACATTTATCAATCGGTCAATCACCTACTATGTGCCAGGCACTGGGGATGCAAGTACAAAGAATGAAACAATCTTTAATAGCAAGGAGATTATATTCTAGCGGGCGACACAGGCATCTTAAAAGTACACATATAGCATCAGGTGAATAAATACAAATATATGCAAAGGAGATAAATACAAGGTATTTGGAGGGAAAGGGTACTAGCAGTCTGGGAGATCCGAAAAGATTTCATGCAGAAGATAGCACTTGGGCTATAAGAAGGGAGAGCTGTCTATGCTTAGGAGACAAGCAATGCAAAGGTGCAGAGAGGACAGAGCATTGCTAGTAAGAAACAGAGAAGAGACCAGGCTGGCTGGACAGTAGAATGTGGAAGAAGGAATAATAATGTCTAATATGACTGGAAAGATAGGTTGGGGCCAGGTTTTAATAATAACGACAGCCATAATAATCGTAATAGCTAGCATTTACATAAGTGCTTTAAGGTTTGCAAAGCGCTTATGCATGTTATCTTGGCTCATCTTCACAGCAACTCTGTGAGGTGGATGCTATTATTAGAGCTTTAAAAAATTAAACTGAGAATCTTGCATTTTATTCAAATGCAGATGGGGAGTTACATGGTCAGATCTTAGTTTAAGGAAAATTGAGTCACTGAAAGGGCATTGCTGCAGACAAACTGAGGCCTGAGAAAGACCTTAATTTAGAAAGGCCAAGGTCACCCAATGCATCCCAGGCCATCACCAGTCATCTTGACTTATGTCTTGTCACTGGAGTTTGATGACTGGAGGAGAGAGTGAGTCTGAGGACTTTGTGCAGCTTTTCCTCATTTGAAGCTAATTCATGAGCAAGCCAAGACATCACCGTCATGATGTCATCGGTCGTGTTTGAGAATGAAGAACCACTATCACCAAGAGCAATTAGGAAAATGACTTTGGCAGAAGGGTGCAGGATGGACTGGAGTGGGGAGAGATTTGAGGCAGGGAGACCAACTCTGGGGGGTTTTGGCAAGAGATGATGAGGGCTGGAACCGAGGGAGTGGTTGGGAAAGAAGGGGTCAGATACAAGAAATGTTGTGAAAGTAGAAATGGCAAGATTTGGGAACTGATTAGATATGTGAGGTGAGGGAAAGGAAGATGTCCAGAATAATGCCAAGGTAAAGTGCTTTTAGGTTCCAAAAAGTACCTCACCTACTTTATCTCTTTTGATCCTAATGACTTTGTTATGAGATAGTATTTATTAAGTGCTTAGAGCAATGCCTGGCACAGAAGTTGACATTCAGTAAATGCTTGTTCCCATCCAATGGTGGAATTAATGACAGGGTGAACTTAAAAATCTTCTCCTGGGGAGAACTTTAATTACAAGGTGGTCACCTATACATCTGCAGTTCTTTAGAAATCCTACTTAAAGCTAGGCAACTATTAAAAAAAAATCTCTTCAATGCTGAGTCTATGACTCCAGCCCCAAAATGTCCTGAGTCTTCTCCAGTATTGTATTGCTGGTGATAAATATCTACTTGGAGAATACAGAATATACCTAGCCTTTAAAGTCGGGAGAACATGTAGTATAAAAATGTCACCATAAAAATAAGAATACATTTCTGTGAGGAGAGTGTGGATGAAGAAACAAGAAATATACCTTGCTAAAAAGCATAGAAACAAGCACACAGACCTGCTTCACTCCGGTGATTATTGGGAAAATACAAGTACTCAAAGAAATACAAGTCACACAGCCTATTACTCACAGACATGCAGACCTTCAGTCTTGTGGGCAAACATGAACAGCATAGAGTAGGAAACAAACCCCAGGACCCAGATCTCTGCATCTCTGATTATTGTTCCTAGGCAGAATCACATCGGACTAAGTGGAAGGAGTACCTTGGGGGGGGGCCCAGGTGGTGACCAGCCTCTCCCCTCAAACAATCCATCACAAGGAGAAAGGGTTTAAGAAAATTTGTTAACCTTGGATACATGAATTAGATGAGCATTTGCTAAACTGATTATGAGCAGGAGAAGCTTGCATTTCTCACTTAAAGGAAGCTCACTAAACTGTAAGAGCTTTGTATGTGGCACATAAATGGGTCAAACAGTGATCAAATACGGAGCCCCTTCTGTTAGCTCAAGCACAACAATGGTCCAATCCTTACTATTATTACAAGGACACTGTTGAATTTTTCCTGTGACACATGATATATTAATCACGATGTTATTACTACAGGACTTTAGGGAAAATGGCTATATCCTCCCATGATCTATCTCTACAAGCCTCTACTGGAAGCAGACTATGAAGATGGATCACAATATCACAGATTTAGAGCTAGAGGAGCCCTCAGACATGATCTAGAACAGTCAACTCATTTAACAGATGAGAAAACTGAGGCCTAGAGAGCTTTCCCAGAGTTCTATGGATATTAGGCATCAAAGACAAGATTGGAAATTAGGTCCTCTGATCGAAGTCCAAATCTCTTTCCATGGTACTCACTTTTTCTCTAGACCAAAGACAGAAAGACTTTATAAACACTAAAGGTCTTTCCCCATTGTAGTGATTCCTCAGACAGCATCATGGAATAGGACAAACACTGAATTAAGAACCAGGAGACCTGAGTTCTAATCTTGACTCTGCTTGGTTACTAAATTATTTTAATGGCATAATCTTTGTCTTTCTCAGATCCTCCTCTCTAAAATGAGGGCGTTGGACTGATGTTCTTTATGAGATTCTTTCAATTCTAATATACTTCTTAACTAAGTCAATTCCAAGTTGACCTAATAATTGCATCTAGTCTAGAAATCCATCAAACCTAGGACAGTAAGCTAGTGCAGTGGATAGAATGCTGGACCTGGAGTCAGGAGGACTCATCTTCCTGAGTTCAAATCCAGGCTCAGACACTTGCTAGCTGTGTGACCCCATCCAAGTCACTTAACCCTCTTTGCCTCAATTTCCTCACCTGTGAAATGAGTTGGAGAAGGTAATGGCAAAGCACTCCAGCATGTTTGCCAAGAAAAACCCAAACTGAAAAATGACTGAACAATAATAAGAAATTCTTGGATCATATGAGACTAGAAATCTTCATTTCAATTCATTTGAAGTAGAACCCAGACTGAGGAAAGGAATCTACTTGTCCTGTTAATTATGACATTTAATTATGACATTTTGCTTCTCTCTCTCTCTCTCTCTCTCTCTCTCTCTCTCTCTCTCTCTCTCACACACACACACACACACACACACACACACACACACACACACACACACAACTACAAACACATGGGTGCACACACCTCCCCCAAACTTATCCAGAGAAGTTAGAATTGCATAGCTCCACTATTAATCAACCTGCAAACAGTAAACCACAGCCAGAGACCTTGTATAACAAACCCTGCACTCAGCAGGCACCAGCTGATCGCAGCAGGCCCCACCACGCTACTGCCATGCTTAGTCTTTATTAGGGCCCATTAATACTAATGAGAGTGAATGATGTTGGCATGGGGCATACTTTCCCTGCTGCTCCACAGCAGCAATCTATTCTAATGATGACTGAGGCTTTTTGGGGGGCAAACAAGGGGAAAGAGGGAAGGTGGAGGGAGAACTGGCAACAAAAAGCAGATATTTGTGGGCATTGAGGAATAAGAGTGATCTGTAATACCCTGAGAAGACAAATAGCTTTGAAGTTCTCAATTACATTAGAAGCAGAAAATGTACACAGCAGGGTACAAATGGGGTTATGTCTCATCAAAGCACATTCCCACTCTCATCAGTGTGCCATTCCTCATACACAAAGATGGCGCCTCTGATCTTCCATCAGTGGGGCATGCTCTTTGATTCCATTCTCACCCCACCCCCATATTGGAGATGGATTGCTTTGAACCATCTCTGCTCTCCCTTCCTATTCCCCTTGTCACCATATTCAATTGGCTACATATGGTCTGTGGCTTCTGATGACCCCACAATCCTTGAACTATCCATAACCTCATTATTTTGCTTTCAAGTGCTAAAGCTATTTAAGTGAAATGGGGGAAAACCTTACTCTCTGCCCCAGAGAAATACACAATCTAATATATACTAGTCCTTCATGTACCAGTTCTAGGCCTTGTTACTGGATGGAGAATGTATCAGTAGCTTCACTATTGTCTCACTCTTTGGAACTAAAACAAATGATCATCTGTGAGATGGGTAGGGTCATATGGTGGATAGACAGCCATCCTTAGAACCAAAAGTCTTATGTTCAACTCCTATCTTTAATACACAGGAAATGTGTGACCATAAGCAAATCACTTGGACTTTGAGTGTCTAAGACAACTCTCTAGGACTATAAATTATGGAACAGTTGTCAATATTGATAGAGTTCTCTATGCTGGCGAAACCATAGGTTCACAGGTCTAGATTAAAAAAATTCAGTCATTCTCCTGATCACCAGTCTCTCATTAACAATTAATTGTCTGCTGGACAACTATATCTGAACATTCTATGGGAATCTCAAATTCAATATGCCCAAATCAGACTTAATATCTTATCCCTAAAACCCATTCCTCTCCCTAATTTCTCTATTTTTGCTGAAGGAAGGAAATACACATTTATTAAATGCCTACTATGTGCCTTACAAATATTTTCTCATTTGATCCTCACAATAACCCTGTGAGAAAGCTGCTATTATTGTTCCCATTTTACAGTTGAGGAAATTAAGGTAGATAGAGGTTATGTGACTTGACTAGGGTCGGATGGCTTAGCATGTATTAGACTGTGAACTCAGGTCTTTCTGACTCCAGGATAGCATTCGAGTCACTGCATCACCAAATTGTTTTTAAGCACTATTATCTTCCTAGTTCCATGATGGCATGCTTTCACAGATTCAGAATAATGGAGGGAAATAGGTCTATGTGCTTGTTCTCATGCTTTTTAGCAAGATATTTTCAATGATGTTGTTAGATGCTTTCCACAAGGATGAAAACAGTATCAAAGTCAGCTACTGCAGTGGTGGTAAATTATTTAACCTGAAAAGGCCAACACAAACATGGAGGGAGAGCTGGTGTGTGACTTTTGTTCATAGAGAATTGTGCATGCAATGCAGCCTCTGAGGTTAAGGTGCAAGAGTATGGATTGATTCTCTGCTCTTGTGCTAATCTTGACCTGACAATCAACAAAGAAAACAGAGGTTCTTTGCCAGCCAGCACTACACCATCCATACATGGAACCTTTGGCTATAGTAAATGGAAAAATTTTGAATGCTCTGGATAACTTCACTGACCATGACAGTAAATTTTCAAAGAATGATACATATATGATGATATATATGATATATACATATAACACATATATGATAATATTGATGCATACATTGCCAGAGCTACTTCAGTGTTTGGTAGGTTCTGAAGAAAAGTGTGGGATTGAAGAAATACTAGACTGTCTACCAAACTGAAGGTCTTCAGAGTTGTTATGCTCACATCATTGGTATATGTCTATGAAACCTTGACAGTTACCAGTGCCATGCCAGAAAACTGAATCACTTCCATTTGAATTGTCTTAGGAAGAATCTGAAGAGCATCTGGAAAGACAAGGTACTGGACATTGAGGTCCTTTCTTGAGCTGAATTGCAAAACATTCAAATTCTGCTACAGAGCGGGTAGTTCTGATGTGCTGGCCACATTGTTAGAATGTCAGACATTGTTAGAATGTCAAATGTAGACAATTTGAGGGGGCAGAGCCAAGATGACAGAGTAGAAGGATGGATCTTCTCTAGCTCTGCCCCTGTAGCCCATAAATTACCCGTAAAAAAATGACTCTGAACAAATTCTAAGGCAGCAAAAGCTACAAAACAACAAAGTGAAAAAGAGTACCAGCCCAAGACAACCTGGAAGGCCAACAGAAAAGATCTATCACACCAGGCCTGGAGTGGAGCATGGTCCAGCCTTGGCCATGCTGCATGGCTCAGATAGGACTCGAGCAGGTTGCAGGGTGCAGAATGACAGGTAGCAGCTGCAGTTCCCAGATTACTCAACCCACAAATGCCAAAGACAACTTCAAAGGTCAGTGGAAAGCTTTTTCACTTGGATAAGAAGGGAGCAGGGTCCTCTCCTAGCCCCAGCCCCAGGGTAGTGGTAGCCACTGAGGCAGCAGTGTCAATTTTTGGAGCCCTGTGTCTAACGACCCTGGGGGAATTGAGCAGCTGATCTGTGTCTCAGTTCTGAGTGGCGGCCCTGGGGTGAGGAGGAGTGCTGGCTGGTGTGGTGGAGCTAGTGGTGACTGTGGAGAGGGCACCCTACTCATAGATCCTGGGCAGAAAAGCTTGTGGTTGCTCCCAGACCAGAGCACAGGCCAGGAGAGGAATAAACTCCTCTCCTTTGATCGTGCCCCCTTGGAGGAACTGAGGACTCACAGGTCCCTAGAGTATACCCTCCATTTGACAAAGGACTCAAAAGTCAAGTAACTGGCTGAGAAAACGCCCAAAAAAGGGGAAAAAAATAAGACTACAGAAGGTTACCTTCTTGGTGAAAAGGTATTTTCTTCCATCCTTTTTGGATGAGGAAGAACAAACCATCAGAGGAAGACATAAAAGTCAAGGCTTCTACATTCAAAACCCCCAAAAAAGTATGCAATGGTCTCAAGTCAGAGAAGAGCTCAAAAAGGATTTTGAAAATCAAGTAAGAGAGGTGAAGGAACAGTTGGGAAGAGAAGTGAGAGTAATGCAAGAAAATCACGAAACATGAGTCAACAGCATGCTAAAGGAGACCAAAAAAATGCTGACTAAAATAACACCTTGAAAAATAGACTAACCCAAATGACAAAAGAAGTCCAAAAAGCCAATGAGGAGAAGAACGCCTTTAAAAGCAGAATTTGCCAAATGGAAAAGGAGTTTCAAAAGCTCACTGAAGAAAATAGTTCCTTAAAAATTAGAAAGGAGCAGGTGGAAGCTAATGACTTTATGAGAAACCAAGAAATTACAAAACAAAACCAAAAGAATGAAAAAATAGAAGACAATGTGAAATATCTCATTGGAAAAACAACTGATCTGGAAAATAGAACCAGGAGAGACAATTTAAAAATTATGGGACTACCTGAAAAGCCATGATCAAAAAAGAGCTTAGACATCATGTTTCATGAAATTATCAAGGAAAACTGCCCTGATATTCTAGAGCCAGAGGGCAAAATGAATATTGAAAGAATCCACTGATCACCTCCTGAAAGAGATCTGAAAAGAAACACTCCTAGGAATATTATGAGTATTGTGGAAATACAACCAGGATAATATAAGACTTACAGCTTCTACATTAAGGGATTTGTGGGCTTGGAATATGATATTCCAAAAATCAAACGAACTAGGATTAAAATCAAGAATCACCTACCCAGAAAAACTGAGTATAATACTTCAGGGGAAAAAATGGTCATTCAATGAAATAGGGAACTTTCAAGCATTATTGATGAAAAGACCAGAGCTGAATAGAAAATTTGACTTTCAAACACAAGAATCAAAAGAAGCATGAAAAGGTAAACAGGAAAGAGAAATCATAAGATACTTACTAAAGTTGAACTGTTCATATTCCTATATGGAAAGATAATATTTGTAACTTCTGAGACTTTTCTCAGTATTTGGGTAGTTGGAGAGATTATATGATTACATACCTACATACATGCATACATACATATATATATATATATATATATATAAAGAGGTTATAAGGTGAGTTGAATAGGAAAGGATAATATCTAAAAAATACAATTAAGGGGTGAGAGAGGAATATATTGGGAGAAGAAAGAGAAAAATGGAATGAGGCAAATTCTCTCTCATAAAAGAGGCAAGAAAAAGCTTTTTCAATAGAGGAGAAAAGGTTGGAGGTGAGAGGGAAAATGTGAAGCTTATTCTCATCACATTTGGCTTAAGGAAGGAATAACATGCATACTCATTTTGGTATGAGAATCTGTCTTACACTACAGGAAAGTAGGGGAGAAGAGGATAAGTGTGGGGAGCGATGGTAGAAGAGAGGGCAAATAGGAGGAGGGAGTAATTAGAAGCAAGTGTTTTTGGGGAGGAACAAGGTCAAAAGAGAGAATAGAATAAATGGGAGTCAGGATAGAATGGAGGTAAATATAGTTAGTCTTTCACAACATGACTATTATGCAAGTCTTTTGCATAACTACACATGTATTACCTATATTGAATTGCCTGCCTTCTCAGTGGGGATGGATGGGAGGGAGGGAGGGAGGGAAGGAGGGAGAGAGGTTGGAACTCAAACTTTTAGGAATGAATGTTGAGAATTGTTTTTGCATGCAACTGGGAAATAAGAAATACAGGCAAAGGGATATAGAAATCTATCTTGCCCTACAAAAAAAAAAAAGAGAGAAGATGGGGATAAGGGAAGGGAGGGGTGTGACAGAAGGGAGGGAAGATTGGGAGAAGGGGTAATCAGAATGCACAGTGTCTTGGAGTGGGGGGAGAGGAGAGATGGGGGAAAATTTGGAACTCAAAATCTTGTGGAAATGAATGTTGAAAACTAAAATTGAATAAATTATTTTTTAAAAAAAGAATGTCAAATGTACATTTGCCTAGGACACCATTTTTATGGAGAACTTACAAAAGGCAAGCCCCCATGGAAGTCAGAAGAAGTGGTACCAGGACACTCTCAAGGTCTCTCTGAAGAACTTTGGAATCAATTGCTTGACATAGGAGACCCTGGAAAAAGACTAAGCAGCATGACGCGCCTGTATCAGAGAAGATGCTGTGTTCTATGAGTGAAGCAGAATTGCAGTAGCTCAAAATAAACGTGAGATGTAGGACTTTAGAGACATCTTCACTCCCAATATTCTTATGAACTATGTGTGCCCAACTTGCAGATAGAGCCTTTGGAGCACATATTGGTCTGATTAGCCACAGTCAGACACAGTGATGTTATCTTGCTCCTTTTTGAGCACAAAGGCCAACCAATCCTTCCAGCTGCCTAGTTTCCAACCTCAGAGTCATCTACTCTTATTTCCCTTATCTCATACATAGATCAGTTGACAACTTTTTAAAATTCTCCTACATAAATAACCTTTGAATACATTCTCTTCCAGATCATAAAAATGGGAAAGGGTCCCACATGTACAAAAATATTTATAGCAGCAGTCTTTGTGGAGGCCAAAAACTGGAAATCAAGGGGATACCCATCAATTAGGGAATGGCTGAATGAATCATGGTATATGAATGTAATGGAATTCTATTGTGCTATAAGAAATTATGAACAGGAAGACTTCAGAGAGGCCTGGAAAGACTTATATGAGCTGATGTTGAGTGAAAGGAGCAGAACCAGGAGAACTTTGTACACAGCAGTAACCACATCTAAGTCTGGTAGACTTAGAACTTCATTGCAATGCAGGGACTTAAAAAATTCCCAATGGTCTTTTAAGGCAAAATGCCTTCCATATCCAGAGAAAGGGAATCACAGAATGTGATTCAATCACAGAATGTAACAGATCATTTTCTTTTGTATTACATTTTGGTTTGTTTCATGATTTCTCCCATTCATTTTAATTCTTCTCTGCAACATGACTGTGGTCAAAATATATTTAATAGGAATGTATGTGTAGAACGTATATAAAATTGTATGCCTTTTCAGGGAAGGAGAGGGAAGGTGGAGGGAAGGAGAGGAAAAATCTAAGTTATATAGAAGTGATTGTATGGAAGTGATTGTAGAACACTGAAAATAAATAAAAGAAAAAAGAAAACATTTTCTTCCATTCACACAATTATCCTGGTTCAACCAAACCCTCATCACCTCTTAACTGGAAAATTGCAATAGCATCCCACTTGGTCCCCTGCCTCAAATATCTCTCCTCTCTAATCATTCCTCTGTGTGTAACACCAGTGATGTTCCTAAAGCATAGGTTTAACCATGCCAATTCCCTGATCAAGAAACTTCAATGGTTCCCTATTGCCTTTAGGGGAAAAAATAGACTAAAAACATATACCCTATGTTCCAGCCAAAGTGACCTACTTCTGCATAACCTCCCATTTCCTATCTGTACCTTTCCACAGGCTGTTTCCATGCTTAGAATGAATGCTCTTTTCTCCTCACCTTTGCCTCTTAGAATCTACGTTCAGGGATCAGCTCATGGGTCTTTTCTGATTTCTCTTCCCTTACTAATGTCCTTTCCATCTAAATTGCCTCATACTTACTTTTTACATATTTTTACCTTTGCTTATCTGTGCATGCATTTTCCCCTTAATAGAATGGAAACCCCTTGAGGGCAGGGACCATTTATTTTTGTCTTTGTATCACCAAAATCTGGCACAATGGCTGGCCCACAGTAGCTGCTCAATAAATGGTTGTTAAATTAAATTCTTGAATTTGCTTCACTGATCTATGAAATGTTTCCATTTTTCTTTGAACCTTATTAAGTTGTTCAACTTGGCAAACTCAACAGTCACTGAAACACACTCTTGTGTTCCTTTTTAATGAGTGGGGGTAAGTGTCTGTCAAAGTGGGAACCTCTTCCTCATTAGCATAATCTAGTGAAGGAAAACAGCTCTCTCTCACACAAGACCTGTCTTTTGGAAAAAATAATTGCCTTCTTGATCTGTAATTACATAATTATACCTTCATTCCATTATTTGTAGCCTTTGGTTCAATTATGTTTTTTCCATTGTTGATATAATCATTTCTTGAATTAGATTCCTATTTGGCACACTCACCCAGAGGCCCTTGGGTTTATAGGAAGTAGTATGCTGCCAAATGTTTAGCAACTGGCTCTGAGAGGGAAAAAAATGTATGCACACCACACTTTTAAGTTTAATATGCATTATTAACATTTTTTCCACCACTTTCTTAAGTCTAGACAACAAAACAATAAATCGGGTCTTGATATCCAAAGTATAAACACACTAAAAACTTCACAACCAGCTCTGGAGAATCATTCTGATCTGGCTCCAGAACACCTCTGATTATGGAGCCATCAAAATATAATAGAAGTCAAGCAGATCACAGAGCAGAAGTAGATGGAATAAGATGATTCTCCAGAAAACCACTGAATTCACTGTCTTGTAAAATCCATGAGGACAACACTGTCAAGAGGGGACTCCAGTTGATGAAGACTTGAGAGAATTGGGAGAGTGATATTAGCCATAGATATCGAGGCTAAAAATATGGGTGTATCTATGCAGTTTCTGAGTATGACAAATTATACTCATGCTCCTACCCTAACTTCAACATGAATTTCACTACTGGCCTTGGCCCTCACCTCTCAGCAGTCTTCTCTTGGCTCTGAAATTGCCTCCTGCCTCCAAACCTATCCAGCTGATTAATTAGACCAGCAGGTCCTCAATGCTGCCCTCTCCACTTCATAGTCTCTGTGCTGGAACTCCTCCACAATTCTCCCTTCCCAGTGAAGAGGAAGGTTCAATCTGTCCCATGAACTCTGCTCTGACATGATCTTTCCCCACTCCCAGACTGAGACTTGAGCAGAAGTCAACCCATGTGGAGAGGCCATTACCCAAACTTAAAAAGAAAGAGGGATTGTGGTACTGTGCAAAAGTTACCCCATTGGGGTTTTTCTTGGCAAAGATGCAGGATCTCCAGTTCATTTTACAGATGAGGGGACTGAGGCAAAGAGAGTTTAGTGACTTGTCCAGGGTCATGTAGCTAGTAAATGTCTGAGGTCGAATATTTGAGCTGAGAATTTGAGTCTTTATCCCTTCACCACCCAGCTGCCCCATTTACAGTTTACAGGAGACAAAAGTCATAGGAAAAATCTTAAAGAAATAGAGAAAATCATGTGGATGGTGCCTGCCTGTGACAAGCAATGGGAAAATGAATTAAACCTTTCATGTTCTTTCTTTGAGCCCAAGGAGAAACAACAGCAAAACTTCAGTCTGTTCTATTCACAAATACTCTCTTTGGGATTTTGAAAATGAAGAATGGAGAGCAGAGGAGAGCTCCAGACTCATCAACGGGACCCTTTTGTTCACCTCGGTTCAAAGCACCCACTGCAGTGTCTGTTTCTTCAAACACCATCCTACTGCCTCCTCAGCCACAGTTAAGGGAAAGCTAAGATTAAATGTCACACCCACATGCCTTGACTCATTGTCCTCCCTACTGGGGTCAGGATAGTCAATATCCCAGTCAAAATCCTACAGGTTCTAATCAGATCCACTAAATTTTGACTCCTGTCATGCATTTCCCAATTTCCCAGAGGTTTACACAGATATAGAAAAATTGGCAACCTGGGAAAGGCTTAGACCTTAAAAGGTGATGTGGTATAGACTTCAATGGATTTGAAGTTCAGGGAACCTGGGTTTGAATCTCAGCCCTGTTACTTACTACCTGTGTGGACTTGGGCAAGTTAGTCATATTTTCTGGGCTTTTTCCTCATCCTCCAATGAGAGCATTGGCCCAGATAACGTTTAAGGTCCATTTGATCTGTGACCTATAATAGCTTGTGTAGGGGCGGGGGATACCTGCCAAGCAAGATCTTTCCACATGAAGGATACTAAGGAGCTCCCTCAGAAAGAATCATGATGATGTACAAGGGATATACCATTGAGAGAATGGATCATGGGTGGACCTTCTATAACTGCTTCTGATTGGATGAGACAAGAAAGTGCTTGCTCCTCTTCACTGTTTCTACTTTTTCTCTTGGTGATCTCATCAGCTCCCATGGATTCAATTATCATGTCTGTGTTGTCATTCAGTAGTTTCAGTCTTGTCCAACCCTTTGTGACCCCATCTGGGGTTTTCTCAGCAAAGATACTAGAGCTATTTCCTTCTCCATTTCATTTTCCAGATGAGAAAACTGAGGCAAAGAAGGTTAAGTGACTTGTCCAAGGTCACACAGCTAGTAAGTGTCTGAGGCTAGATTTGAAATCAGGCCCAGCACTCTGTACACGATGGCACCACCTAGCTGCCCCTATCACCTCTATGCTGATTCTCAAATCTCCTTATCTAGCCCTAACCTCTTTTCTGACCTCCTGTCTTACATCTCCAACTGTTTATGAGATATCTCAAACTAGATGTCCTATAAATATCTTAAACTCAGCATGTCTATAACCAAACTCATTGTTTTTCCCCTCAAATCCACCTGCCTTCCAAAATTGCCCATTACCATCAGGGGCACAACTATCCTCCTGGTCCCTCAGGCTCAAAACCTAGGTGTCTTCCTCTATTTCTCACTCTCTCTCCCTCACCCTCAATATCCAATGAGTTGCTAAGGCATGTTGATTTATCCTGTGCAACATCTCTTGAAAATGTCACCCTTCCCTTCTCTGATACTCTAACAACCCTGGTGCAGGAGGCAACTAAGTGGCAAAATGGATAGAGTACTGGGCCTACAGTCAAGAAGATCTGAGTTCAAATCTAGCCTCAGACACTTACTAGCTGTGTGATTCTGAGCAAGTTACTACCTCTGTTTGACTCAGTTTCCTCAACTATAAAATGGGCATCACAATAGCACCTACATCCCAAGATTGTAGTGACAATCAAATAAGATAGTAACTGTAAAGTACTTCCACAGAATCTGGCACGTGGTAAGCATTATATAAATGTTAGCTGGTAGTAGCAGTAGTAGTAATAGTAGCAGCCACAGTAGCAGTATTAGTAGTAGCAGTAGCTATAGTAGTAGTAGTAGTAGCAGTAGTAGTAGTAGTAGTAGCAGCAGCAATAGCAATAGTAGTAGTAGTAGGTAGTAGTAGTAGTAGTAGTATCTGGACTGTTGTAACAACGTGCTCGTTAGTCTTCCTGTCACTTAATTGCTGTGATTTTATATTTCACCTTGACTCTGTATCGTCCAAACAGTTCCCTCTTGGTCCATGCATTCTAGAAAGCCAGTCCAAGGACTGGTCTCATCCTCTAGCTAGGGAATACAGAGATGGTAACTACATGACTCAGTGGATATAAGTGGGTTCAAATCTAACCTCAGACACTTAGCAGCTGTAATGATCCTGGGCAAGTCATTTAACTCTGTCTGCTTCAGTTTCCTCAACTGTAAAATGGAGAATGTAACTACCTCTATGAGTTGTTGTGAAAATCAAATGAGAGAATATTTGTAAAGATCTTAGCACAGTGCCTGGCACAGAGTAGATGCTATGCAAATGATTCCTTCTTATTCATTTACATTAATTTAATTGTAAATGCTTACTAAACTGCTTTAGTTGATGTTCAATACTGTTTTCAATAAACGTAAATTAAATGCAAAAAGTTAAAGACAAAGATATGTTTAGGGTTATACAATTACTCTAAGGCAAGAACAAGACTTGAACTCCCATTTTCTTGATGTCCATCCACTATACCACATGGTTTCTTGCTTGACTAACTTCTCTGGGCAAAATGGTGCTGTAGGCATCCATGGCCAAGATAAGGGTTCAAGATGAGATTTGTACTCTGAGAATTGACCAATGTGAAGATTTCACACAAAATGACACTCCACTGATTGTGTGTGTGTATGTGTGTGTCTGTGTCTGTGTCTGTGCATAATTTGGAGGGGTTGTTGTTGTTCATTCATTTCAGTCATATCCAACTCTTCATGACCCCATTTCTTGGCAAAGATACTGGAGTAGCTTGCCGTTTTCTTCTCCAGCTCATTTTATAGATGAGGAAACTGAGACAGATTTAAGTGACTTATCCAGGGTCACACAGCTAATGAGTGTCTGAGGCTGAATTTGAACTCATGTCTTCCTGACTCCAGGTCTGGCACTCTATCCATTGACCCAACTAGAGGCCCTTGTGTCACCTGGCTGGCAGATAACTCCTGAGGTACTTTTATGCATAGGAACAAAGTTCTGTACTCAAATGCAGTACTTAAGCTAGAAAACGCTCCTAGATCCTCCATCAGAAGGCTCAGAGCCAAGAGAAAGGACTGAGTTGTTGTTAGAGGCACCCCACTGTGTTCCCAGTCCCAGCCTCCCCCACAAAGGCATCAATCATTCCTTCTTGGCAGAGGGGTGGGCCAGATGGAGGGCCATTTTTACCCTGGTCCCGACAGAACGTACTCAGAATAAAAATAACATGTCCCAGAGACTCCTCTTCTCTCCCAGTCTTGTTTATTCCTGGCCAAAAAGGGAGGGCTCCCCACAGATTGCAATAATTAATACCAACACCAGTATGCCAAGAATGAGGATATGATTCTCCCCTTTTCTCAGCCCTCAGTTCACCCTCACCCTCAACATTCCCACAGGGCTCCCGAGCTGCTCTGGGCTTCCTCTGCCTGGGCTATTTCAATTCCTATCTGTCTTTCAAAGTGAAGCTCATCCTCTTCCAAGAAGCCCTCATTGGCCAATCCAGCCCACAATCAAGAATTATGGAATTCTCAGAGCAATCCTTTTACTGAGTAATGATCAATACAAAATAAATCATTAGCAATGCAAGGCAGAGTGCTAAATTTGGAGCCTGAAGTTCTGGGTTCAAGTGGAAGCTCTGTCATTGTACAACTTTAGGCCAGTCTCGGTTTTCTTATCCTTAAAATGGGGATAATAACATTCTATTGATCTACCTACCTACCTTTATCTATCAAAAATTTTATATATATAGAATTTTTGAGTAATTAGCATTTATTTATGTCTCACTCTTCTAAATCCTTTGATATACAGTTTTTAGACTCATTGGTCCCCTGAAGCCATCGGGATGCATGTTCCTGAAGGCAGGAGTCATTTTTGCAGTCCTTAGTGAGGTTCTTGATACATCTTAAGCACTAATGAATTTTCATTGATTTATTGATTTCAAACTCTCAAAAATAAAACAAGATGCTACATAGATACATGTATACATACCCATATGTGTATATAGACATGTTTATATGCATCTGTATACATTATGCAGTGTATATATTATCTATATATGTATATAATGTGTGCCCATATATGTATGTATACATATTCACACTATGTGAAAATGTGTGTGTACACTTGTGAACTCATTACTCGCAACTGTTAGTTTTACCTCCTCAACTAGGCTAAGTTTCTTGAGACAAGGGGTCCTCTATTATATTTCTTCATATAATAATAATAGTGAGCATTTCCATAGCACTATAAGATTTTCTAGGCACTTAGGTTATATCATCTGATCTTCACAACCCTAGGAGGTAGGTGTCATTATTATTCCCATTTAACAGATGAAAAAACTGAGACAGAGATGGGTTAAGTGACTTACCCAGGATCACACAGCTAGTATGAGCTCAGATTTGAACTCAGACCTTCCTGAATCCAAGTTCAGTGGCACTATACTTGGCTTAGCTGCCTATATTTCCCACAGTACCTAATACACAGTAACTGCTCGACAAATGTTTGTCAGTGCAATGAATGATTTATCCATATCGTCAAAAAAGTGAGAAGTAGTGACAGTGGCAGACACATCATGACAAGTATAAGAGTTCTTTAGAGACCTTTCAACAGAGGAAGGCAAGGAGAAAGGGAGAAGGGAGCTGTTCTGGGGAGGGGCACCTCTGTTTCTTCCTCCCCAATTCTCCCCACCCTATGTGAGAATTATACTCTGAACTGTTATACTACATTTGCAAAGCTACAGGATAAACAGTAATACAAAAAGATTCTTCTTAGAGGCACCACAGGGCACCGAGTAGGCTGGGAGTATTTTAAAATAAGAGTTTCTTTCCCACCTATCATGGTTTAGCTGCCAAGAAAGCCATAACTAGTATGAGGTGAATGGAACTGTGCCCCAGGGCAGTGACATAGATTGGGTATGCTTTCTTTTCATAACAGCTGTCATCTCCAAGCATCGATTTGTGGTTGATCTTCTGCCAGACTTTGTGGGGCTCAGTCATCCTTGAACTGTGATCTCTCAGTGCAATGACAATCTCAGTCAGATGGTCTTCTGTGCTACTAGCCTATGTGGCATCCCACAACCCCTAACAGATTTTGCCCCTTTTGAAATACATACAGTGACTCCCATGGGAATCCCCAGGGTTCCACTCAATCACAATGTGACAGAAGTAACCAAGTCACAGAATGTTGCTCAAAATTGTCTCTAAGTTGGAGCTGCCAAGCATCTTCCCCTTAAAACCAGGCATGGTTTGTCTCTGTGTCTTCTGGCTAAAGCTTCCCAGCTAATCTAGCTATTTCTCACACTAAAGTAAAAACCATCAAAGGGCTTCTCAGTCTCTGATCTGCAGATCTAAAGTATGTACTCCTCAGCAGGATAGGTTAATAATCAAAGTTATTGTGAGTCCCCAAATGCTAAAATATTTATGCCACTCACTATTTAGCAGTTAACTTTGTGTGACTTCTAGAAGGCAAGCTCTTTCTAGCTGCAGGGCACAAGGGTCTTTACTTAGATAGGAGAAACCTAACAATAGAAGAATCTCTCATCAAAAATTTCAGAGCCTTGAAGGATACCTTAGAGACCATCTAGTCTAACCTTTTTATTTTACAAATGAGGAAATTGGATCTCAGAGAGGTTAAATAATGTATCCAGTGTCGCCATTGCAGAGGTAGGAATTATACAAAGGTCCTCACCCTCAAATTCTACTATCCTTTCTAGAATCATAACTACACTGGTGCTAATAGGATTTTGTCCCAAGCTGCCAACCTGGGGGAGGGCACATGCTTCCTCCTCCCTTCTGATGGGTTCCAAGCCTTGAGACACCATTACTGAAACCTGACTTAGTTGACAAGTCAACAAGCATTTATTAAGCACCTACTATTTGCCAAGCTAGGTGCAGCTTGGTGGGCACAGAGGATAGAATATGGACCTGGAGTCAGGAAGACCTAAGTTCAAGGACTTGGGCAAGTCAATTAGCCCCTGTTTGTCTTAATTCACTAGAGAAAGGAAATAGCAAATCACTCTGGTATCTCTGACAAGAACCCAGGAGGTCATAAAGAGTCAGACACGACCAAACAATGACAAAATCTAATACAATACTAGGCCTGGAACCATGAAGACTCATCTTGAACTCAAATCTGCCCTCAGACACTTATTTGATAGGCAAATCACCAACTCTGTTTGCCTCAGTTTCCTCATCTGTAAAATGAGCTGGAGAAGGAAATGGCAAATCATTCCAATATCTTTGTCAAGAAAACCCCAGATGGGGTCACAAAGAGTTGGACATGACTGGAAAATGACTGAGCAACAACATCTTCCTACAGGTAGTTATTGAGTACTGGGGATACAAAGAAAGGGAAAAAGAAACAAAACATTCTTTGTTCTCTAGGAAATCACAGTCTAATGGAGGACACAGCCAGCAAAAAACAATGTACAACTGAAATAATATGAAAGATAAATGGAGATAATATCAGAAATAAGGTATGAATATTAAGGAATAACCAGAGAATACTCCTCATCCTCATCCTCCTTCTGTGACCCTGAGATACTGAGGAGAGTCATGGGCTGGCCACCTTGGCTCAGTGAGCCATAGAAGGTCCAAATGAGATTCTGTTCATGGGAAGCCTTCTATGGTGTTTAGATTTTTCACAAGACTTGGGCAGATTTACCAGTCCTTGTTAGACTTCTTATACAACTGTGTGATGGGTTGTAACTTTGGGACGAAGTTTCATCTACATGATTAGAGTTGATCTATTACAGGGTTGGTACGTGGTGAGATATGCCTTGGGAATCTACTACCCCAATCTTTTCTTTGATTTTTTTTTCACCAAACGTAGGTCCCTCCTTCATGGAAGACTCAGATAAAGGCCCTTCCTTACCAACAAAACAAAATGAGGAATTTCGTCCTTTCATTCAGAGGCTTCCAGATTTAAATTTTGGCACTCTGCTATTAAGGGCATTCTTATCACTCTGGTCTATACTATCACTACACTATACTATCACTACGATCTATATATTTTTTGACAATTTCAATGTCCCAGTGTTTTGGCTGATCCTTGTGATATACTTCACCATGCTTTTCTGTATCATCATGAAGGGGCAAATAAAGCATAAGATAAAACATGAATATATGCCATTCACACATGGGAAAAGAAAGTACAAAGAGAAGAAAGACATTTGCTAGTTAGAATCTGAATTGACCCTATTGCCTCATAATCTGAGAAAAACTGTTTCGAACCATTGTAACAATGCTTTTTTATATATAATAGTTGGTAAAAAAAAGAACTAGGAAAGTTTTTTGCAGAGGTTGCCATAGTCTTTGCCCTCTCCCAAGGGGCAACCTTATTCTCTTTCACGTAGACTCTAGTTCAGTCAAGGTTTTCTTGCCATGTCTCCCACACAACATCCCATCCTCCATTTTTTTAAAAAGGTATTCCCCATTAATAAAGACAATTAAAAATATTTGTCCCATCCTTTTAGTGTGTTACTTTGTTCATGTTTTATAAAGTATATAATACATCTAGTGGGACATATATGTGATTTACAAATGAATACAAGTTTTTTGAGGTACACATGCTATGTGTGATCCAAAGTTTGGAGATCACTGAATAGAGAGGAAACATAGTGCAAAACAATAGTCTCCAAAACAGAGGCCCCAGCCTCTTGAGGGACCCTGGTGTAACCCTAACAGAACACATATGTGATCAGCTAATTGGAGGACAGGAAGATGTGTTGCATCCCATAATCTCTTGTTTCTGAGTTCGTCTCCAACACAACCACATTCCTGCCGTTCCAACCATTGGGAAGCTACAAAGCTCCCAACCTCTCTTTCCCTTTCTTCCTATCCAAAGTAGAGAGCCCAGTCTAACTTGACCCAGGCAAATAGAATATAAATGCTCAGACTGGAAGATACCTTCCAAGCCATTTAGTCAAAAATTTTGAGCAGAAAGTAGAGAAGCCCAGAGATGTGAAATAATTTGACCCATAGGACATTTTCTTGGAGGATGGTAGCAAATATTCATCTTTTGAGGGTGGATATAATTTTTGAAAATGGTCAAAAATAATTTTGAGCCAAATCCAGTGAATAGGATGGGAGTAATCAAGCTAGAGAATGTGTTTGGGGGTCAAAAACAAGATGTAATTATCAAGTAACAAGACCATGTGCTCGTAAACTGACTATGACTATAATTCCCAAAGAGGAGCTCCAAACATGTTTTGAAGAAAAGAAACAGTTCTGAAATAATCATGTTGCTTCCTGAAGGAGACTGCTTGGTAGTCTAGCAGATAAAGGTTTGACTTAGCTGTTCAAACAGTCACATGACTTTATAAAATGACTCTACACATGGTGACTTGACAATTTCAGCACAATAACACCTTGAAGGCCCCTTGACCAATAGGAGAGAGTGTGAATATCCTCTGACTGATGTCACAGTGGGTGCTCTCCACTGAAAGAGGAGGCTCCTCCATCACCACCCCATATTGGGCAAATTAGCTTATGGGCTAATCAAATTAAGCAGAAATCAGAATAAGGTGATACTCTTGTATTGGGATAGCGATGAAGGACAATGAGGAAAAGAATGATGTCTATCCCTTGAAGTATTTCATTTCTACTTATTGGGCCTGCTCAGAGACCCTGGGGTAGTTGTGGTCATCTTAGTATGAACTTCGGTTCATACATGGGAAGTCAGATCTCCTTGGCCTTAAACAGACTAGGACCATACAAAGGCACAGGAGATGCAGTGCCTAAATGTGGTCTTTAAAGAGACTGGAGGGAGGCCCCTCCTTCATCAAAGTCTGTTCCCCACTAAGATCCAAAAGTACCTGGAATTTTACCCCTTGGATCTGAATTCTTTAAAGCTTAAATAGTGCCCTTTTCATATTTAAAAAAACGTAAATACTTCTGATATAGGTAAAATATTAAGTCCCTAACACTTTAGTATGAATGAAGGATGAGTTCATGAAACTAAATGTCTAGTGAGATAGAAGAAATAGCTGCTACCACTACATGGGAAAAGGGATAAAAGCAGAGTTGTGAGCTCAGAAGATGAACTTCCCTGAGGTGATGTTTTTACAGGGAACTTATGGCTGAGACTGAAGAAAGCCTACAGGGCAATGCTGGGAGAGAGCTTGTCTCTTGTTTCTTCTCTGTTCAGGCACCAAGACTATAAATATCATCCTAGCCTTGTTGTTCTTCAGTTGTTTCAGTTGTGTCCAACTCTTCATGGCCCCATTTGGGGTTTTCTTGGCAATAACACAGGAGTGGTTTGCTGTTTCCTTCTCCAGCTCATTTTACAGATGAGGAAACTGAGGTAAGTAAGGTTAAGTGACCTGCCCCGGGTCACACAGCTAGTAAATGTCTATGGTTGGTCTTCCTTCCTTCTTGAAGAGGACCAATGACATCATGAGGGTGATATATTGACTTGTGAATGAATCAGATTTAAGTAAAGCCATCATCCTCACTCTCTCCTCCAGAGTTGGTTAATCGTCTGAGACTGGATTTGAAGTCAGGAAGATGAGTCTTCCTGATTTTAAGGCCAGGACTCTATCCACTGCACCACCTAGCTGTCTCCTGAATGGCAGGAGATTTCACAAACAAAATAGGTACATCTTCTGATAGGTAATCTTGCAATAAACAAAGGCTGTAAGGAGATGAGAGACAGCCTGGTACAGTGGAGAGACAGCTGAAATGGAGAAAAAAGATGGGTTCAAATCCTGTTTTAGACACTTATTAGGTGTGGCCTGGGGGAATCACATCACTTCTGAGCCTCACTGTCCCCATCTGTAAAATGAAAGTATTGGGCTACATGACCTGTAAGGTCCCTTCCAGATGGAAGGAAGGGAAGGAGGGAGGGAGGGAGGAAGGGAGGGAGGAAGGAAGGAAGGAAGGAAGGAAGGAAGGAAGGAAGGAAGGAAGGAAGGAAGGGAGGGAGGGAGGGAGGGAGGGAGGAAGGGAGGAAGGGAGGAAGGAAGGAAGGAAGGGAGGAAGGAAGGAAGGAAGGAAGGAAGGAAGGAAGGAAGGAAGGAAGGAAGGAAGGGAGGGAGGGAGGGAGGGAGGGAGGGAGGGAGGGAGGAGGGAAGGAAGGAAGGGAATGAGGGAGGAAGGAAGGAGAGGGAGAAAGGAGTTACATCTTTAGATTTGAGAATCATCCTCATGGATGTGGTAATCCAACCCATGACCAATTCACAAAGTTCTCTCTTGGAGGTAGGAAGACAATGTACCAATGAAGAAAAGAGAGAAGGGAAGGGTAGGTGTAATGAGAACTAATAAAAAGCAGTGATAGACAGAAGTTCAGTGTGGTCAACAGTGTCAAATGATGCACACAGATCACAGAGGGTAAAGTCTGAGAAAGAGCATTTAAGGAGTTACTTACTATCCTCTTTTCTGGTTTGTGCAATCCATTAGATTTTGAGCTCCGTGAAGGCATCTTTCATCTTCATTAATAATATCTCCTCAGCAAGCACTTAATGCATTGCTCTGCACACACAATAAAAAATGCTTAATAAATGTTCTTAACTTTGCCATGGGGCAGGTATTTGACCCTCTTACATCACACACACACATACACACACACACATCCCAGTTCCATCACTAGGCTAGGAGTGGGTTAAATGCACTGAATTCAGAGGACTGATCTCCCCCATTAAAATGTGGATTACTTCCGGGCACGGGACCATTTTCCTACCTTTCTTTATATCTCCAGTACTCAGTAAGGTTCTTTGCATATAGTAAGCACTTAGTAAATGCTTTTTGACTGACTGACTGATAAAGAGGAAGACAAAGACAACCTTTAGCCAAAAACATTTTTGTTTTGCAATATTTTTGATGATCTCAACTAAAATCTCATGAATTGTTCCTCTGAAACAGGACCAGTATGGAATTAGAGGTCACCACCAATCTCCGTGGAGGGTAAAACCATCCTTAACCAGCAGAGGACAGCTTCTGCCTTACTTTCACAGACAGCTTCTAGTTAACAGTGCCTCCAAGTCAGCAACTGCATCCTAAGATAATGTTGCCAATGAACCCCAAGAATGTTTTCTGGAAACATTTACCTCAAGATAGAACAAAACACAAAACTAGCAGAATTCCTTTTCAAACATTCCAGTCTTACCTGACACATTCACATTCCAAAGCTACACCATCAAGACCTTTCTTGCCCAAGAGCACTCATGACTCCATGAAGAATGCCCATACACCTGACCTGCCTACAACCAGGTCAAATATTAGTGAAATTCCAGTCTCCTACCATTTGGACCTTGTCCCCATTTCAGAGTGCTCAAATACCCAATCTCCTTCAAAACTCTCTCTTGTTCCTGAGGCAACTAAGGTTGTAATCATCCAAAGCCCTCCAACTCAACGGAAGTCTTTCTCAAGCAAGTATGATAATCTAACCCACTTCTTCCCCATAAATTACTGGCCAATCAGAAAACCTTCAGTGAAACCTTTCAAAGCTCCACCATGTAAGGATCCTGACTGCCACTCAGACTTAACCAAATCTTCAAAAGAGGGTAAACAAGCTTGCAACTTTTTTCACATTGACCTTGTTCCTATCCCTTCCTTCAGTAAGCAACTATGTCCAAGTACACCCATTGTCCCTAAGGCAACAGAAACCATTATGCCTTTTCAGTTTTCTTAGTCCCAGTGATTTAATAAATCTCTGTTAGCAAGTGATTTCCCTCTGACTTTTGTCCTTAGGTCTTGGAGAGGCAATATAATATAGAACAAAGAGCGATTGACAAGGAGTCAAAAGAGACTGCCTTTAAAAGTAGAATCTTCTAAATCCTAGCTAGGTGGTTGGTTAGCAGTTAGCTGTGGCCAAGTCAATTTGATTCTCTTGAACTCAATTTCCTCATCTTTCAAATGAGGTTAAAGAAGGCTCTTTTGTCCTACCACTCAAGATATTTTTGAGCATTAACATGAGATAATCCAAGAGGAAGTGCTGAGATTTAGGGGTTCTGGGACCCCAAAATAGTGACACAAGGGTCCTGCCCAAATGAATTTGACCCAAGCCTTCTTTCAAACCAAAGAAAAACAAAAAAGCTTATTAAAGATTCACCATATTGGATAGACTCTTAAGGAATCTGAGCATTTGTAACACTAAGCAGGCTAGATAGAAACTGAGCCCTTGTGATGAGGGCTGATTGAATCTGAGCACTTTTAGGGAGGCAAGGTGGATCTTATATACAGAAAGACTGTGGGAGGGATTTAGGTTTAGCAGAGAGTGACTAGAGGGTCTTGATAGGAGTGGCCGGTAGCTGGGATGACTAGAGATCAGATGCCTGGAACCAAGAGAATAGGATTTTGATAGAATCAAGGGTAGAAAGCAGCCAGAAGCAATCCAGAGGTGACAGAGATTTGGACATAGTGATAATGAAAAGCTTATGGTCTCAGAGGAACACCAGATCAAGTGAGAAGATTCAAGGATAGTTCAAAGGGGTTTCTAGGGCCTGTACCCCATCAGAAGTACTTCAGAATGCCCTCACACTATAAAAACAGGAGGTGGCATTATTCTGGGCTCCTTCCCTCCTCTAAGTTTGTCTCATTGTCAGCATGGGTAGTCTGCCCTTTGTGCTCTTTGTGAGCCACCAATGATAGTCCAAGCTCAAGTTTTACCTCCTCCATGAAAACTGTGTAAGGGATGAATTGAAAACATGTAGATTAGAGGGGAAAGTCTTGGAAATGTTGATTAATATTTAACAGGATGTGGGCACCTGCTTATCAGCATATCTAAAGGCTAACATCTCCTTCCTTGTACTTTGGATAAAATCCACAACACCAAAGACAAGAGGAGAACATTCCACAGCACTATTTTGAATATTGGGACTCTTCTTATGTTAATGATGGAGGAAACTTCAACATCCTGGGTACAGCATCTTATCAACTGAGAAAATTCCTTTAAAAGTATTTATGGGGGGAAAGAGACAAGATGGGGGAGTAAAAGCAGGGACTTCTCTGAGCTCTACCCCAAAGCCCTCCAAATACTTTTAAAAATTACTCTAAACAAATTCTAGAGCTACAGAACCCACAAAATGAGAGAGTGAAACAAATTCCTAGCCCAAGACAACCTGAAAAGTAGACAGGAAGGGTCTTTCACACAGGGCCGGGAGTGGAGCATGATCAAGTATGGGCCACACTGGCACAGACTGTTCAAAGTAGGCCTCAGGGGACTGAAGCATTGGCAGTTGTGGCAGTTTCTAGACTTCTCAACCCACAAATGCCAAAAAGGTCAGTGGCAAAACTCTGTGGGACCTGGGTGAAAATAGATTCCTCTGTCTGGCCAGGTCCAGTCCCAGTCCCAAGGTGGTGGGGGTGGTGGCTGCAGTGGCAGCAGCAGCAGCAGACACTGCTTCTGGAGCTGATGAAAAATCCCTGAAGCCTGGGACAGTACACCCACCCCACCTTCACTGGAAGGAGAGTCCTAACTTGCCAAAGAGTTAGAAAGTCAAGTGTTTCCCTGGGAAGATGAGTACAAATCATAAAAGAAGCTAGACTGTAGAATCTTACTTTGGTGACAAGGAAGATGAGGGCATACAACCAGAGGAGGACAGCAGAGTCAAAGCTCCTATGTCAAAAGCCTCCAAGAGGAATATGAATTGGTTGTAGGCCATGGAGGAGTTCAAAAAGGATTTTGAAAATCAAGTAAGACACATAGTGGAAAAATTGGGAAGAGGAATGAGAGTGATGCAAGAAAATCATGAAAACTGAGTCAACAGCTTGCTAAAGGAGAGCCCAAAAAAATACTAAAGAAAATAGCACCTTAAAAAATAGACTAATCCAAATGGTAAAAGAAGTTCAAAAAACCAATGAGGAAAGGAATTCCTTAAAAAGCAAAATTGGCCAAATGGAAAAGGAGGTACAAAAGTTCAGTGAAGAAAATAATTCCTTGAAAATCAAAATGGAGCAAATGACTTTATGAGAAATCAAGAAATTATAAAAACAGAAGCAAAAGTGTGAAAAAATAGGAGACAATGTGAAAAAACTCAAAAACAACTGACCAGAAAATAGAACCAGAATTGATAAATTTAAAATTATTGGACTACATGAAAACCATGATAAAAAAAAAAAACCTAGATATAATCTTTCAGCAAACTATCAAGGAAAACTGCCCTGATTTTCTAGCACCAGAGGGCAAAATCTATACCGAAAGAATCTACCTATCATCTCCTGAAAGAGATACCAAAAGGAAAATTCCTAGGGAATATTGTAGCCAAATTCCAGAGATCCTGGGTCAAGGAGAAAATATTGTAATCAGCCAGAAAGAAACAATTCAAGTATTGCAGAAATACAATCAGGATAACACAAGATCTAGCAGCTTCCACATTAAGGTATCAAAGGGTTTGGAATATGATATTCTTGAGGTCAAGGAGTTAGGATTAAAATCAAGAATCACCTACACAGAAAAACTGAGTACAATCCTTCAGGGGAAAAAATGGACATTCTATGAAATATAAGACTTTCAAGCATTCTTGATGAAAAGACCAGAGCTGAATAAAAAATTTGACTTTCAAATACAAGAATCAAGAGAAGCATGAAAAGGTAAATAGGAAAGAAAAATCATAAGGGACTTACTAAAGTTGAACTGTTTACATTTCTACATGGAAAGATGGTATTTGTAACTTATGAGACCTTTCTCAGTATTAGGATAGGTGGAGGAAATGATGGATAGATAGATAGATAGATAGATAGATAGATAGATAGATAGATAGATAGATAGATAGATAGATAGATGGCACAGGGTGAGTTGAATCTGAAGGGATGATATCTAAAAAATAAAATTAAGGTATAAGAGAGGAATATATTGGGAGAAGGAGAAAGCGAGAGATAGAATGGGGGTAAATTATCTCATATAAAAGAGGCAAGAAACAGGTTTCACAATGGAGGGGAAGAAGGTGGAGGTCAAAAGGAATGAGTGAATCTTACTCTCATCAGATTTGGCTTAAGGAGGGAATAATATGCACACTCAATTGGGGATCTTACCCTACAGGAAAGTAGGGGAAAACGGGATAAAGGTGAGGATGACAGAAGGGAGGGCAGATTGAGGGAGGGGTATTCAGAAGCAAACACTATAGAAAAGGGACAGGGTCAAAGGAGAAAATTAAATAATTGGGAGGCGTGATTGGATGGAGGAAAATATAGTTAGTCTTCCACAACATCACTGTTATGGAGATATTTTGCATAACTACACATATATAACCTATATTGAATTGCTTGCCTTCTCAATGGGGGTTGGTGGGGAGAAAAGAAGGGAGAGAATTTGGAACTCAAAATTTTAAAAACAAATGCTAAAAAATTGTTTTTACATGCAACTGGGAAATAAGATATACAAGCAATGGGGTATAGAAATTATCTTGCCCTTCAAGAAAGTAAAGGAGAAGGGGACAAGAGGGTATGATGATAAAAGGTAGGGCAAACTGGGGGAAGGGGTAATCAGAATGTATGCCATCTCAGAGTGGGGTGAGGAGAAATATGGGGAGAAAATTTGGAACTCAAAATCTTGTGGAAATGAATGTTGAAAATTAAAAATAAATAAATTTAAATCTTAAAAAAAAAGAATTTGACTTGTCATTCTTTTACTAAAGTAAAAAGAAAATGAAAGATGTAAACATGAGTGTAGACTCACATGGGGGTGAGGTTTAGGCATTTTCAGATAGGCTCTGAATCCTGAAATGCCCAACCAACAGGATACAGGAGGGACATTCAAATCAGGATGGGTTATAAAAAGCTTTGTAATTGTCTGAAAGGGTATGTCTCTTTATGAGTCACCAGTGCTCCTGCCATCTCCTGCAGGAGAATGATTAATAAAATCTTTCCTTAATTCACTGAGAGCCATGTGGAGTTTTTTGGTAAGATGATTATTTCTCACATATGTGGGAGCTCATCTTGGGCCCACAGCCACCCTGCAGGACATATTAAAGTTTCAATTACTTCACTCATCCTGAGTCTGTCTAACTTACCAGTCTATTTGGGCATGAGAGGTTATTTCTCACACCTGAGAAATAGGAAATATAGATCCTAATTCTGTCTAGGCCACTACCTGGAAGGTTGACCTGGGATAAAGTAATTTTCTTTCCTTCACTGAGTCTATTTCCTATTTGTAAAACAAGATTCAATTGTAGCATTTATAAAGATCTTTGCAATCATAATATAATATAAAAGAGTATTAAATTTGGATGAAGAGAACCTAGGTTCAAGTCTTGGCCCAGTTACCACCTGTGTCACATTGGGCTAATCATTTAATCTTGTGAGAAATGATTTTTTTCTTAATAATCAGTATCTTAGAGCCTCAGAGCTTCCCTCCAGTTCCCTCTCCCTTCCAAAGTTCAGTTTCTTCTTTAGAAGGACATCAGTGATAATGACATTACATTGAATCTCCTTATCCTACTCAGACCCCAACTCAAGTCTGAATTGATTTTTATCAAAGGTATGGAAGCTCTTTCATGTTCTGCTCAGGCTTGGGTGGAGACAGATTCATCTGCCTCCATAGCCCAAGGTTGGAAGTGGTCTGGTCTGGTTGAGGGGAGTGATCTGATAAAAGAGGTATTTCCTCTGTCAGGAGGTGGAATGATATCAGCCACTGCTGAAAAGGTATATAAACTAGGCACCCAACCCCCAAATTAAGCCAATTCTGGACGGTAACTCCCACACAATGCACGTGACCAGCAAGAGAGAAATTAAACCACGGACCTACAACCTAATTCATTTTTCTCTTTCCTGAAACAAACTCTGTAAAAGGTTGACAACCTTGAAATCTCATCTCTTCATCTATATAATTAGACAGTTGGTCTGGTCTCTAAGGTTCTTTCCAAAGCCTATGAATACTCACTGAATACCGGAATTCCTAAACCTCAACTGACCATTTTAGAACCAAGTGCCTTCTCCTGTATTTGAGTTGATTTGTTTCCACTAACATTACTGCTGCTGCAATTGTTATAGTGATTTGAATAGCATTTTGAACATAATAGATGAAGAATAAATGTTTCTGCATTTGTATGTTGACTACCCCTAACTGGCCATGTGGCCTTGAGAGAGGGTCTCTGAGCCTCAATTTTCTTATCTATAAGATCTCTCTCTCTCTCTTTCTCTCCCCCTGTGCGTATATGTGTATATATGTATATGAGTGTATGTATGTATGTGTATGTATGTATGCATATGATGAGTTCAAGGTATGCCCGAAGAATATTGGCATGCCAGTTGAAATGCTGAAGTATAGACATGTGGGTTCTAGTGTCTTGAAAAAATTTATATTCACTCAGATAGACTCCAACTTAAAGAAAGGCATTTGCTGAGATGATGCACTGAAGGCAGCCTACTCCCATGAGGTAGAGCTCTACTCCTACTCCATGTGGGATGCAGAGCATAGGCAGCAGACTCTGCTCCCCTAAGGGAGGAAACTGACCCTGCATCTTGTCGGAGGCAAAGGTCATTGGCCAGGGTAAACGTATGATTTAAATGCAATTTTGATAGTAAGGGTTAGGAGGGCAGAGGCAAGACAACAGAATAAAAGCAGGGACTTCCCTGAGCTCTCTCCCAAATCCCTGTGAAAAATGATTCTAAACAAATTCTAGAGCAAGAGAAGCCACAAAATGACAGACTGAAAAGAATTTCAAGCCCAGGACAATCTGGAAGGTCGACAGGAAACATCTTTTGCATCAGTCTGAGAGAAGAGTGCCGTGCTTACATAGACTGGGCTGGAGCAGACCTCAGGGAACTGAATCACTGGCAGCTGTGGCAGTTTCCAGGCTTCTCAAAACAAAGACAGCTTAGAAGGTCAGTAGGAAAAGTCTGTCCAACCTGGGTGAAAGAGGAGCAAGGTTTGGCCTGGCCCCAGCACCAGGCTGGCAATGATGACAGCAGCAGCAGTGGCTGCTTCTGTGGGGAATCCAGCGATTGATCAGAACTGTATTGCAGGGATCTCTTTGGTCATGCTAATGCTTTGCCCATCCTTGGATCTGGGTTGCAGTCCTGGGTGGTAGTCTTGGGGTGAAGAGGAGTGCAAGCATGGTGGAGCTTGTGGCAGAAGGGGAGAGGGAGCCCTCCTCACAGTTATAAGGCAGAAAAAGTGCTTGAGGTCACTCACAGACCACACCACAGGCCAGTAGAGAAATAAACACTTCTCTTTTGATCACACAACCTTGAAAGAACTGAAAATTTACAGGTCCCTGGAAATATCTCTGCAAACAGCTACGCAAAACCCTTGAAGTTTGAGACAGTTCACCCTCCACACTGGAAGCAGAGCTCTACCTTAACAAAGAGTTAAAATGTTAAGTAATAGACTGGGAAAATGAACAAACATCAGAAAAATCTCAATAGAATCTTACTTTGGTGATAAGGAAGATCAAAATATGCAACCAGAAGAAGATATCAAAGTCAAAGTTCTTACATCCAAAGCATCCAAGAAAAATAGGAATTGGTCACAGGCTGTGGAAAAGTTCAAAAAGGATTTTGAAAATCATGTAAGAGAAGTAGAGAAAAAATTGGGAAGAGAAATGAGAGTGATGCAAGAAAATCATGAAAAATGAGTCAACAGTTTTCTAAAGGAGACCCCAAAAATGCTGAATATTTTAAAAAATAGACTAACCCAAATGGCAAAAAAAAGTCCAAAAAGTCAATGAGGAAAGACTGCCTTAAAAAACTGAATTGGTCAAATGGAAAAGGAGGTCCAAAAGCTCACTGAAGAAAATAATTCCTTTAAAATTAGAATGGAGCAAATGGAAGCTAATGACTTTATGAGAAACCAAGAAATTACAAAACAAAACCAAAAGAATGAAAAAATAGAAGACAGATTAAAACAAGAGCCAAGATGGCAGAATGAAAGTGAGGACTCACCTCAGTTGTAGTTGGAAGAAATATATATGTATGTGTGTGTATATGTATGTGTAGACAAAGGGCACAGATTGAGTTGGATATGAAGGGATAATATCTAAAAATTAAATTAAGGTGTGAGAGAGGAATGTACTGGGAGAAGGAAGAAGGGAGAGGTAGAATGGAGTAAATTATCTCACATAAAAGAAGCAAAAAAAAGCTTTTACATTGGAGGGGAAGCTGGGGGAGGTGAGAGGCAACAAGTGAACCTTACTTGCATTGAATTTGGCTTAAGGAGGGAATAACATACACATACATATAATAACATACATACAATAAAATTGGGTATGGAAATCTATTTTATCCTACAGCAGAGTAGGGGGGAAGGCATAAGGGGCGAACGTTAGAAGGGAGGGCAAATGGAAGGAATAATCTGAAGCAAGCATTTATGAGAAGGGACAGGGTCAAAGGAGAGAATAGAATAAATGGGAGAGGGGTGGAATAGGATGGAGGGAAATATAGTTAGCCTTTCACAACATGACTGTTATAAAAGTGTCTTGCATGACTACTCATTTATAACCTATATTGACTTGCTTGCCTTCTCAATAACTGCGGGTGAGGAGGGAGGAAGGGAGAGAATGTGACACTCAAAGCTTCAAAAAAGAATTAAAAATTGCTTTTACATGCAACTGAGAAATAAGACATACAGCCAATGGTGTGTAGAAATCTATCTTGCCCTACAAGAAAATAGAGGAGAAAAGGATAAGAGAAAGGGATTGACAGAAGGGAGGCAGATTGAGAGAGGGGTAATCAGAATGCACACAGTCTTGGGGTGGGGGAGGGGAAAGATGGGGAGAAAATTTGGAACTCAAAATCTTGTGGAAGTGAATGTTGAAAACTAAAAATAAATTGATTAAAAAAACAATAAAGGGAAAGGGGCATAAGAGAATGGGAGGAGGAGATATCAGGGATATCAGGAAATCTGGAGGTGTCTTTTTCATGCAGAAAAGCAGAGAATAGGTAAGGGGGAATGGGAGAGTTGTTCTGGAATATCAGGTAAGGGGATGCTTTGTGAAAGCACCCAGGTAAGTCCATGGTGGGGGGCTTCAATGCATAGTCTTATTTGATCACTTTTCTGACTGGTCACATGTTTCTCATATCCTGTATCCTGTTTGTTCCAAGTAATTGAAGCACTCCTTTCTGCCTCACCTCCTCACTGATCTGACACTCAAAGTTTTAAAAATGAGTGTTAAAAATTGTGTATGTATATGTGTACGTATATGTGTGTGTATGTATGTATGTAGGTATGTATGTATAAAATCCTATAGCTCTTGGTACCTGTGTATGCCACTCATTTTGCACTTAACCTATGCATCTTTTCTTGTATAACAACAGCAACATCTCTGTTATTGTTCAATCATATCTGATTCTGCATGACTCCATTTGGGCTTTTCTTGGCAAAGACACTGGAGTGATTTGCCATTTCCTTCTCCAGCTCATTTTATAGACAAGGAAAGGGAGACAAACAGGATAAAGTGACTTGCCCAGTGTCACACAGCTAGTAAGTGAGTCCAGATTTGAATTCAGGAAGAGGCAACTTCCTGGCTTTTAAGCCCAGAACTCTATCCACTGCACTGCCTAGTTGTTTTGTCCCTATAGTACTTTAAAATTGCAAAACACTTTCCTCACAACGATTCCATGATTTAGGTAATATAAGTATTATTATCCCCTTTTTACAGATAATGAAACTGAGGCTCAGAGAAATTAAGTGATTTCCCCAAGATTACATAGCCAGTAAATGTCAGAGACAGTACTTAAATCATCCAATCACATTTCCATCACATCAGTGTGTGCGTGTGTGTGTATTTATGTGTGTGTGTGTCTGTGTGTGATTTCCAATTAGACTCATAAGCTTTGAGAAAAACCACATCTCATTTATCTTTGTATACTCCTCAGTTCCTAGCACAGTGCTGATCACACAGTAGGCTCAGTAAATTTTTGTCAGCTCCTTGCTTGGTATAACGTGTAGCTGAGAGGAAAAAATGCTAGGGCTGAGGAGTGTTAGAAAACAGTAATGTCAATTCATGAAAATTTGTGGAGTGTTTCCCTGAACAGGCTTCCATCTCTTCTCTCCAGCCACCTTGACATTTTGCAATTAGAGATCAGGACCAAGGAAAACTATGAAGGCTGGTGCACCAGAAAGGCAAAGGGGCAAAAACACAAAGAGTTCCTAGCTCTCAAAACAGGAAGACATCTAGAAGGAGGAAGGGAGGAGAGAGGGACAGGAAGAGAGGAAAGGGGCAGGGAAGGGAGGAAACATAGGAGGAGAGAAAGGGAGAGGAAGGGAAGGGAGGAAATGTAGGAGAAGAGAAGAGGGAAAGAGAGAAGGGGAGAGGAGGGAATATAGGAGAGAATAAGAGAGCTGTCTTTCCCTTTACTCAGTTCATGATACTCAGTTTTGAACAAACAAGACTTTACCCTTTGGATGATGCAAGAAAGAGGGGAAGACTGTTGTAGTCTTTTTTTAGTGGTAGTCTTTTTGTAGTCTTTTTTCATTTTTTAGAGACACAAACTCTCTAACTACTTAGATAATGGAAAGAGGTTGTTCTTGTGCCCATAGTAGGGGAGTACAATATGTCTACTTCCAGAAGCTGGTCTCTGACCTCTCCAATGTGGATGTCTCCATGCTAGGTAATCTAGGCATGCACAAAACCTGGTTTCAGGTATCCGAAGTATGTACAAAGGAATGTGGTGCAATAGCAGGGCACTGGATCTAAAAAAATGAGGATCTGACACTCAAAGTTTTAAAAATGAATGTTAAAAATTGTTCTTACATGCAACTGGGAAATAAGACACACAGGCAATGGAGTATAAAAATCAAAATTGTCCTACAAGGAATTAGGGGGAAAGGGAAGAAGGAAGGGAGAGGTGTGATAGAAGGGGAAAGCATATTGGGGGAAGGGGTAATCAGAATGCATGATCTTTTGCAGTGGGTGGAGAGGAAAGATGGGGAGAAAATTTGGAGCTCAAAATCTTGTGGAAGAGAATGTTGAAAATTAAAAATAAATTATTTTTTAAAAATGAGGATCCGGGTTTGAATATTGATGATGCCATTTCTGTTTTATAGCTACCATTAATTTTTTTTTTTTTTTGCAATTACTGCCCTGGCTGTTGCTTTCTCCTCCCTCCCCAATAGAACCTTCTCCTATAACAAATATGGTTATTGCTTAGTAGTTTCCATTGTATCTGACTCTTTGTGAACCCATTTTGAGTTTTCTTGGCAAAGGTACTGGAATAGTTTGCCATTTCCTTCTCCAGCTCATTTTACTGATGAAGAAATTGAGGCAAACAATGTTAAGTGCCTTACTCAGGGTCACACAGCTAAAAAATGTCTGAAAGCAAATTTGAGCTCAAGAAGAAGATGAGTCTTTATGACTCCAGGCCTGGCCCTCTATCCACAATGTCACCTATCTACCTCAACAAGTAAGTACAATTAAATAAAACAAATCAATAACCTTGCCCTGTCTGATAAATATATGCCTTGTTCAGTACCACTTATGTCTATCTCTCCCATCATGAGAAAACAAACATGCTTCATATTCAGTTGTCTAAAGCCATGACTTGGCACTACATGGATCAGTATTCTAACAGCCTCCTTGGTTGTTGTCAGAGATTTTCCCATTGTACTGCACCTGTTTCACACTACAGCTCAGTGCATTTCTTCCCAGAAAGCCAGAAATTTGCTACTTGTCACTAAGCACTGAAATATTCAAAGCCAGAGGGAAAGGAGGAACCCAGTGTTTTTCCTGCCTTCTAAACCAAAGTTTAAAAAAAATCAAAGGAAAAGTGGTACTAGGAGATGGGGTGATGTGATGAAAGCAGCTTTTGAAGTTAATTGGCAAAGGGATCCATTTAGCCTTCAAATCATTCCTTCTTTCCCCATCATCAGATTTAGTGAATTGCTTTTGAAGAATATTTCAGGAAAATACTTGAAATGATGTTCAAAGGCTCACTTGGATATCTCGGGATCCAAGTCTGATAGTCAGACTATCTGTTGGAACTTACATTGTTGTTTGTTTTATGAAAAAAGAAGAAAGGGGCAGAGACTACTAGTCACAATTATATCTTCCTTTTCCCTTTGGATTGACATATAGAATGATGAAGAGCTACTAGAAGATAGGTGCACTAAGATATTGTTGGTGAAGCTGTGAATTGGTCAACCCACTCTGGAAGACAATTTCAGATTATTCCAAAAAAAAGACTAATTATGAAAAAGTTAATAAATTTCTTATACCCTTTGACAAAGAGATGACAGTTCTTACAAGGCATATACCCTAAGGAAGTCAAAGACAGAAAGAAAGGTGCTATATGCACCAAAATATTCATAGTCACTCTTTTTGTAATAGCAAAGAGAAATAAAGTAGATGTTTACCCATCAATCATTCAATCAATCAACAAGTATTTATTAAGTGCCTACTATGTGCTAGCCACTGTACTAGGCACTGGGAATGAAAATATAGTGAATAGAACAATGCCTTTCAGTTGGGGAATAACTTGAAAAATAAATGTAACAATATTACTGGACCATAAAAAAATGATAAATAGGAAGAATTCAGAGAAGTATAGGAAGACTTAAATAAGCTGACCTGATATTGTGAGGTAAGCTGAACCAGGAAAGCAATATGTATGGTTATTACAATGTAAATGGAAGGAAGAAAACAAAACAAAACAATTATAATGACCTTATTTTATTTCCAGAGAAAAGAGGAGAGACTGTACCTTCCTCCCTTCTTTGCAAAATTGAGAAATTATGTGGATCATGGTAACATCAGACTGAGTTAATGTTGTTTCATTTTGTTAAACTTTTTCTCTTTTTCTTTTTTTTTATTTGGAACATGGGGTGACTTTCTGAGAAGAAAGAAGAAAGGGGTATATTAAGAGACAGAAGTAATATATTTTTAAAAACTCTGTCAATTTTTTTAAAACAAGAAAATCATCAATGAAGGAAGAAATCCTCAGAGCTCCAAACAGCATAAGCTGCAAGGTAGGGTTCATTTAATTTCAGGTTCAAAAGTTCACATTACCCACAATTCAATTCAATATGTTGTCAAAATTAGTGTTAGGAATGATTTGTTACTTCAGAAAAACTACTTATAGTAATGCCACATAGAAAGAATTTTTCAACATAATTGATAGATTTTTAAAAATGAAAATGACATCATGTGGGAAAATTATATTGATTCTCAATTGAAGGAATTCAACAGATATTAGGACATAATGCAAGTCAATAAGCATTAGATAAAAATATGGCCACTTGTGTAATTTAAATATATGTTTCACAATCACTTGTAGTAAAAAAAAAGAATAGGAACTATAGATGTTGTTTTTCAAGAGCAATTTGCTTTATTTTTTAAATGATAATCCATTGAGGAAGAGCCAAAATGATGCAGAAAAGGTGGAAACTTGCCTGAACTCTTCCAAATCCCCTTGAAATAACTTTAAATAACACCACAAATTTTGGAGTGCAGAACCCACAAAAGGACAGGGTGAAAAAATTTTCCAGCCCAAGACAACTTACAAGGTGAGCCTAAAAGTTCTGTCCCACCTGGGTGAGAACGGAGCACAGTCCAGTGCAGGCCAACCAGAGAAGATCTGGTCACAGCAGATCCAGAGGAAGCCTTGGAATCAACTGAATCAGCAGCAGCAGTGGCTGCTTCTAGAGCTGTCAGCTCACCAAGCCCACAAAGCCTACAAATCCAAAGAGTAAGACAACTGGTCAGAAGGAGATTAAATGGATCATTGCATTAGAGGATTGGGAGCTTGAAATATTATATTTCAAAGGGCAAAGGAGCTAGAATTACAACCAAGAATTACCTTTCCAGCAAAACTGAGTATAATCCTTCAGGGGAAATAATGGATATTCAATGAAATAGAGGACTTTCAAGCATGCCTGACAAAAAAACCAGAGCTGAAAGAAAATTTGACTTTCAAATAGAAAACTAAAGAGAAGCATAGGAAGGCAAAGAGGGAAGTGAAATCATAAGTAAGGTTAAACTGTTTACACTCTTGTAATGGGAAGGTGATATTTGTAACTTATAAGACCTTTCTCATTATAAGGGTACTTAGAAGGATTATGCATGAACAGAGGGCACAGGTGCAAGTTGAATATGATGGAATGATATCTAAAAAAATAAAATTAAGAAATGAGAAAGAGGAATGCACTGGGAGAAAGAGAAAGGAAGAAGTAGAATGGGGTAAATTATCTCACATAGAAGAGGTGTGAAACAGCTTTTATAATGGAGGGGAAGATGAGGGAGGTGGTGGGAAACATTTGAACCTTACTTTCATTAGAATTGGCTCAAGATAGAATAGCATACACACTTAGTTGGGTATAGAAATCTATCTTATTCTATAGTAAAGTAGGAGAGAAAGGAGATAGAAAAATGGAGGGGAACTGACAGAAAAGAGGGCAGACTCGAGGAGGTGATAGTCAGAAGCAAAACAGTTTTGAGGAGAGAGTGTGAAAGGAAAGAGAGAGTAGGATAAACAGGGGGAAAATAGGATGGAGGGAAAACAATTATCAATCATAACTGTGAAAAAATTTTGCAGCAAGTGTCGCTGATAAAGGTTTCATTTCTCAAATACATAGAAAGTTGAGACAAATTTATAAAATGAGAATCATTCCCCATTTGATAAACCATCAAAAGATATGAACAGGCAGCTTTCCAATGAGGTAATCAAAACCATCTCTTCTAGCTATGTAATAAAATGTTCTAAATCATTATTGATTGGAGAAATGTAAACTAAAACAATTCTGAGGTACCACCTGACACCTATCATCTTGATTAATATGATAGAAAAGGAAAAATGATAAATGTTGTAGAGGATATGGGAAAACTAAGACACAGGTGGAATTATGAATTGTTTTCAATCATTCTGAGAGCAATTTGGAACTATGCCCATTGAGTTATAAAACCATGCATACCTTTTGACCCAGAAATATTACTAATGTACCTCAAAGAGATAATTTTAAAAAAGAAAAAGAATCTATAAGTACAAAAATATTTATATAAATTCTTTTCTGGTGGCAAAGAATTGGAAATTGAGGGGATACTCATCAATTGGGGAATAAATGAACAACTTGTGGTATATGATTGTGATGGACTCTTATTGTGTTATAAGAAATGACTAGCAGGATGCTCTCATAAAAACCTGGAGAAACTTACATGAACCTGATGCAAAGTGAAATGAACAGAACCAAGAGAATATTGTACACAGTAACAGCAATATTGTGCAATGATCAACTGTGAATAATGTAGCTATTCTCAGCAATACGGTGATCCAAGACAATTCTGAAGGACTATCCATCCCCAGGGGAGGAAAACTGATGGAGTCTGAATGCAAATTGAAACAATTTTTTTACTTTGCTATTCTTTGTTTTTTAATCTATGTTTTCTTTCATAACATGAGTAATATGAAAATATATTTTGCATAACCTATATCAAATTGCTTGCCTTTACAATGGGGGCAGAGAATTTGCAACATTTAAAAATTAAAAAAAAAAACAAATGTTAAAATGTTAAAAATAGTTTTTTTTATTTGTAATTGTGGAAAAATAAAATACAAAATACTTTTCTCACAAATAAAGACAGATCTAAAAAAAATAATCCATTGATAGATTTTGCCCCTGAATCCACCTTGGGTTCTGATGGGTGAACTTTCTCCTTATCTAGATCCAAGTTTCCAACTCACATCCTGGCCACAATTTCTGAACCATGTCACCACATTTAAATCTCCCCCACTCAAATTCCTCTTTATGTCTTCCCCATATTAGAATATAAAATCTTTGAGGGCAGGGACCACCTTTCTTGTATCCTTAGTGCCTAGCAAAATGCTTGTCACATAGTAAGTGCTTAATAAGTGTTCTATCTATCTGTCTATCTATTCATCCATTCACCTCCCTCTCTATCCATCCATCTCTCTATAATCTGTCTGTTACCTATCTCTTTATATATCTTTACAAGGACAATTACAACCTTACTTGCATCAGTTTGGATTTTTGTAGTCAGCATAGAAACAATTTGGAAGTGACCTTCTGGACACCAGTGTAGTAGATGGGATCATTCTGGAAGCAAAGCTGCCTTTGGATATGAACTTGGTGGAACCAATGCTATATGTATGAATTTAGCTAAGTTTTTAGTCTATTTCCCAGAGAATAAAATTGTAAAAGTGAGAGTGCTGAACTCTAAAGTCTTGGAGAGGACTTCTGAAGAAGTAATATCCCTTTATAAAAGCTACCCAATGTTAAGTAAATAGAACAAGAGTGTTAGTCACTAGTGGTGGCAACAGTGGCAGTGGCTACTTCTGGAGCTCTCAGTCCACAGATGGGGAGGGGATAAGCAACTGATCAGAGATGTATTGCAGGTATCTCTTTGCTAGCACTGAGGCAGGATTCTCTTACTTTGCCTGTGCTCTGATCTGGGTTGCAGTCCTAGGTGGCCCTGGGATGAGAAGGACCACAGGCATGGTGGAGCTTGTGGCATCAGTGGAGAGAAAATTCTCTTCATAGTTCCAAGGCAGAAATAAGTACTTGTGGTCACTCACAGACCAGAGCACAAACCAGGAGAGTAGTAAACACCTCTCTTTTCATCATACAAATTTGGAAGAACTGAAAATATACAGGTCCCTAGAAGTATCTCTGACAACAACTACACAAAACCCCTGAAGATTGGGACAATACACCCCACTCTACGCCATTGGAAGCAGAATCCCACCTTGACAAAGAGCTAAAAAGTTGAGCAATTGACTGGGAAAATGAGCAAACAGTGGGAAAAAAAACAGAATATAGAATCTTACTTTGGTGACAAGGAAGATCAAAACATACAACCAGAAGACAACAAAGTCAAAGCTCCTACATCCAAGCCTTCAAGAAAAATATGAATTGGCAACAGGCTATGTAAGAGCTCAGAAAGGATTTTGAAAATCAAGTAAGAGAAGTAGAGAAAAAAATTAGGAAGAGAAATGAGAGTGATGCAAGAAAATAATGAAAATCAAGTCAACAGCTTGCTAAAGGAGATCCAAAAAATACTGAAGAAAATGATACCTTAAAAAACAGACTAATCCAAATGGCAAAAGAAGTCCAAAAAACCAATGAGGAAAAGAATGCCTTAAAAAGTAGAACTGGTCAAATGGAAAAGGAGGACCAAAAGGTAACTGAAGAAAATATTATTCCTTAAAAATTAGAATGGGGCAAGTGGAAGCTAATGACTTTATGAGAAATCAAGAAATTATAAAACAAAACCAAAGGAATGAAAAAATAGAAGACAATGTGAAATAACTCATTGGAAAAACAACGGACCCGGAAAATAGATCCAGGAAAGAGAATTTTAAAATTATTGGACTACCTGAAAGCTGCAATAAAAAAGAAAAGAGCCTACATATCATTCAAGAAATTATCAAGGAAAACTACCTTGATATTCTAAAACCAGAGGGTAAAATAGAAATTGAAAGAACCCATTGATTGCCTCCTGAAAGAGATTCCCAAAGGACAACTCCTAGGAATATTGGAGCCAAATTCCGGAGTTCCCAGGTCAAGGAGAAAATATTGCTCGCAGCCAGAAAGACACAATTCAAGTATTGTGGAAGCACAATCAGGATAACATAAGATTTGACAGCTTCTACATTAAGAGATTGAAGGACTTGGAATGTGGTATTCCAGAGGTCAAAGGAGTTAAGATTAAAACCAAGAATCACCTACCCAGCAAAACTGAGTATAATCCTTCAGGGGGGAAAATGGACTTTCAATGAAATAGAGGATTTTTAAGAATTCTTGATGGAAAGACCAGAACTAAATAGAAAATTTAACTTTCAAATACAAGACTCCACAGAAGCATGAAAAGGTAAACAGGAAGAGAAATCATAAGGGGCCTGTTAAAGTTGAACTGTTTACATTGCTACATGGAAAGATGATGATTGTAACTCATGAGACCTTTCTCAGTATTAGAGTAGTTGGAGAAAATATACACACACCTATATACATAGATAGATGGATAGATAGATAGATAGATAGATAGATAGATAGATAGATAGATAGATAGATAGATACACGGATAGATAGATAGGGACAGATAGACAGACAGAGAGCACAGGGAGAGTTGAATATGAAGGGATGATATGTAAAAAATAAAATAAAAGGGTGAGAGGAAAATATATTGGGAGAGAGAGAAATAGAGAGGTAGAATGGGGTAAATTATCTCACATAAAAGAGGCAAGAAAAAGCTTTTCCAATGGAGGGGAAGAGGGGAAAAGTGAGAGGGAATGAATGAGTCTTACTCTCATTGGATGTGGTTTAAGGAGGGAATAACATACACACTCAACTGGGTATGGAAATCTGTCTTACCCTATAGGAAAGTAGGAGGAAGAGGATCGGGAGGATGGTAGAAGGGAGAGCAGATTAGAGGAGGGGATAATCAGAAGCAAACATTTATGAAGAGGGACAGAGTCAAAGGAGAGAACAGAAGAAATGAAGGGCAGGATAGGATGGAGGGAAATATAATCTTTCACAGCATGACTGTTATGGGAGTGTTTTGCACGACTACACATGTATAACCTATATCAAATTGTTTGCCTTCTCAGTGGAGGTGGTTGGGGAGGGAGGGATGAAGGGATAGAATGTGGAACTCAAAGTTTTAAAAGCAAATGTTTTTTAAAAAAGTGTTTTTACATGCAACTGAGAAATAAGACATACAGACAATGGGGCATAGAAGTCTCTCTTGCTCTACAAGAAAATAGAGGAAAAAGGGATAAGAGGGGAGTGTGATAGAAGGGAGAGCAGATTGGGGGAAGGGGTAATCAGAATGCATGCCATCTTGGGGTGGGGAAGGGGAGAGATGAGAAAATTTGGAATTCAAAATCTTGTCGAAGTGAATGTTGAAAGCTAATATAAATTTTAAAAAAATCCCACAAACTACTTAGGGTACCCTGGAACCCAGAGGAGAATTATATTAGGTCCAGCCCTGAGAGAGTGGAGACAGAGCATAGATAGAAAGGCTTTAAAACCAAGATGATCTGAGTTCAAATCTTGCCTCTGACACATACTGTCTGTGTGACCCTGGGTAAGCAATTTCTTCATGAGACTATGAACTTTCCTTTAGCAAAGCTGCAGGATATGAAATAAACCTACCCAATTCACCAGTACTTCTATACATTACCAACAAAGTCCAGCAGCAAGAGATAGAGAAATTCCAGTTAAAATAATTTCAGACAATACAAAATACTTGGGAGTCTACTTGGCAAGACAAACCCAGGAACTATATGAACACAATTACAAAGTACTTTTCACACAAATAAAGTAAGATCTGTGTGTACATCCTTCATTTTTGAAGAAGACCATGCCATCAGAGAAATGATGACATAACTTGCACTTGACTTTGTTCTGAATGAGGGAAGGCTGTGCAGGTCACCAGCCTCACTTCTTCTCCAGAGCCATCTGAGTCCAGTGACCAGATATTCATCTGGTTGACTGGAGATGACCCAGGATGAGGCAATTGGGATTAAGTGAGAGTCACACAGCTAGTGAACGTCAAGTGTCTGAGGTGAGATTTGAACTCAGGTCCTCTTGACTCCTACACTGGTGCTCTATCCATTGCACCACCTAGCTGCCCTGAAAGTAAGATCTAAACAATTAAAGAAATATTATCTATGCATGAGTAGGCTAAGCTGATAATACAAAAATGATAATTCTAGCTAAATTAATTTAGTTATTTAGTGCCATACCAATCAAACTACCAAAAATTATTTTATGAAACTGGAAAGCACAATAACATAATTCATCTGGAAAAACAAAAGATCAACAGTATCAAGGGAATCAATGAAAAATGTAAAGGAAGGTAGTCTAGTCATACCAGATCTCAAACTATACTATGAAGCAGTAATCATGAAAACAATCTGGTAATGGCTAAGAAATAGGGTGGTGGATCAGTGGCATAAATTAGGTACACAATACATTGTAGCAAATTACTGTAGTGATCTAATGTTTGATAAACCCAAAGATCTATGCTTTGGGGACAAGAATTGGCTATTTGACAAAAATCACCGGGGAAACTAGAAAACAGGCAGAAACTAGGTATAGACCAGCATCTCATACCATATACCAAGATAAGTTGAAATAGGTACATGATTTAGACATAAAGGTTGATATCATAAGTTAAAGGTGCATGGAAAATTCTGCCTGTCAATTCTATAGATAAGAAAAGAATTTAGGACCAACAAGAGATAGAGAGAATCACAAGAATTAAATGAATAATTTTGATTACATTAAATTAAAATGGTTTTGCACAAACAAAACCAATGCAGACAAGATTAAAATAAAACATGAAATTTGGGGAGAGGGCCAGAATTTTACAACAGATTTCTCTCATACAGTGTTCATTTCTCAAATATATTAGAGAACTGAGTCAACTTCATAAGAATATGAATCATTCTCCAGTTGATAAGTGATCAAAGGATATGAAGTCAGTTTTCAAAAGAAGAAATCAAATCTATCTATAATCACATGAAAAATGCTCAAAATAACTATTGATTAGAGAAATGCAACAACTTTGAGGTACCTTCCCATACCTAATTGGCTGATATAACAGAAGAGGAAAATTATATATGTTGGAAGGGATATGGAAAAATTGGGACACTAATGCACTGTTGGTAGAGTTGTAGACTCATCCAACCATTCTGGAGAGCAATTTAGAACTATGCCCAAAGAGCTAAAAAACTGTTTGACTCAGAAATACCACTACTATGTCTGTAATTATCCCAAAGAGATGAGGAAAAAGAATCTATTTGTACTAAAATATTTATAGCAGTTCTTTTAGTGGTAGCAAAAAAATGGAAATTGAGGAGATGCCCATCAATTAGAGAATGGCTGAATAAGTTGTGGTATATGATTGTGATGGAATACTACTGTGCTATAAGAAATAATGAGCAGGATGGTTTCAGAAAAACCTTGGAAACTTATATGAATTGATGTAAAGTGAACAAAACCAGGAGAATGTTGTACACTGTAGCAGCAATATCATATGATGATCAGCTATACATGACTTAGCTATTCTGATCAATACAATGACCCAAGACAATTCCAAAGGACTTATGTTGAAAAATTCTATCCATCTCCATAGAAAGAATTGATGGAGTCTGAGAGCAGATTGAAGTATAATTTTCTCTTTATTTTTCTTGATTTTTTTTTTGCAAGATGACCAATATGAAAACATGTTTTGCATGATTTCACATGTATAATTTATATCACATTTTTTGCCTTCTCAATGAATGGGGGAGGATGGGAGGAAAAAGAATTTGGAACTCAAAAATTTTAATAAATGTTAAAAAACAAATAAATCATAATGTTTTTTTAAAAAAACTAAGACTATATAACCCTAAAAGACAATTTTCTTATAGTTACAGAGAAGGTGAGGACTTAATTTGTTAGAAGAAGATAAAGCCTCGAATTTGCCTATAGAACAATAAACAAAATTCTTATCTAACCATTGTCTACTGAAGCTTAGACTTAACAATTCAGAAGCATCTTTGGACTTAAGGTATTGGTCAGCATCCTGATTCTGTTTCAGACACACCTAATAGTTAATTCCAGTCACCAAGAGCCACTTACTGATTTTTTCCTCCCACCCCACTTCATGCAACTGCCTGCAAAGGAATGTCCTGGCTGCAACATTTCTCCCATTCTCTCTTGAATGGAGTTTGTTTGGCATCATGGGACCCAACCAGCTGCAGCCTTTGTCCAGCCTGATTCCAAAAAAGAATGTTTATTTAGGGCATTTTTCTAAATCCACAGACCCTTTGTACAGCCTAGAGGCTTTCTCATAAGTCCTGAAGATATAAAACTTCTGACTTCTATTATTTCAGTCCATGCCCCAATTCAGGGTCTTCTTGTCAGACATGCTGGTTTTGCCACTTCCTTCTTCAGCTCTTTTTACGGATGAGGAAACTGAGGCAGATAGGGTAAAGTGACTTGTCCAGGCTCACGCAGCCAATAAGTGTTTGAGCACTGGAATAGATATAAGGAGTGCTTAATCTAATATCAAGAAAGATTCCCTAAATCTAAAGAAGTGGGCTATTCAGGAAGGGACTGAGCAGGTAGACCAGAATTAATCTATCGTAACAGGCAAGAGATGCTCTTAAACCCTTGTTAAAACAATTCCTGCCCTAGACCTCTGAAATCCTGTTGCTTTAACTCTCATACTTTAGCCCCATGGATTCATAGAATCATAGATTTTAGAGCTAGAAGGAAAGTTAGAGATCATCTAGTCCAAACCCCTTGTTTTACAGATGAGGAAAATGAGACTAATGAGTCACCCAGGGTCACACAGCTAATAAAGTTATGAGACTTGGGTCTTCTTCATGCCAATTCTGCTGTCACTGCCTCAACTAGCTTCCTAGTCTTGCCTCTGAGTATTTGGGCTAAATCTTTGCCGTAGACCTTTGCTGTGTTACCTAGCTTCTTCATGATCCCAGCAGCCTCTTATCATCAATGTCCCCTGGTGACTTTTCCCTGACTCTAGGACTGATGGACCTGAACCTACCATCTGGCTCCTTTAATTCGGATATCACCAAAGGCTCCACCAGAACATTATTTATGATTATTTCAAGATGCTGAGGTAACATTTCCTTTAATGAGGTTTTTGGAATTCTGTTTACTTAATTGGCAGCTGGCTTTAGATACTAAATCACCTGCATTAAGGAAATTGCTTTTCAAATGAGAGTTCTAAGTACTTACTGACACATGAATGATTCTCCTTCCCAAATGTGGTTAAAGGAGGTAACTGGGAATCCCCTCCTAAGCCAGCAGAGCTGTTTGAAAGTGAATAAGATGGTTCAGTTCAAATACTATCACACTAAAAGTTGCTACAATCCTTCAAATAAGAAAAGAATTTTAAAACCATGACTAACAACCTACTTATTTGGGGGGAAGGGAAAAGGAAAGGGGATAAGTATTTATGTAGTACCTACTATATGTTAGGCACTGTACTAAGCACATTTTACAAATATTATCACATTTGATCCTCCCAACCACCCTGCAAAGTAAGTGCTATTATTATCCTTGTTTTACAGCTGAGGAAACTGAGACAAACAGATTAAATTAAATTAAATTACTGTGTGTCCAGGATCACATAGCTCGAAAATGTCTGAGACCAAAATGGAACTCAGGTCATCCTGACTCTAGAACCAGTTTTCTAGTCACTGCACCACTAGCTGCCTAAATTTATTTCGGATAAGAGTAGATGCTACAGTCTTCAGCCATACTTGACATCTTGATGCCAAGGCTTGATCTTGATTCCAAGGCTTTTGGAATTCTTCATAAGGGAACCATAATGTGAAAAAGAGCCCCCAATATTAGAGTCAGCAGACCTTGAACTTCACTTTGTCTCTGACATCTGACATCTGACAGTAACTAACTTGGAAACCTTGGCTAAGCTCCATCTTTTCTCTGCTACCTGGTTTCCTTTCCCATAAAAGGAGAGGTTGGATTACATGATAAGATATACTCTCATCTCTGATGATCTCTGTGGATAGGGAGTAGACCTGTGATTTTGCTGGCATAAGGAACTTCTTGAGTAGGAAATTTCTCCTACCAATGCCATCAATTCCTCCTCTGCAATTTATAGCCTTAGAAAATTTCTTAGACCTCTGAGAGATTAATCCATTTGTCTAGAGTCACAGAGTCTGTCAGTCAACAAGCATTTATTAACTGCCAACTATGTACCAGGCACTGTGCTAAGCCCTGGGGATAAAAAGAAAGGCAAAAAATGTTCCTGCTCACAAGAAGCTCACAGTGGAATGGGGGAGGCAACATGAAAACAATTGTATCCAAACATTGATAGGATAAATTGGAGATAACCAACAGAGGAAAGGGACCAGAAATAAGAGGGATCAGGAAAGACTTTCTGTAGAAGGTAGGGTTCTATCTGGGACTTGAAGGAAGTCACAAAAGCCAGGAAGGAGGGATGAGGAAGAAGAGAATTGTAGGTATGGGGGACAGCCAGTGAAAAGGCATGGAATCAGGAGTGATGGAACAGAAGTCTCTCAGCAGATTAGGTACACTTGATACAACTGAGCATAGTACATAGTAAGGAAAGAGACAACGATTTATTAAGTGCTTACTTATGTGGTTATCAGTCAATAAATATTTATTAATCATTCTCTATGTGCCAGGCTCTATGCTAAGCACTAGGGATATAAATATGAGAAGGGGCTTACAATCTAATAGGGGAAGGCAACACATTGAATTAAGGGTGGAGGTGAGGGTAGAGAAGGTAGCAAGTGCAAGCACCTGATGGGGAAAGTCCAAAGAAGTGCAGTTGGTTGGGAAATGAAGAGATAGCATTGTGGTTATAACTTAGAGCAAAAAGAAAGATAGTCCCTGTCCTCAAGGACCTTACCTTCTAATGAAGGAAACCAGCATGCAAAAAGAGGATGAAAAGCTATGGGGAAGTGGTAAGAATGAAGATATCTGACTTGGGGGTGTTATTTTGAAGTCCAGAGGAGGTAAGAAACAGGCCCGGGAGGAGAATGAAGGCAGGCCAGCCTGGACCCTTTCACAAAATGGAAGTTGCAGGAGGAGCTCACCAATGGTAGAAAAGGGTGGAGTGGGCGTTGAGAAGGGATGTCCTAGAGTGATCAGGCTGTTGACATGATAGGATCTTCCAGGGTGAGGAAGGAAGCTCCAGGATGAAAGAGCAGTAGAGACATGACTCTGAAGTTCATAGAAAGTCAGGAACAGGGAGTAAAAGAGAATAAATGCATGCGTATGTACATATATACACAGACACACACTATCTATGTAGTCAGAGGAGGAATCTACCAGTTCTGCATCTAATGCTAATATCACTTATTTCTGAACTGCTAACATAACCAATTCCCCTTCTCAAGTAAAGTTCTGATAAATTATTTTCAGATCATGAATTGTTGCTGTTACTGTTGTTCAGTTATTTCAGTTCTCTCTGACTCCTGGTGACCCCATTTGGGATTTTCTTAGTAAAGATACTGGAGTGGTTTGCCATTTCCTTTTCCAGCTCATTTTACAGATGAGGAAACTGAGGTCAATAGGGTTAAATGATTTGCCCAGGGTCACACAGCTAGGAAGTATCTGAGGCCAGATTTGAACTCAGGAAGATGAGTCTTCCTAACTCCAGGCTCAGTATTCTATCCACTGTGCCTATTTAAATGCCCATTTCTTGCCCTTTGTCCCAGGGACTAAAATTCTGAGTGATGACTCTAACTTCTTATTTTTAAAGGTAACAAACTTTTATTAGTTTCTCTTGAAAATGCAGGCTAGGGAGAACAGAGATCACTTAAGTTGGTGACATATTTGAAAAACAGATATAACCCCCTCCACTCTAACCCTCCCCTTAAAACACATTAATTTAAATTGATCCCATTTCAACATATTCCTCAATGGCTCAAAAAATTATAACTGCTTCTAGAGAAGTAAACATTAATTGACAAAATTAAGAGGATTATTAGTTCTGGCTCATCAATCTTCAGAAAAGGAAGAGGGGAAAAAGTCAGAAGAATAATTTAATTTGCAAAGTTTTATTTTTTGCTTTTGTTACAGCAGGTATAGATTTGGAAGGTTTCTCTCCGAAATAGATCTGATACCCCTGTGTTTCACTTGGCAATATGAAGAGACACATTGGTTCTGGTGCTGAAGAAGAACCCGCCAGATGAGATCAGTCTGAAAGAACTGATTTTGAGGCTTTGTGTTCATTTCGCCTTTAGTTCCATCTCAAGCAGCTTTCCAATGTCCATCCCATGAAGCTTGAGACCAGTGGTTCTTTTGATCTTACCTAAGACCTAGTTATTAGGAATGGCCCATCCACACTCATAGTCAGTAATAACTTGGGGCTTTTCATTGATTTTTGTGGCCATATCCTTCTGAGTTAGTCCCCTGTTCTGTTGGCCCTGTTGGATCACTTTGCCCGCTTTTAAAGCAACCCTGTCATGGTGAGGTTCCTCGGTCTCTTGGTCCAGCTTGGCTATGTTCTTTGTGATGGAGTGCTGTGTTTCCCTCCCCTCTGCCTCTAGCCCTTGTCCTAGAGCTGTGCAAATAAGTAGGTGTTCAATTGATAGAACTATAATTTAATTGAATGCTGTTAGCCATATTTCTCCTTTGCCTTCATCTTTCTCCTTTAAGTCTCAATTCTGTCTTATCCCCAATCCAATGCTCTTATGTTACCTTATTTTGTTCAAGTCTACCTGACATATCCCCTATTCCAGATCTTTTCCTATTCCCACATAAACTTACCTGTGTAGTATCCTAATCCCTCAAGATCATAATCTTAGCTAATATGAAGAGAAATAATGAGTTAATATGCTTCCAACTAATACACATTTTTAACTAGAGTCTTTGGGAGACATTGTTCTAAACATTCAATAAAACAATAAACAGAATTTTATTACACACTTACTATGTATGTGGTGGGAAATGTGCTTCACACTGGAAATACAAAGATAAAAATGAAAAGTCCTTCCTCTTAAGAAGCATACATCCCCTTGGGAGAGATAATGAAGCACATCATTTTGGGAGGGAGGACACTAGCAATCTAGAGGTGGTGGTAATCAAGAAAGGTTTCTCATAGCAGTTGAGCTAAGTTAAGTGAAGTTTCCCAGTTGAGCTAAATCTTGGAGAAAACTAGGGATGGAGGTACACTGGACAGCTATTGCAAGGGATGTAGAACAGCAAATAGGCCAGTATGGCTAGATAACAAGAGTGCACAAAAGGGAGTGATGTGTAAGAAGACTGGAAAAGTAGGGAGAGATTTAAATGCCAAATAGAGGAGTTTCTATTTGATTCCAAAAGTTTTAGTATTTAGAGTTTATTAAGCAGAAAGGTGACAAAGGTGATTTAGGAAAATCACTTTGGCAAGTGTGTGAAAGATCGAATTAGATCAGGGGAGGCTTGAGGTTGAGAGAATAAATAGGAGATGACCACAATAGTCCAAGAAAGAGATGGTGAGAACCTGAACTAGAACAGAGTCTATATGAACCGAGAGGAAATGTACGCAAGAGATACTCTAGAGATAGAAAAGACAAGATTTGTCTACTCATTGGTTATGTTGGCTGAGGGAGAATGAGGAGTAGAAGATTATACTGAAGTTATAAACTTGGAAGAGTTTGGTGCTTAGCACTGTAATTGTTGTTGTTGTGTTTGTCCTTCTTTCTCGAAGAGGACCATGACATCAAGATGATGGTGTGACTTGCAGTTGACTTTGATTTGAGTGAGGAAAGGCTGTGCAAGGTCACCAATCTCACTTTCTTCTCCTGCGTCATCTGGATCTAGTGGCCTGATATTCATCAGGATGATTGGAGATGGCCCAGGATGCAATGTGGGCCCTGGCCCTTTCAGGATAAGGTCTTATCACATTCTCACTTTGAGTGAGATACACTCATTTAGTGAATAGGCTTTTTAAAATAGCTGCTCAAGGGATGGCCCTTTTAATGAAAAAAAAATCAAACTGGGAGGAGAAAACCCTCAGAGTTCCTGGGTAAAAGAGAAACAATTACTATTTAGTATTTAAATCCACTCTGTGCTAGATGGGTGGGAACTTAAGGGACTTGGGAAGAGAGATAGGAAGTCACACTTCTTGTGAGGAAAAGACTGGGGAATGCTGGCTGAACTAGACTAGGTTGTAAGGCCGCGACATCCCGCTGGAAAGTAGAAAGATCAGCTGGCACTTGAGGAGGGGAAAGGGTCAGAAGGAGAGATGTCTCAGAGATTGCCATGGGGATGGGGCCTGAAGCCTGAATGGGTGTTGCCTCAGGGGGAGGGGCAGAAGAGGGAGGCACCTCAGCGAGACCTGTGATGGGCCTGGGGAGTAGAAGGAGCTGAAGCCTTGGGGGCCATAAGAAGGGGATTATCAAAAATGTCCAGTTGACCCCCATTGTTCCTTTGAGGGGCAGTTTTAGCTACAAGCATCTTATACTCTTTCCTGAGAACAGGGCTCTGAGAGAGTTCCACAAAGGCCATTATGTAGGAAACTTCTGTCCATTTTCCTTTTTGGTGGCAGCATAATTTTAACTGCAAGAGAATATTCATTTTTAAAGTCCCAAAGAGGAGCCATGCTTCAAGGTCCTCTAGGCGATACTGAGGCCAAACAATGTTGCAAAAGAACATGAGCTTTTTCTTTTTAAATTCTTTAAAGAAACTAAAATTTTCCCAATTTTGTAAAAGACAACTCAAAGGTGAACTCTTAGGAATTGCAAAGAAGTGATTCATTATAGGTGTGGGATATGGAAATCTGGGAGTAAGCCTCGAAAACAAACATGACAAAACAACAAAAAACACCAAAAGGTACCTGAAGCTTTCCCAATTTCCTATCGCAGAGAGATTGGAAAGAATCTGGCATACACTTCCAAACAGGGCCTCTGACCCTGTCCTGTCCTGTCCTGCATGCTTCAAAATATGCAATTGGCAGGTTGTAAAGAAGGATTAGAGCTCAAGAGAGGCTCTAGAGGTGGACAGATAGATCTATATAAAGATAGTAATTGAACCCAGAGGAGTTGATAAAGTCCCTGAGGCATGACTACAGTTAGTGGGCATGACATGGATCATGATATAGTGAAAGAAACTAAGAAAGAGTAATAGAGTAGGAGATATAAGAGAGCAACATCATGAAAACCCAGGGAAGAATATTCAGGTCAACGGGGTCAAGAAGAATGAGAATTAAGAAAAAGTTCATTGGAACTAGCAACTAAGAGATCCTGATAACTTTGGAGAAAGCAGTTTCAACTGAATGCTGAAGTCCAAAGGCAGATTGCAGGGAAATTAAGAAGACAGAAAGAAGAGAAGAAATGGAGATGATGAGGTTTAGAGGTTCTGGGGACCCCAAAATACCAACAGGCCAGGTCCTGCTCAGATGAATTTGACTCAAGCCTTCTTAAAGCCAAAGAAAACAAAGTTTGTTAAAGATTCACCACCTTGGGTTGGCTCTTAAGGAGCCTAAGCATTTCTAACACTTGTATTACAAAGCGGACCAGATAGAATCTCAGCTAAACAGAGTCTGTGCTGGATTCCACCTGAGCACCTTTATGGAAGCAAGGTGGAACTCAAATACAGAAATGACTGTAGGAGGGATCTAGGTGTGGTCTGATAGTCTAGGGTGATGGGAGGAGGGGTTTAGGGAGGGTCTTGAAGAGAAGTCCAAGGAGGGCTTCAATTGGACTGGAGTGACTGGTCAAGAGTTGGAAACAACTGGAGGCAAACAGGAGATATCAGACACTGGAGGGCTTAGACCTGAAGCAGGTGTCTGGCACCCCAGGGGTGGTCTTGATAGATCAAGCCCAGAGAGAATTCTGATGGGAGTGGCTGATAATAGGATCAAGGGTGGGGAGTGCAACAGAGACCTGGGCATAACGATAACAAGAAGTCCATGAGCTTCCTGAGACTGCCAGAACAAATGTAAGATTAGATTTGAGTCAGAAAGGTCAGATTAAGTGGGAAGATGCAAGGGGAGCTCAAGGAGGCTCCCAAAATCTGAACCCCATCAGAGACACCAAGTATAGATAACTTTTTCAAGGAGTAAGGCTGAAAAAAGTAAGAGAGATATAGGATAATATTTAACAAGGGTAATGGGATACAATGAAAAGATTGTTGTTTTTTAAAGAATGAAAGAAACTTAAATGTGTCTGTAGACATCAGGGAAGGAACCAGTAGATAGGAAGTAAGGGGAATTTGTCATACTTAGGACAAAGAATAGGTTTGGGAGGAATAGGGAAAGATAGAATAACATGAAATTATTGTTGGACAGAGGGATTTCAGGGTTCTTGATCATAAAAATAGAACACTTATGAATGATGGAAAGATGAAGGGTGTAACGAACTTTCTGTGTATTTGAAGTGGAGTTAAAGGGTAAGTCATGAGATTTGAGTTGACAGGAAATGAGATATTAGTATAATTGAGGAAATACCAACATGTTTTTGAAATCCCCTATAGGGAACAAGAAAGACTGTGATCCAGACACTGAATTCCCTAAGATAGATAGAAGAATGATCTGACAATCACTAGATAATATTGTCCCTAGGATATGGATTGGATGACACATTTGAATTGCCTTAATTTCAAAGGAGGAGAGGTTGCTGAGTGATTCTGGTAGAGGGAGAGTCTAGAAGTGGTAGTGGGGACCAAGGAGTATATCTATTCTACTTCTGGGACCAGTAAATTGGGAAGGCGGATAGGGAGACGAAACCACAAAGGGATAATCCCAGAGATTCCATACTCAGTGTCTGATGGCCAAGACATTATTTTTGATAATGAAGAAATTAGGAAGAGGAACCTTCCCTGAGTCCCTCAAATCACATCATCTTCTAAATGACCACCTGCTCTACCAAGATCAACTTTTGGTCACCATTATATTTTATAGAACGTGAAAGCTTGAAAGTTGTTTAGAGATCACCTAGTCCAACTCTCTCATTTTATATTTTTTTTTTTTCTCATTTTATATTTTACCAGACTGGAGCCTAGGAGAAGGGAATAACATGGCCCTAGTCACATAGCTAGTAAGTTGAAAACCAGGACTAGGACTCTTTCCACTGATCCAGGACAATTTTTACTCCATACATCTTTCAAAAATGATGAGAGAGCTGTACCTATTAGTCTTATAGCTCTATCTCAAGGAACCCTTCCTTGGCTTCACTTGGGCCATCTTGCTTTACATAAGGGTGAAGTAGCTAGATACAGAAAGCCATACTTGGCCTCAGTGCAAGGTTAGTTGGCCAGCCAAAAGTCAGAGAACACCATTTTCTTAGAACTTGGAACTCCATCTCAAAAATCTAGCTCTGTCCAAGATTTCTTCATCTGCCATGCCTGAGTCAATGACCCAAGGAGGAGAATGTTCCAGTTGATCTCCAAAAAGAACGGTTTAAATCATTTGATCCTTTACAGCTAGAGCCAGAAGGAAAATAGGCTGTGGGAGTCATCTATGGGTAAGTGCTGCCATCTCTTGGTTATGTAGAGATGTAAGAACTTAGCTTTCATTCCATATTTTTGATTGCCCAGCCAGGGATAACTTAGCATCTAATTACAGGAACATCTCCAAGGGCAAGGACTCCTTGGAAAAGCCCACTGTAAGTTTCCTCCAGGATGACCTTAAGGTGAAAAAGAAGGCACAAAAAGATAGAGTGAGAGAGATATGTGTATAGGTAAATGAGGCAAAAGGCTGTCATAAAATCAGATTTAGAGCTGGAAGAGCTCTTCAAAGGCATGTAAGGTCCTTAATTTACATATGGAGAAACTGAGGAGTAAAATGACTTGTCTCAGGATCACACAGTATGTGACAAAGGCAGGATTTGCACACAGATCTTTCAGACCTCTCTCTCTCTCTCTCTCTCTCTCTCTCTCTCTCTCTCTCTCTCTCTCTCTCTCTCTCTCTCTCATTTCATTCTGGATTATGTATGGAAATTTCATCTTTTGGTTGATGTTGTTGTTATGTTAATGCCTTTTGTCATTAGACCACAATTATTTTCCAATATTCCCTCTAGCTCTCTGCCCTAATCCTCCAGTCTAACAAAGAAAAACAAAACTAACCAACAGATTGTCTCACAGGCATTTGAAAATTAAGCACTCTTAACCCTCCACTTTTCTACCAAGATAAATGTGCTTCTCCATCTATTCTCCGGAGCCAAGATTAGTCATTGCAATAAATCTGTGTTCAATTGCTTTTGTTGTTTTTAAAATTTACATGATTGTATTCTCTATGTGCATATGTATGTATACACATACATATATGTATGCTGTTCTGATCCTACTTACTTCTTTCTCCATTAATTCAAGCAAATTTCCCCAAGTTTCCCTAAATTTCTAATATTTATCATTTCTTTTGGCACAATGATATTCCATTACATTGACATACCATAACTCGTTTATCCATTTCCCCAATCACTGAGCAGCTACTTTGTCTTCAGAGGCAATGTGGAGTCCTTGATAAAGACCCAGTTTTGAAGTCAGGAAGACCTAGTTTCAAGCCCCACCTCTGACATACTGGCTGTGTTACATTGACAGTATTCTAGGAATCATTCTAAGTCTACAAACTACAAAGCATGCCAGAGGGAGTTTCCTCATTCAGGACTTTTCATTTCTGCCAGTGAATTCACAGGTTTGGTCCAGACACAGACAGATATCTTTTTTGCTAGTAAAATAAGTGCTCCTATAACATTTTGTGGGACCTTTCTATAACTGATCTTCCTGGGGCTATGTATCTAGCAGTGCGATCTGTTGGTCAAAGGGCATAGATAAACATTTTAGTCATTCTTTTAGCATAATTCCAAATTCCTTTCCAGAATGGTTGGTCCAAGCTAAGTTTATCCAGGGGTATGCTGGCAAATATATAACAATAAGTTCTCCAGGAAAAAAGTACACAAGACACACTTTGAAGTTCATCTGAATTATCAACATTTCCTCCATCACTTTCTTAAATAAATCAAGTTCTGTTTTCTAGTGTTTACAGATTTCCAAACTGATAACAATTGGTTCAATCTCTGGCTCCAGCGTATATCCCTGAGTATATCTGTCTTTCTGGAATATTTCCAACACTATTCTCATATTTTGTCATCTTTGCCAAATTTTTCAATTTGAGGTGAAATGTTAGAATTTCCATGATTTTTATTTCTCTTATTGTGAGACACAATGGTTGCATTGCTCAATGATCTGGAGGAGTCTTTCATATGATTGTTAATAGTTCATAGTTCTTCTTTTGGAACTATGCTACTATGCATTGAGGAATAGCTTGTGTGTGTGTATGTGTGTGTGTGTATGTGTGTGTGTGTGTGTGTGTGTGTGTGTGTGTGTGAGTTCCCTCTATATCTTATCAGGCCCTTATCAGAGTTATTTGATGCAAAGATTTTCCCCCAAATCTACTACTAATAGCCATGCTAATGGCTTCTTACTGTCCTATTAAAACTGCTCTCTCCAAAGTTACCAATGATCTTTTAATTGCCAAATCCAATGGTCTTTTCTCAATCCTCATTCTCCTTTGCCTCTCTGCTGCCTTTGAGACTGCTGCTAACACTCCTCTTTAATACTCTCTTCCCCCTAGGTTTTCAGAGCACCATGTTCTCCTAATTTTCCTCTTACCTATCAGACCACACCTTCTTAGTCTCTTGTACTGAATCCTCATCCAGATCACACCCTCTAACCAAAGGTGTGCCAGAGGGTTCTGTCCTGGGTCCTCTTCTCTTCTCCCTCTATACTACTTCACTTGATAATTTCATCATCTCCCATTGGGTTTAATTGCCATCTCCATGCTGATGATTCTCAAATCCGCCTCTCTACTGACCTTTACTCTTGTGTCTCCATCACTCGGGCATCTCAAACTAAATGTCCAGTAGACATCTTAAACTAACCAAAATAGAACTCATTGTCTTTCCCCCTAAACTCTCCCCCCCCTCCTTCTACCTTCACTGTTAGTATATTGCATTAGCTATTCCCTATTATATCACCCTCCTGATATCACTGGTTCTCCTCAGGAATGAAAGACGAACAACTAGAAATAAGAAGAAGGCAATCCCAGCCTCCCAGTTCCTCAGGCTCACAACCTAGGAGTCATCCTAGATTCCTCACTATCTCTCAACACCACCACCCCTCCCTGCCCCTGCCTGCCCATATCCGAGCTGGTACCAAGGACTGCAATTTCACCTTTCAAGCATTTCCCAAATATTTCTCCTTCTCTCCTCTGACATGGGACCTACCCTGGACAAGACCTTATCATCTCAAACTTCAATGATTGAAATAGCCTGCTGGTAGATCTATCTACCTCAAGTTTCTCCACTCAATTCATCCTCCATTCAATTCACTAAAGTGATTTTTCTATAGTATAGGAGTGATCATGTCACTGCCCCTGACTCCAACTCAGGAAACTCTAGTGTTTCCCTGTCATCTTCAGGATCAAGGCCAAAATCCTCTGCTCAAACGGCATTCAAAGCCCTTCATAACCTATCCCCCTTCTATCTTTCCACTCAGTCTTCTTACATCTTATTCCCCAAAATGCAATCTTCAATCCAGTGACACCAGTCTCCTAGCTGTTCCATGAACAAGACACTACAGCTCTTGTATGCAGACACTTTTTCTGACCAATCCTCATGCCTAGAATGTCCTTCCTTGTCTTTTCTGCCTACTGACGTCCATTAAGTAAGTCCCAACTAGGGGCAGGTAGGTGGTGCAGTGGATAGAGCACCAGTGCAGGAGTCAGGAGGACCTGAGTTCAAATCTTACTTCAGACACTTGATACTCACTAGCTGTGTGACCTTGGGCAAGTCACTTAACCCCAGTTGCCTCCTCCTGATTCATCTCCAGTCATCCTGATGAATATCTGGTCACTGGATAGATGGCTCTGGAGGAGAAGTAAGGCTGGTGACCTGCTCAGCCCTCCCTCACTCAAAACAAAGTCATGTGCAAGTCATGCCATCATTTCTCTGGTGGTGTGGTCTTCTTCGGCAATGAAGGACGAACACACACAGGTCCCAACTAAAATTCCATCTTCTACAGGAAACCTTTTCCCAACCCCTCTTATTCCTAATGTCTTCCCTACTTATCCTGTACATAGCTTGTTTGTATATGTTTGTTAACTCCTTCATTGTTACTGTGAGCTTCTTGAGGGTGAGGACTATCTTTTGCCTCTATTTGTATCTGCAGTGCTTAGCATGGTGACTGAAACATGGTAGATACCTAATAAATATTGATTGATTGATTAATAGAAATGCTAATAGTGGTTAATATGTACATAGTGCTTTAAAGAATGCAAGGTATTTTACATATATTTATATATCTATTATCTCATTTCATCTTCAGCCATTTCAGTTGAGTCACACTCTTTGTGACTCCATTTGGGGTTTTCTTGGCAAAGATATTGGAGTGATTTACCATTTCCTTCTCCAGCTTATTTTACAGATGAGGAAACTGAGGTTTGTCTAGGGTCACACATCCAGTAAGTGTCTGAAACTGGATTTGAACTCAAGCCTTAATGACTCCAGACCTGGCGCTCTATTCACTGCTACACCTAGCTGCCCCTTATCTTTATAGCAGTCCTGAGAGATAGGTGGTGTTATTATACCATTTGACAGAGGGGAAAACTGAGGGAGACAAAGTTAAGTGACTTGCCCAGTGTCACACAGTTTGTAAGTGTCTGAGGCTAGATTTGAATTTAGATCATGTACTTCAACCACTGTGCCATCTAGATATCTATAATAAAACCTATACTCTAGCCTTCGTGACAGGGCCAGGGCTGGGGGGATGAAGTCTGTCTTAAAGAATAACTGTGCCCTATTCACTACAGATTTTTCTACCTCTCGTTTTCACATAAGGCTGTATTGTGAAGATCAACTAACAATAAATCAACTAGAATTTATAATATGACTCCTAAGCACTGGGGGGACAAAGGCAAAAATAAATAAGTTTTTGCCCTCAGAGCACTTCTACTCTATCTCAGGAAACAATATTTACTCATATAAGTAGATGCAAAGTAAGGACAAAGTGATTTTCAAGGTGGGGGAAACCTTAGCAGCTAAAGGGATCAGGTAAGGTCTCATTAGGAGATGGCCCTTGAACTGAGTTTTGGAGAAAGCTAGGGATTTCAGGAGGCAAAGGGGAAAAAGGAATGCATTTCATGCCCAAGGGAACAGCCTATGCAAAGGCAGAAAGACAGGAAATGAAGGAGATGTGTAAAGGATATCAAGAAAACCAGTTTGGCTCTATTGTAAAATGCATGAAGGGGAAAAATATGTAAAAAGCCTTGAAAGAAGGCTTCTGACAGATTGTGAAGGGATTTAAAAAACCAAGGACCTTTTGTTTGATACTAGAAGCCATAAGAAGTCATTGGAACTTCTTGAGTGATAGAATGTTATAGATGATAGTGATAGATGGTTAGACTTGTGCTTTAGAAATATCATGTCAGTAACTGTTCAAACAAAAGACTGGAGCAGAGAGAGACTTGAGGTCACGATGGCAATTAAGAGGCTATTGCAATCATACAGGGTGGTATCCGTATAAGTAGGGAGAAGGGGTTACCATAAGGTCCTTTCTGGCTCTAGGAACATATTAATCATAATTTTCCACTCCAGAAAGAGTGACTTGGAAAGGACTGATTCAGCTTCTACCAGACTTGGTCTAACTTCTTTAAGAAAAAATCTAATGAAAATTTTGAAGGAACCAAAGAAAGCAAAATAGCTTTAGAAAGAATGTGTAGTACTTATATAGTTTTTTTTTAAAAAGCAAACTGTGAAATGTAAATTCATGGTTTTATAGTGAATCCTCTTTTTATGTTGTACTGTGTACATGGAAAAGGTTTTTTCTGTCTTCATGTATTTAAGTTCAAAATCTATTTTAAAAAATTCTTAAGCTTTAACCCAGTGATTTCCCCTCCCAATGTCCAATCCATCTCCAGCACCATAGAACCTCCCTTGAAACTCTGTACTATGGTTTCAGAAGTACTTGTCTGAGCTACTGTTTGAGTAATGAGTATATTTGCCTTGTAACCATATACAAATAACCACTGCTGGGCCCAAGGAAGCTGAGGCACTAGCCATGTCCCTCCACCAGACAGGTCCTAACCCTGGATCATCGTTTGCATGGATAGTATTGAATCTGAGGGAAGTCTTGTTCCCAAAGAGAGGAGACAGGCTTTTCTTCCCCTTGAATTCTCTGTGTCTTTAGGCCTCCCCCTGAAGCTCCAGAGAGAATCACTTGGGTTTGTCTCACATCTAGGTCATCTCCATAGGGGAGAATGGAAAGACACAATGAAAATCAGGTTTGCTTCTCTTTGTTGTTCATCTTTCATTCTTGAAGAGAACTCATGACCCATGACAATCAAGGGGGTGATGTCTTGACTTGCACATGAATTGAATTTAGTGAGGTAGAGCTGTATAAATCAGGTATACAATAGCTGTTTATTTTCTCAGCACGAAAAAAAATGCTTACTACAAGAGACTGACATGCATATATTGAGGAAAACTTCAATAAGCAGCTGCAGCAGCAATATAACTCTTGTTAAAGTCTCCCAGAAAGCTGCCTGAAAACATCAAACACAAAGCGTTTTGTGGAATGGCTAACTGGGCATTTCACTTTCACCTCAGTTCTATTACTGTCCAAATGCTCAAATTCTATACATACCGGCAAGTCAAGCCAAGTGTTGGATTTCCTCCTTTTCCGGATGATCCTCTTCTCCGAGAAGCATTCTTCCAGAAGGGCAAATGGCACCAAGTGAGAAAATAGGAGCTCCCAAGCTTCTCAACTCACAAGGTTGGCACCAAGACTGGGTATGTCTATCTCAGACTCAACATTTGGATATCTATGCTCATATCACACACACAAAACAAAGTCAACTGCAGGTCATGTCATCATTTCTCTGATGGCATGGTCTTCTTTGACAACAAAGACAAACACAACTACAACACATACAACAAGGAGAAGCATTTAGGGCTTTGAGAATTACACACAAGCTCACCCAGGCTTGCCACCTGCTGCAGTTTCCATTTATGAGCAGTTTGACATTTCCTCCAGATTGCAAGAGGGAAAGAAAGAAATTTAGAAAGTCATTACATGCTCAGCAGATGGAAAGGAGTTGAGGGGAAGGTATCTCCCCTTTTAAGTCTAGTGAACAGGTTCCTCTTCCTGGCCCAATGGCCAAATCTCTTAATACAGACACCTCTTGCTGTCATCCTAGGACCAAATGACCAATAAGAAGATTGCCTCATCGTCCCAAAGTGACCAAGTCCTTCAGCAGACATGTAAGAACAGCAGGAAGCAGGCAGGGCATCTCCATCTCTCAGCCCCATGATCTTGGAAACTCCTCATTATAGTCTCTAATTCACCCTCCCCCAATAACTTCTTGCATTATTATTTAACTTCTTGTGTATTTATATCCCTCCACTCCTCATCTGTGTTGTAGGTTCTTTGAAAACAATCATACTTCTTTGCTCTCTACGCCTTGTAATTTGCTGATTTGGTTTATCTGCATATACATACCAGTTGGAAAACAGGTAACTGAATATAGCCCATTACTGCATATAGGTTTTGTTAGTAACTAGTTGTTAGATGGAATTCTACCAGTGTATTAAAAAACTGATGTGTCTATAGGCATATCAATCACCTTGGCCAAATGGCTGTTTGCAAGTTTGATAATAAACTTTCTAATTCAGCACAGAAATATTTTTCACCAAACAACTTCATAGTATGTGACAATTTTCTAAATTTTTGTTCATCTCACATTCTTTGTTATAGCCAGTTTAGGGAGTTTCCTCCATTAATATGTGTTCAGTGGAAGAATATTGTCATATAGATATATCAGCAAATGTATTACTGAACTAATTTTAAGAGATCACCAAGTAAAGTGAATTCATAACATGGCTTTTAAACATAATCAAAATTTGCCAGTAAGCTACTACTGCTTTTATGGTTTCCTCCAGCCACAGGTAACAAAAAGAAGCAGCTACCACTACTCTCATTGATGGAGCTAGTAATAATGACAGACTGGTTTACTTATGAATTTATTGTGTATAATTATGCTTAATTTAAAACTTACCTACACGTGGGAATCTACATGTCACTCTTTGATCTATTATGATCTTGCATTTGAGAATATAGATATCACTCACTGCAAGTGAATTTGAGGTTAAAGAAATTTTGAACATATAGAAAGGATCAAGTCATATTTAACATAAAAGCCTATTAAAATAGTAGTAGCTGTTGACAGTGTGTGCTACTATAGGCAACCCTATGAGATACTGTCAGTACTCCTAGGTAAGAAAGAGAATTTAGTAGTTGTACGAATAGACACAAGGAGAAATGGTCTGGCACGGGCAGATGAAAAGATTCCAGAGCTAGAAATTTGCTACCAAGGAAATATGAACTGCCTGATTGAACTCTTAACTAGCACCATTGGTATATTTTAATGACTTACCATGAGAATGGCCATTGTCTTAACTCTTTAATTACCAAAACAATTTAATTTATTGAATAATTTGCTTCAGTGGGCATGCAGCTCTGATTTTGCAGTAGAAGCCAGTAGTAAAGAAGGATTCACTTTACATTAATATGCTTTATATCTAACTTTTCTTAAAACATTGCTTATGTAAAGTACTTATATGGTTGACTTTCAACTTAGAGTAGGATTTTTCCAACATTTTATAGAGTAGTACCTTTACTTTTTGATGCTGAGCTTACTTACTTGAGTTTAGTTCTTGACTAGGCTGAAAACAGTAATTTAGCTTTGTGGATAATGCTTTTTAAAATTCTAACCCATTTTCTTTTTTTGAAACATCATATGTCTTTAGCTCAGACTGTATAACCTCTATCATGTATATAGTAAAATATATAATGCCTAGGAGTTGAGGATTTTTGTATATGTGGGTTGATTTATGTGGTCTTGGAGGAAATCTACAGTTATAAATGTATATGTTTGAGTACTTACACAATTGTAAATTTGTAGCAGTATGATAGATTATATTTTGTATTCTGTAGTCACACTTAGCTTTCATTTCCATTTCTCAGCTGAGTGAAAATTATCCTACTGACAATGTTTAGTCAATGAAACATTGTAATTGATTTTATTACTCAATGAAATTAATTTCTTATTTGTGTGTTTGACATACAGGTTAAGTTGGTAATAACAACTGAACTGTGTAAAACCATTGTTTCAAATTGAAGTTTATATTATGGTCATTCAGAGTAAATGCCCAGGGGTGGGGGGCAGTGCCAAGATGGCAGAGTGAAAGCAGAAACTCACCTGAGTTCTCCCACAAATCCCTTCAGATATCTCTAAGGGGGGATGTGAGTGTATTTTGGAGTGGCAGAATCCACAGAGACAGAGAGTGGCAGATTTCCAGCCCAACACAACCTGGGAGATCAACAGGAAGGATCTGTTACACCAGGCTGGGACAGGAGCACAGAGTCAGAGCAGACCCGAGGTTATTGAATCACTGGGGCAGTGACTATTCCCAGACCTCTCAGCAAAGGATGGGGGTCTATAGCAAGTGGGTGAGAGAGGGGCACAGTCCTGCAAGAGGCCTACAGCAGTGGCAGCAGCTACTCCTAGGGCTATCAGCCCACAGACCAAATATTTGAAAGTCACCTACTTAAACTTCTGGGAACCAAGATGGTGGAGCAAACTGTGAGTGCTCTCAATTCCCCTTGTTGAGCTTGAAAAACCCAGAGAATATTGCCCCAGGAAAAATATATAGAGATAGCCAACAGGGCATGGCAGTCTTTTAGCTTGGGGGTAGGGGTATTAACCTCTTGGTGTGGCTGAAGGGAACCAGCACATGATGGGAGGCATTCCAGTAATCCAGTAACAAGCTGCACCTCAGCAGACCAGCATAAGATCCTGAGCCCCAGGATGGTGGAGTCAGCAAGTACCAACACTAAGACCCCAGGCATACCTTCACACTGCCAGGGAAATCAGCAGACACCAGGAGAACAGGCTGATGCTCTACCACAGCCAGGGCAGGGGAGGGGGGAGGGGAGAAGATGTCCAGAAGCCAGATCACCCCTCCCCCACATTTCATACCTCAGGCTTCAGCCCCCAGCACAAGAAGCATGGAACACAGCCCCCTATACCCCAGAAGCAAAGGTCCACTTTAAAAGCCAGGAAAAAAAGCAATAACAATGTACAAAAAGCAAATTAGAAAAGCAAAGATCACAGATTTTTACTATGGGGACAGGGAAGATCAAAATACGAATTTAGAAGAGGACAGCATAGACACCATACCCACATCTGAAACTCCAGACTGGAGTATGAACTTGTCTCAAGTCCAAAAAGCATTCTTGGAAGAGCTCAAGAAGAATTTTAAAAGTCAAATTAGAGAAGTAGGAGAAAAATTGAACAATTCTTTTAAAAATGCAATTGACAAAACGGAAAACAAAATTTCTCCAAAGAAAACAATTCCTTAAAAAGTACAATTGACCAAATGGTTAAGTAGGTACAAAACTGCAGAAAATAAATCCCTAAAAAGTAAAATTGGCCGAATGGAAAAGAAGGTAGAAAAGCTAACTGCAGAGTAAATGCACACATGGCAGCACATTATCATGCTATTTTCTTCTGTTTGAAACAACTGTGGAAAAGTCACAATAGAAGAACACTATGCCACATAAGTGTGGAATATGAGCATCTTCTCAAATTATAGATGTATTTTCTCTTAATCCAAGAGAAATCTTTCTCCGCATAATAATGCATGTTGAAGGACAGGTGTTGGGGAGTAAAAGTGTTGGAAGCTCAATGTTCTAAATTTTTGGGTGGTTCATTTAAGTCTCTCTTTTTATGATAGTTTTAAGGGCTTTGGAAGAACTTCGTTTGAATTTAGAAGAATTTCTTTCTGGATCTTCATTTGTTCACTAACATTTTTCAAGTCTAAGTTGTAATTTTTAATTCTACTATCCACAAGAGCCAGACACTTTTTACATAGGGATAGGCAAGGTGGTATTGGTGTCACTATGTGGCCTGATGAAATTTTACTGCCATTGTGTCACTTCTCCCACCATATATACCTTTTTCTTTAATTTTGTTATTCCTTTTTCCTTTCTCTTGAGTTTCCTTTATTTTTATCCATTTTCCCCTCTTCTCCACTGCTTACGCTTGAGTCTTGCCAATGGCACCCCTGGGCATTTGGCTTATTGATGACGTTGAGGGCAGGAGGGATTACTTGCTCTTGTTTTCTCTCTAAGCCCTGGGTGTGTCTTTCACTTTTGAGCCACAAGGCTCCTGTTAATTACAGATAGTATTACACAGATATACTAAATAGCATCACTTGTCTAAAAAGTAATGTACCATTTAAAAATCTCTTATTAAAATTTAGAAAGTTACTAGAAGAAGTTGACTCAACTATTACTATGGCCACAGTCTATATGTATTTATTGAAGCTCTTTACAATGTACTTCTTGGAATTTTATTTTCCTTGACTTTAGCTGTGGAAGAGAGTCCTAAAAGTGATCTGAAAGTTCATGAAGTAGCAATAATCTTTTTTAAAGTTTACAGTAAGTAAAAATACCAATGGGTTATCATAAATAAGTATTTGCTTCTCTTCTTCACTATTGTGGATTTTTAGATGCTGTAAAATGGTCAAAATATTCTTTCTTTAAAAAAAATATGCTCTGTTACTAAACCCTTATGTAAGTTTTGTACTTCAGTACAAAAATGTTTAATATTGTAATGTACATTTTTTATATGTAAAGACTTTTTTAAGTAGTCTTATCCTTATTTAAATAAAATTAATTCAACTCTAAAAAAAAAGGTATGAACCTTTTTCCTTCATATTCTTCACTCACTTTTTTCCTTTGTGAATAATTAAGCCAAACTCTTTTGGGTAGTTATGGTTCTTAAAAACAGTATTTACAATTAGCACTATGTTATGTATAAATAGGAGCATCTAGAGAACCTCATCAGCTATAAGAAATCCCTCTTTAATTGAGATTCTGTACTGGACATCCCTCCATAACAGTGGTGTTGGTAGCATGTCTTTATGCCTCATTTGATATTAATAATCACAGGAATCATCACACAAGGTTATCTCTGTAATATATTCTGAAGAGTCTTTTGACACATACATAGGAGATGCCTCGTTGAAGGATGTCTTTAAGCAGGAATTTTGTTCTACTGAATCAAAAAAATTTTAGTAGTTATCAAACAATGAACACTGTGAGGGTGTTAAGGTAGCTACATCTTTTAATCAATTGCGTGATAGTGAAGATTTAGCCCACTGTGGAATATTACTTATGAAAGTCTGTTTTCTTCTCATGGACTCATCAATGATAATACTTCTATGCAGATGTAGATTATTTTCATAAAATATGATATCAATGGGAAAGTAACCATATAGGCTGGTGATTATTGATTTTTTTGGCATCTTTTTTTTATAAGAAGAGCTGATATTTTTCTTTGCCTTATCTTCCCCTTTTTCAGATACCTTGAGAACTGATTCTTCAACATCCTCAAAAATTATATCACCTGCAGCACAGACCTCCTCTTTCCATATTTGATCTAGCTAGTTCAGCTGCTGCTTCCAGTTTTGTTTTCTTTTGTATCCTTTTCATTTTCTCTAGAAGTTCATCCTGAACTATAATGTTCAAGTTCTTCACTATTACTGATATTGAAAAGAGTTTGTCATATGACCTTTTGAAATCCTTTCCATTTTTTCTTTGTCATTTTAGAGTTTCATCTTAAATGCCCTCAGGATGACTGCTTGATTGAATCTCTAACCATTCTTCTTTAAAGTGAGATTTTCTTCCACCATCTCACTGTCTTAAGAAATTCATGCCCCTCATAATTTTCTGCTTTCCTTTCCCATGAGGTTTCACAAAGAATTGTATATTCTAAACTGGGGCTGTCCTTGGCTGCCAAATCTCTCTGCTTGGCTCTTACCGTAAGTGTTTACTGACTAGTTTTAGACTCTTGACCTCCTTGTCATGGTCTGTTAAGCATGTGTTCATTTATTATAATCAGTTGTGATGTCCTTCCCATCATCCATATCCCATTCCGTGGTATAAATAATTACTTTAAATGCTTCAAGTTGGAGCTATTTTAATTACATACCATATCTTTTTATTTTTATTCTTCTAATTCTGTATTCATTTTGATATTTGCTCTAACAAGCTAATGGTCTGACTACACATAAAGATGATTCAAGAATGACTCCCACATCAATAATGAGTCATTTCTAGTCTGTTAAAACCTTGTTAAAACAGAATACATTTAATTTTTGTGACGGTATTTGGTGCTTTGCTGTGTGAAGTGTCTTCAGATTCCTTTCTCAGATATTCATGATGTGTGGGCACCGGTCTTCTGGATAACCTCAAGGCTTTGATTTTTTTTATTCCTTAACTCTCAAACCGCATTTTCCAACATATTTCTTGTCATCTTCTAAGTACTGAAGTCATCAATTATTTATTATATATATTAGAATATGTTATTATATAATATATATTATAATATATTATTGTATAATATATGTAATATATTATAATATATAATATAATTATATGTATAATATGGCAATATAACATATATTAATTTAATTTGGAGGTGTTTATTGAGTTCTTCATTAGAATTTCTTTACCCCTTCATCTTCTGTAATAGATGTTGGTCCAGAAACTGCAACTGTTTTCATGGTAGCATTTTTTGTAAATACTCATCATCAGCACTTTAATATGAGATGACCCATTGCTCCACAATATTACATTTATTGTTGCCTTTGGAAACAGAAGAAAGCTAACTCTAGCTCTGTTATTTCCTTCTCCAAGGAAAGACTGGGAGCCCTGCTTCCATTTAACTTGGAACTTCCTTTTGTTTTCTAGGTTTCCCTTGTAGAGAGAATGGCAAGATTAATATGGTGAACTTCTTCTAGTAGAATGTATATTCAATCATTAAACAAGAATCATATGTTTAGAATAACAGTTAAGTTGAAGCATAGTGATAGTCAAAGATTGCTAAGGACCAAAAGATATAGAAAGGTACGAATAGAATGGGGCCCTAGGATTTAGATGTGGTCCCTACCATGTCTCTCGGTGCATGGAGTAGAGAAAGAGTCTAGTACAATAATGTTGGATTTGGAGTCAAAAGTTTTAAAGTGAAATTAGAATCTTGACTCAGCAATTTGCTCTTTGTAAGACCTTGGGAAATTAACTTGATTTCTCTGTGCCTTCATTTGCTCATCTGTAAAATGAAGAGACTAGACTAGATGAGGTCTAGTTCCAAATTTAAGATGATGTCATTCTTTGCTTCCTCTGTCTCCTTTTTGCCACTCTGCCATCACCACTTTAGAAGCAGAAAGAAGCCATACAGGACTGAAGACCATATTTGTTTGTTTTATTGTTTTATGAGTTTCCATAATCAAAGAATACATCTCTAAATGGCTAGCCTCCTAGGGATGAGTCTCTTCATGCTCAGAAAGCAGATACAGTCTATTGGTGGGTGAATTCTTGAAGCTTTTCCAGCGTGATAGAAATGACCAGATCTCATGCTTCTTTCATACAGCCCTCAAGAACCCAGTGTCACAACCATGTCAAAAAGAGGCATTTAGGTAGGATTTGCAAGGGATGTGTCTGGTTGCCATACAAATATTCCCCCTCCAAAGCATGAGGATTCAGATTAAAATTCCCCCCTAAGAAAACAACTAGAATTCAAAAAAGAATGAGATTGTAGTTTGTAAGGGTTTGAATGCCCCCATTTCACAGATGAGGAAACCATGACATAGAAAAGGAAAGTAACTTGCCTATGGTAACACAATGATTTGTGGGTAGAGAAGATGAAAGGAGATAATAAATGTGAAAGTGCTTTGAAAATTCAAAAGCTCTTTATAAATAAAAGTAATTATTAAGTTGTAATACTACAGTTAAAATAATTTATAATGATATTAAAATAAACTGGGATTCAAACTCAGGGCTCTTTCTCCTATACCAGGATGATAAAGATGATGAAGATAGCAATTTGTCTGAAAAGATCTGGAGATTTTAGTAGGCTATGAGCTTATGAGGATAAAATATTTGTAAAGCAGTTAACACAGTACCTAGAACAAAGGAGATCCTTAGTTCTGGTTACTTTCCTTTCTGCTCTGATATCTAATGACCTCTGAGCTTCTTTCCAGCTCTAAGATTTGGCATCATTGTTAAACACCAAGGCCATGATGAAGATTAGGTAATAAAATGCAGTCACCAAATGCACTCTCTCCAAAACAGGAGAGTTCGCTTTTATTCACTCCATAGTACAGAAGAGATAAATGAGACTCTCTTATCTTAGCCACTTTGTACTTATCTCAGGCCCTGGAAGACTCAGATGTGAGCCAGCTCACTTTGGGTATTTGGCACAAGAGCAGACATGCATGTACATATACGTGCTTTGTATCTCAATGTTATAACATTCCTAGTTGAAAATCAGAGTGATGTGGGAAAATTATTATGCTTCATAATGTCTCGACAGAAATATCTGGCTCCTGGAAATGAGACCAGAATGATTTTTGTGGCTTTAGTTTCAGGCTTTTGACTCAGTTTTAGAGCATCGTCTCCCCACTGGCTGGATGACCTGTTATTCATAGCAACATTGCTAGAGTTCTAATAAATATAATGCCACTCTGAGACTCCAATGAGCTGACAGCTAGAGTCTAAAGTGCTATATTTTTATGTGTCAGGAAGAAAATCTCTAAGAAACCAAATGCATTTTCAGGGAACCAGTAAAAAGTGTTTCCCACATTTGCAGGGTAATGCTTCCTTGGTGAAAGTTCTACAGTTTCCCTAGAGGACCAGTCAGACTTATTGAGTTCATTGATACCAATTCGCTAAATTCAAAGTGACCCAGAGGCAGGACAAAAATGATCAGAACCCAAAAAATGTGTCTGTCTCCAAGGAGAGACAGTAAAAACCCAAGCAAAACACCCAAAACTCATTATGACTGCCCCAGTACTCAGGGGAAAATCTCAGTAGATGCTATGGGCTATCTGAAACTCAATCCAGATGTGCAGGCTGCCAGTGAGAGTCTGCTGTGCACATCTGCAAAATGTTCTATTTTTGACCAGTTGCTGCTTGGGAAATGCCAGGTAACGTCAGTAGGAGAATATTAATAACCACCTGCTGCTAAACTAATCACATAAGTCAAGAGGTGGCTGCTAGGCAACTGGAGCCCAGAGGAGAGTCACTCCGAGGCTAGAGCTAAAAATAGATCCAAATCAAAAATAGAAAAGAGTATCATCAGAAAAACAGGGAAATCTGCCATTCGGAGACTTACTGGAGACCTGTTGGAAAGCTTACTGATAAGGTTGATGAGATCACAGGCACTACTCCACGGGAAGGTCATAATAGGGACCTAACTAATCACAGCTGGCTAAAAATGCCAGCACCTACTGCATGTGTTTGTTCTGAAGATCAGATGAAATAATATGTGAAAAGTAATTTGCAAAGTAAAATTCTATATAAATGTTAGCTATTATCATTATTATAGTAATAATTATTCTTTGAATTATCCATGGCTGTTATGAGCCATGTATAAGTAGCTCAATTAACCTGATTTAATTATCATAGATGGTTCAGAGGGCAATGCCCAATTAACTTGAGGGGTTTAAGTCACTTGCCCAAGTCTGTAAGGGAGGCGACACTCATGATTTGACCTGAACTCTTCTACCTCCAAATCCATCATTCCTTCCACTACACCATGCATCATTTTCTGTCACGTGGACTATCGTAATAACCTCCTAACTGCTCTCCCTGCCTCCATTTTTTCAATCCCACAGTTGTTTTAAAAAAATCTTCCTAAAGTACAGATCTGACCATGTCACTCCCCTACTCAAAAACTAGGTTCTTATTGACTATGGGATAAAATACAAACTCAGACTAACATTTAAGACCTTATACAATCTGACTTCTGTCCTAAAATCCTATTCTACTTTTCCAGCCCTATCAAAGAGTCATGGATTTTAGGACGGAAAGGATCTCAGTGACCATTTAGTACAATGATATACAAAAATGAATCCGTACCATAACATACCAGAAAAATGATCATATAGTCTTCACTTAAAGATGTTCACAGTAAAGGAACCAACCACTATGTGAAGCAGCCCATTTCACTTTTAAACAGCTTCCTAGGACATTTTTCTTGACATCAGACCTAAATTTGCATCTTCTCCTGGGGCCCAACCTAATCCCTTTCTCAGGGGCATCTATGTGGTGCAGTGGACAAAATTCAAGGTCTAGAGTCCCGAAGACTCCATGCACTCAACTCTGACCTCAGACAGTTACCATCTTACTGTATTAGTACCACTATGTGACACTGGACAAGTCATCCCTGGCCACCTCAATTTCCTCACCTGTAAAATGAGCTGGAGAAGGGAATGACAAACCACTACAGTATCTTTACCAAAAAAACCAAACCCAAATGAGGTCAAGAAGAGTGGGAAATAACTGAACCATAAAATCTCTTTTCCATGTGATAATCTTTTAAGTATTTGGGAGACAGCATGTTCCCCAAGTCTCTTCTCCAAGCTGCAGTGTCTTCTGCGGATCTTCAAATGATACAGAATTAAGGTCCTTCACCATCTTCATTATCTTCTTCTGGACATTCTCCAACTTATCAATGACCTTAAAATTGAACACAGCCTCAAATCGTATTAGCTTTTTGGATTGCCTCATCGCACTGCTGGTTCATAGAGAGCTTGTAGCTCCAAACTCTAAAAAAATTTTTCAGACAAATTGCTTTCTTATCATGTCTCTCCCCACCTAGAAGCTGTGGTGTTGATATTTTGAATCCAAATATAAGGCTTTACTCTACGCTTATTGAATTCCATTTTATTGCTTTCAGCTGGGGTGTGCTGGAGCCGGCTCATACAGTGTCTCAATTGTTCCATTTTCAGTGTGAATGTTTACCCCTCAGAAATTGTCAAATGCTACAAATGAGGTTTTGATTTATTGTTTTGCTGATTTGTCTAGGAGTGATGGAGAAAATGTTATTAATACTGATTAAACAAAGTACTTCTGAACCATTTAGGAACAGTGTCGTGGTTGTGTTCTCATATTCCACAAGGTCCTTTGTCTTATCAAGTGTTGGATCATTTTCCTTTGTTTTGCGGTATTTATCCATAGATGCCTGAACTGGTTTACTAGATCTGGAAGACTTATTTCCTTCTATTATTACTGGTTGTTTTTTTCTTTTGATTATCTGCTCATGTTGAGTTTTCTTCTTTCTTCTTTGGTAATTTCAGTCTTTTTTCCCCTTTATTTTCCCCTTTTGCTCATTTTCTAAATCTCTCCTCCCTGGCTGTGGTTTGCCTGGAGCTATATCTCAAAGTAATTCAACCTGCTCCCACACTGGGCAATTCACAGTTCCCTAGCCTAGGTCTCTGCCTCAAGTGACTTTTGAGTGGTCAGAACTGACCCAGTTAGATACTGAGCTCTTTCCCTTAGGCTTAGTGTTCAGAGTTGTTTAGCACTGCTGTTACAGGGTTGTTTTCCCCAGCACCAGCTCTCCTGATGCTACATGATTGTGGCCTCCTGAAGGCTTTTGTTCCAGAATGGCTGTGGCCACTTAGCTGTATCTTGGTTGTAGCCAGGGCAAATTTCTGCAGCCTGGAGCCTGGGTCTCCATGGTACTAGAAAAAGGTTGGAGCAAAGACCAGCATATGAGGATAGCTTTATTGTAAACTTGCATCATAGCCTTTCATCTGCTAGTGCAGCCTCACTGTCAGTAGCATGGGCAGTGAAAGAATGGTGCTAAGTGAACTCAGGGTCAGTATGCTTGCATTAGGCCACGAAGACAGCTAAAGATGCTTCACTTTAGTGCATAATTTCTATTTTGGAGGGGTTTGATAGGTTGTAGAGATAAGAGGAAACGTTTAGCCCTCTATCTTTTTGTTCAGATCTGTTTCATGTTTTTTGAAGATTTGTTTGTTAAACACTTACCAGCATACCATTGCTTTCATCCCAATACTAACCAGTCAAGATAAATTTGAATGCTGCCTCTGTCATTTAAGGTATTAGCTCTCCCTCCCTGTTTGTGGCATCTGCAAACCTGAAGAGCATATGATCTATGACTTTATGCAAGCCACTGATTAAATACTAAATAGCACAAGACTGAGTGAAGACCCCTGGGCACTCCACTGGAGACCTCTTGTCATATTGAAATGGATGCCTTAATGGCTACTTTTTAAATCTGGTCATTCTAACAGTTCTGAATGCATTTAACTTTATAATCATCTAGCCCAGTAATGTTAAACTCAGATACAAATATCCATACATAAGTAGTCCTGCTACATATTGACTTAGTTTTCAAATGTAATGTTATCTATGTTTTATTGCATTTTATTTATTTTATTAAATATTTTCCAATTATATTTTAATTTAGTTCTGGTCACACTCAGAAGTGTTGGCCAAATGTTTGTTACTTCTGAATACCCATATCTTTCCATCTTTTCATCTTTTCCACAAGGATGGTATAAGATAATTTCTAAAACACTTCTCAAAAGTCTAGGTAAAGTACACATCCAACAGCCCTCTGATCTGCTAGTTTAGTAATTCTGTCAAAACAAATTAGATCACATGACATTCTTTTTTAAATATAAAATTCTGAATTTCAAATTTTCTCTCTCTTTCCCTCCTCCCTAAGATGGTAAGCAATTTGATGTAAGTTATATATGTGCAATCATGTAAAACACATTTCCATATTAATGATGTTACGAAAGAAGAAACAGAAAAAAAGGAAAAAAAGGGAAAAAGTGAAGATCATATGCTTCAATCTGCATTCAGACTCCCATCAGTTCTTTCTCCGGATGTGGAAAGCATTTTCCATCATGAGATTTCTGAAATTATGTGAGACATTCTTGATGATGTCATGCTGACTTTTAGAATCACTGTTTTTTCCCCCAGATATTTATTAGCCATCTTTTTAGTGCTGCATTCTACAATTTTTCCAGAAGGTTCATTGGCCTACGTCAATCAATCCATCAATCAATAAACATTTTTAAAGCACTGCTTGTATATCAGGCACCATCCTAAGCACTAAAGATACAAATAAAAGGATGAATTAATCCATACTATGAAGGAACTTGCATTCTAACAGGAAAGACAATATAAAGATATATACAGTATGAATATAAATACATATCAATATAATATAAATAATATTCTCCTCCCTTTTTTTGAAAATTAGGGCAACATTTATCCTTCCCCAGTTCTTTAGACCTTTAGGGACTTGCAAGGTCCCTGCCTGATCATATCCATCAGCAACAATAGCCAGGAGCCTCTGGCTGCAGGCTTGCTTGTTAATTTCATCTGCCTTACTCACAAGCGGGCAGGATCACCATGTCATCAGAAAATAGAGGGAAGACTCCGTCCTTCTCCCATCCCTCAGTGTAGTCATAAAGAGTCACAGCCAAGAGATATCACCTAGAAACTGTCTCTTCTTTTAACCGGTCCCTTGAATCATCTTTTAAGTCAGCCAGTAGTTAGGGAACTTTCATGGGTTAATCTGAAGCCAACCCCCTAGAACTTTTACAAGATCCCCTTAAAGCAGGCAGAGAGTATCTTCACAAGCTCTGCTAGGGTGAATTTTTTGTATAATCATAGCAGTTGCTTCAGACATCTCCCATTTTTCACCCTCAGTAATTTCATTCTTGAGAGTTCCATCTTGTTCTGGTTTTTCTTATGGGATTTTAGATCATAGGACCCTGTCCATGAGGGCAAATTCACCTCCTTTGGATATAATATCTAATTCCTTTTGCTTAGTACCTAAACTTTGAACATTTTTATGTAGAAACTGAGGTCATAGGTTCTGCTAGTTTTTTTCTTGGATTTTCTTTTCTCCTGTATATTTTTAGGTATCTCACCTGTTATTCTTTTCATTTCATTGTATCTACTCTCCATGGCATCTATTTTGTGGACAAACATAGGCAGTTTTCTCCCTCCCTTGTCCTGCCTCTTTTGGAACCCTTTTATTTAGATTTTTAAGACACTAGGCAAACATATTCTACCAGCATTCCATCCTTTGTCAGTAGTTTATCATTCTTATATTCCTTTACAGATATCCAAATTTGTTTATGAAATACTCTCTTCCTTACTACCCAATTTCCAGATTAATTTTCCTCCTCTGCCCTCCTTGATTTGTAAGGAGGAAAGACTCAGTGAGACTAGCTTAAGGTCTGCACAGGCTAAAAGACAAACTTTGAAAGGTTAAGGGGTGGAAGCCTCCAAATACAAAATAAATATTCTCCAGTCTAGAAAGATTGGGAGGCTTGAATACCTTAGGTACATATGGAGAGGTCAGAAAGATGATGGGCTTCAGTACCCAGACTGCATTCACACTTTTGTCCCTAGTCACTTATCTACCTAAGATTCTCAATGAAATATGAGAGGTAAAAATGACTGAACCAGAACCAATTGTTCTAAGGCAACATGAAGCAGCTTACAGGTGGGAAGAGACTTGGGGGACAGTAAGAATTTGTCTACAGGAGAGGCATTCTTCCTCTTTCCTGATTGGAGGCAACAAACAACACAATATTGGATCTCTGAGGGAGTGAAAAGGAAGAAGTGTCTATTGATCTGCAGCTAAGGGTAATTGTCCTAGCTGAAAGACCCTGGTATCAATTTAGCTGAAAAGGTCATAGTAATGATAGTAGCTAGCATTTATATAGCGCAGTTAAGTTTGCAAAGAGTTTTATAAATGTGGTCTCATTTTATTCTCCCAGTAATTTTAGAAGGTAAGGATTATTTATTATTCCCATTTTATAGCTGAGGAAACTGATGCAGACAGAAGTTATGTCCTTTATCCAGGTCACATAACTGATAAATGTCTGACTAGATTTGGACTCAGGTCTTCATGACTCCATGTGCGCTACTATGTAGCTGCCTCATACCTAGCTGAATACAATATCACTATCCCAGCCAGTGACTGAAGATAGGAGAAAGACTAAGAATGAAGAACAAGTCCAAAAGATCAGTCATCCTGAGGAGAGCCCAGCAGCCTATCTACCCCAGCCTGGTAAGACATCAGTAGGACAGCTTGCCTAGTCCATCCATCAGTCATTGTTCGGTGGCAGAGCAGCCCACTCAGCTGAATAGAAGTAGAAGTATAATTATGACCAACCAAACTCCATCTAGCAGATTCCTGGTCCAGTTCAGCAGCAGTGGAGCCTGGAAATGAGTTAGGACAATCTGCTTGACCCAACCCAAAAGCCCATTGGTCTGTCCAGCCGAGACACTGCACCTTAGAAGGAGAAAGCCTAATTGAGCCACTGGTCCACTGGAAAACTTTGCACTGTGAGGAAGAACTTAATTATGACTTTCTGGATAAAGAGAGGACATCCAGGTCCCACAGTCTGGGAGTTTTGAATCGTCTTGGCTGAACGTATCCCCTATATGTCTGACTCACTACTATTATACTTTAAATCTGTGTCTACTCTTCCCCATTCCCCCTGGCCCCAGACTCTAGTTATAATTTTAGGAAAGTAACCCTTGATGTTGGGGGATGTGCTTTGTAACTACTGTCCTTGCTATAACATCTGAGTAAATACCTTTGTCAAACAACTAACTAGACCATTTAATGACTGATTTTTAAAGGGAAGCACATTAGTGGGTGATGATGAACTACTGTTTAGAATGATAGATACACACAGAGTTACCATAAGAAGCTGGCAGTAGTAACAGCCACCCTTGGGTGGTTATCTGAATTAGGTGAGTGAGCTTCAACTCATAACAGATATATAATTAGCATGCAACATATTTAGTTGACAACAGTGAAGAAAACACAAAAACTTGGCCCTTATGGTCTTCTGTTTCATTGTCTTTATTCCTGCTATGTTCTAGCCAAATTAGACTGCTAGACTTTTTGTCATCTCATTCTTTGTCTTATAATATCCATTTTCTGTACATTTGCACAGGTTTTCTCTTATCCCAAGGACTTTGTCCACTCTCATATTCACCTGCTGAAATCATTCTTTTTCTTCTACTAGAACTTTAATTGGAAGTTGATCTTAAATATTAGAAATTATGAATCCAGATTTATTGCACCTCAAAATTAAGGTTTATAGATTACATTCAATTTGAATCTGAGGCACTGTCTGGCTTCTCGGCCACCAAGCAGTTTTAAGTGTAAATTCATGGAAAAATAGAAAAGTTTGTGTGAATCACAACCAACCAAATGTAAATAGAATTTGATTTTTAAAAATCTAATTGGATAATTTGTAGTTTTACAAACTAAACTGATGGTAGAAATCAATTTAGAAGTAACATTTGAGTGATGGTGCCTTTGAGCTTAGAAATTGTACAACAGAAGTATCAGCCATTGAAGGCTTCCTGCCTTGAAAAGTTATGGCCTAAAGATTTTTGCAATTACCAAGAACATCTTAATGGACTTTTGAGGGGATGGAAAACTTTATGTGGTTATTCTTTGTGTTGTGCTACTTGCACTTCCTGGGCTTGGAAACTGGGGGATGGGAACAAGAAGCTGCATGCTTAGGATACTCCTTATCTGAAAAGCCTTGGAGACTGGTGAGAGAGCCTGAGGACTATTTCATAGACACAAAAAGAATTGATCAACTTCTTTGAGTAGTTCAAAGATAGAGAAAAATTATAGAGATCTGGGAGTATCACCATATGTCTTTAGAAGGAGCTAAGTGATAACCACGCATTCTCAATCTTAAAATCCTTGATAGAAAATTTTGAGATTTTGTATGCTGCTATTAAAATCTGGTTTTGATTTGGTGGAAATATGTCCTGAATCTAAATCAAAACGTGGGTCTTAAGGGTGCCCTTCATTTGGGAAATCCTCTTGTGATGATACCATTTGGGAATTTAGATCCAAATGTGATTGACTTAATTCTGGTTTCATTTAAAGTGGAACAGTCATGATCAGTCAGATTTATTTGGTGTTTAGGCAAAATGTTAGTAAAATGCTTGGATCTGAGCTTTACCAATTATATGATTTTAAAACAAGTTACCTCAGTTTACCAATCTGTAATGTGAATAAAGATAATACCTCACATTGATTTGATAAGTCATTGTATTAGGAATTCTTGGTAAAAATGGTAAATTCTTTTTAGATCAGGATTCTTTTGGGTTATAGATTAAATTCTCATAGATTCAATTGCTAAAAGAACATTAAATACTTGAAATTTTATTTAGAAGTGACAATAGATATTTATAATGTTCTTACTGTGAATTTGGTATAGCAGGAATCTCTTTTAAAATGTTCTCATCAGTATAATGAAGAATATTAAGATCTTACCAACGCTGCTAACAGTTTGAAGTAATTAGGTTTGAGAAATAGTGCTGAGTGCTGGATTCTGGCAGCAGATTGAATTTTCTGAAGCTTTAACTTCTTAGTAAGCTACAGGTGAAGTGAGAGAAGCATCTTACTTCACTGGCTTTTTCAGTATCTATAGAATATTCAGCATTGGGTTTGCCCAATATTACATTATCAAGTACCATATAAATGCAACTTGGACTTCCTGGGCTCAGAAACTGAGGAATGGGAACAGGAAGCTGCATACTCAGGGTACTCTTTATCTGAAAAGCCTTGGGAACTGATGAGAGAAACTGAGGACTATTTCACAGACACAAAAAGAATTGATCAGCTAAGTGATAGCCATGAGTTCTCAATCTTAAATTTTCATGCTCTTGCCACTAAAATATTTTAATGGATCTGTGTATTTATTTGATATTTTTTCATAGATATGTGCTTGAGCAAGCACTTTGGTGAAACACAGTCTCTTCTGTACCAGAAGAGTGTACACAGTAAGCCATGCTGTACTATGATTAGCTGTATGGGAAACAAAAGGAGAAATTCTGTTTCCACAGGATTAAAACTCCTCCCAGCTTTGAGGGGTAGCAGAATGTAAGTCAGAGGTAACTGGTTCTAATCAGAATTGTAATCTAGCAGAACCAGGGTTCTGATCAGGAAAAAGGCCAGAAGTTTGTAAGCATGCTTAGCGAGCTGTTTGAAGGGGAATCTATCAGGGAGGAGAGCATGAAGATAAAGGTTCAGAAGGCTACATCTTGCCAATGGAGAGCAAGGTGGGAAATTCTCATAGGGCATAGAACAAAGTGTTGCATTTCTCTGAGCAAGCGTGCTCTCCATTAGAGAGAGACCTGTTCACTAGGAATGTAGAATAATTGACTAAACTAAAACGAGAACTTTCCTGGCTTCACAGCTAATATTGTTCTTTGTTTGGAGTGAGCATGTTTCTCACAGCTGTGAGTGACTTAGCCATTCTCTGTAATACTCCAATCCAAAACAATTTCCAAGATCTTCCAAAAATGCTATCCATCTCCAGAGAAAGAACTGATGGAATTTGAATACAGATCAAAGCATATTTTTTAACTTTATTTTTCTTGAGATTTTGGGGGGCTGTGTTTTCTTTCATGACATGACATAATCTGGAAATATGTTTCATATGACTGCACATGTATAATCTATATCAAAGTGCTTGCCTTCTCAATGAGGGAGCAGGGGGGAAGGAAAGGAGAGAATTTGGAACTCAAAATTTAAAAAAAAACGAATGTTCCAAATTCTTTTACATATAACTGAAGAAAAATATTTTTTAAAAAACAACCCATAAAAGCACGTTTATACTATTTTAAAGTTTTTCCTTCCATTAATATTATTTTGTTTCATTGCCAGGTGTATAAGCTTTCATAACCTGTGTTCTCTTTTCACTTTTATCTATCTACTTTTTAAATATTGTTTTAACTATGTCATTATTATGGGATTTTTAGGCAAAGTTCATTATCATTCCAAGTGTGACATGTTAGATCCAACCTTAATGAAATGCCTTCTATCTTTGTTTTTTTTTTTTCTTTCCTCTCTGAAAGGTAAGTAAGTGCCTCTAAGTCTTCCCCAATACTGAAATGCTTATAAATAGCCCTGGTGGCATATATATCTTCTGAAGAAATTTCTGATGATTACTATTACAATTAATTTCTGATGAAAATGTAAAAAGATGCCTCTAAAAGCATATTGTACATTTAACTAAATCAAGATGACTATTGAGATTAACTTTCACCACTGATCTATGCATCAATGCCAAATGACTTAAAGGTCCTCAAGACATTTCAATCAATCCAGTAATTCTGCAGGTCGGTTATTGCTAACAGCATGGATCAGTAAGTTCTGCACTGAGTACCTTGAAATAATTTAAAATCAAGCACATGTAAGGAACCATATTAGATAGAGTGGTTCAATTTTTTCATATGTGTGTATGTATGTGTGTGTGTATATATACATACATATACATATATATATATGCAAAAACCTAAAGATTCATCTGTTCCTTTGGAGAATTTAGTTGGAAATGTACCACCCTGAGAAACTACATGTACATTTTGCTGCTTTCATTGTCAGAGAGATGCTTAACAGTGTTGCCAAATCATTTAAATATTTTCGTGGAAGAAGTTACTCTGAGAAGCCACCTATTCCAGAATGCCTAGGAAAGGAGATTTCCAGAAGACCAGAAGACTGCAATAGAAGATGTTCTCAGAAACCAAAAAGTTGCATGAGACATCTGAGCCCTAAGATATGATGGACTGATGACACGCACAGTGAGAGTGGATTCACTGAGTTGTTGTTCTTTGTAAGGCCTACTTGCCAAAGGTGACAGCACTCAACAACTTCTGTCAATATACCCATCAACTCAATGTCTCCCTTGATCAGTGACAGAATTTCTCTTGACCAACTGAGGGGAATGTTGAATGCAGCTGATCTTCCCTGATCCCAGGGCTTCAAATTGCCTGAGGGCTCTCAGACCCAGTCCCACAATAGAACCTCCCCCAGCCTTCTCTATGGACTTCTACTTGTTATGCAAAACAACTTACATAACCATCTTTTGCTATGCTTCCCATGAGACTCCTTCCCTGTTGAAATGTATTTAACTCTCCCCCTCACTCCTGGGCACTCCAGTATTTTGGTGCTGCATGGTGGCTGCAAATTGTAATTCTCCTGCCATCATTAAAGCCTCTAGTTTTTGCTGATTTGGTTGTTTTCTTTACTTCAGATTGACAAAGATTTTATAGGCAATTCTAGAGACAAGGGGAAGCCACTGAAGTTGAGTTATAGGTGGTGAAACTGAGTTATGGATGATGGGGAAAGAGAAGAGGGACCTCTGTGAACAGGAAAAAATAGGAATTACTCTATTAAAAGTCAAAGATGATATGCAAAAAAAATATAATTCCTTTGAGAAGATCAATTTGGTAGCTGAGTGAAGGATTGACTAAAAGAGAAAGAAATTTGAGGCAGAGACACCAACCAGTAGGCCATTACAATAGTCTACCTATAAACTAACGAAGGCCTGCATCAGGGTGGTGGCAGTGCTAGAGGAGTAAAGGGGCCATATGAAAGATGTTAAGATAGCAGAATTGACAAGACTTGGCAAATGACTGGATGTGGGGGAGGAGGGTTTGAATAAAAATGAGAAGCTGAGGATGATAAATTTCAATCAGTTGGCTACTTCTTTTAGTCAGTGTGTGTGTGTGTGTGTGTGTGTGTGTGTGTGTGTGTGTGTGTGTGTGTGTGTGTGCACGCACGCGCGTGCACATGCAAGCACACACACATCCCAGAACATACAACCTCCACTGGTAGAACTATTGACTGAAAGCAAAAATCCCTCCCAAAGGGGCTGAATTAAGTAAGTGCTTAGTAAAGTGTTGTTGAATGTTGAAAGTTCTGGAATTTTTCAACAACCCTCAGGGGCTGGAAATCAATTGAAGATATAGCCAAATCTGTGGGAAATCTTTATGCAGAATTTTCCTGGCATTTTCTGTTATACATAATAGCAGCTTGCTAAACTAGGGAAATTAGGACTGAGACAAGGGCTGAATCTGTGATTCCATTGGTTCAGGGAACTACCTCTACTAATGCAGGTTGGCACTTTCTCAGCAATTTACCATCTCTTAGTTGGCAAGAACACAGAGAAATTAAATGACTTTCCCAGGGTTATCCGGCCAACATGTATCAAGAGATGAGACTTTAACTCAAGTTTTCCTGTCTCCAAGGCCAGCTCTTGATCCAATATGGCACATTACCTCTCAGGGAAATAGAATCCAAATTTTGTGATTAAGCACATTTCCCAATTATATCTTTTGGCTATTCATGTTAATTAAAGGAAACAGAATAATCTCAAGCATTAAGTAACCCAAATATCTTGTGTGTGCAATGTGGAGAAGAGGGTTCTTAAAATGGATAGAAAATATTTTTTACATTTCCAGAATGTTACTTTATTGTTAGCAGAAACTGATGGATTTCCAGAGCTGATTGTCCATAGCAAGGTTCCTAAGATGGGGGTCTCTCTCCAGCATGCATCTCCCAAGGATACTAGACTTGCTTAGGGACCATATTTTTCTTAAATATCATCTTTGACTTTTAATAAAATAATTCCTATTTTTTCCTCTTTACAAAGGCCCCTCTTCTCCCTTCCCACCACTTATAACCCAGATCCTTTTCTGGCCATTTGAACTGAAAAAAATTCATGACATACACTGAACACCAAGAATATGGCCAGCTACATCATAAAACCCCAGGTTCTATCCAAATCAAAATTGATTCAAATAGGCCAAAATCAAAAACCAGAGAGCCAGAGAGGGAAAGATGAAGAACAAGAATCAGGCAGAGGCAATCAAAAAGCGAGACAGATAGTTAATGAGAGATAGAATAACAGAAAGTGACAGACACAAAAAAATTATGTCTGAAACAGAAAAAGTAACAGATAGAGATGGAGACAAAATGAGAGACCTACAGAAAGAGATAAAGACAGCTGATAATTTCTTGAGAGAGAAATATAGAATGCTTTCTTGTTTCCTTTTTCTTCTTCCCCTTTCCCCATCAATGGCCTGAGATGGATTTTGATGTGCCAGATCTTTACTCAGACACACAGTCTTTATTCTGATGGGGAGCTTTTCACAACCCAATTAGAACTCTCCTTGTTCAAGGACTCCACTGGACTGCCAAAGAGCCTGCACAGTTCTGAGTAGGGAGATGAAAACCTAATCCCTATCAAATATGCTCAGAAATTAATTTAGTGCCAGTCTGCTGGGGCCTGATGACTCAGAGGCCGCTGGTACAACAGAGATTGTTTACACTCAAGTTTAAACAAGATTGATGGAGCCATAAAAACATAATGAGAGAGACTGGAGTAGTGGAGAAGAAGACAGATTACACTAGTTCTCTACTTTATTCTTGTTTTCACCAGGAGATCCATAAGACTCATTTTTTTTTTCTAGAACCTAGAGTGGTATATTCAGTTCTATATGACATCAAACTGCGGTCATGGGGATTGTTTGATGCTCTCATAGCAGAGACTCTCACAATTCACCATAGTCATCATTAAATGACAACAATAGAAAAGTAAGCTACTGGAGGGCAGGAATTGTTTCATTTATTCTAGTACTTAGTGCATAGTAGGGTCTTAATAAATATTTGTTAAATTGAATTGAATTGAATCATTACTTATATTTAAAATAGTTAAATTATAAACTTGATGGTCATCCACAAACACAAACATTTCCATATACACAAAGGCAGAAAAAGAGGAGTACATATAAAATCGTGAATCTACTATGTACAGATTGGTTTTAAGTATAATGGCGAACTGGCCAATAAGCCCATATGAGTACATGCAGAATCCTTGGTCACTGCAATCCTCGTGAAATCTCTGGATCATTCACAGACATTTTGTGACTGGTTCTGGTCCACTAATCACATGGCAAAGTGAAACTATAGGAAAAGGCAACCTAATCACAGAGAAAAGATCTAGAATTTCTGAAACAAACAACTATTGTGAATCTGGTTGGTTTGATGAGGTGATCAAGCAGATTGCCCTGAGACCATAAGTCTGAGGTAAGGTCAGAGTCTTCTCCCTTTATTTTTTCCCTTATTTTCCCTTTATTCTTTCTGCTCACGATCCTGAAAGCAAACAACCCTCCCCCTATGCCTTTTCCGTAAGTCATGGCTATGTGCAGTCAGGATTCCTTCATCTGCACCCAAAGACCTTTGAGGGGAAGGGAAAGGAGGGTAAGAGATGGTTGAAGGTGAAACTTCCCACATGAGAGTGTTTAGTCTAGTTTCCTTTCTCCTTTATACCATACACAATAACCTGTGATCGCAACATGCTAACTCTCTTGGCTCTGAAAAGATCGGAGATTGAATTGAGAGAGGAAACCATTGATAGGGTTGCTCTGAGGTAAGTATAAATAGTAGACCTCATGTTTTTAATATTTTGAGCAATGCTTCATTTCCTTCTCTAGATTAAATTTTGACCCTATCATGGAGGGGCTAATTCTACCTACTTTAGCACCTTCAGCAAGTGATGAGTTGCCTTGAAGTGCAGATGGAATGCTCTCAGATAGGAAAGATACTGCAGCCCTTTGAGAAAAATTATCTCCACCTGAGACAGAGAGTAATTGACAAGGCCAGGCTGGTGGTTCAAATAGTGTGCCAGCTGGTAGGCACGTCAGGCATCATTTTTATTATTATTTTATAGACAATATTTTTATTTTTTAAATTATTATATATATTATTCCTTGCTGGATCATTAATACGGTGACTTGTTGTCTTTAGGTTTACAGATTCATGCCTAGAGGCAACAAAAGTTCCACGTAGGGACCAGTCACACATGTATAAATGCTATTTTGTTTCTCAAACTAAATAACAAGCTGTTTGAGGAATGCCGTCTATATCCCCGATAGCACCTGACTGAGCACATAGTTGGCATGCAATATTTGGTGACTATCACTGACCTGGAAAAATTATATCAACTCTACTTGACTAAATTCACTGCTCAGTGTTTGGTTACAGAATGTGACTTTACCTTAATGACACTGTTTCCACAAGTCACACGGAGAAATCTATCTCATTATTTAGAGTCACACCTCAGAGACACACAAGCACAGCATGAGTCTGACTTCCTAAATGCAAAGAAGTAGGACCCTGTCTGTCTCTCTAACAAGGTAGACTCTCTCTCTCTCTTTCTCTCTCTCTCTCTCTCTCTCTCTCTCTCTCTCTCTCTCTCTCTCTCTCTCTCTCTCTCTCTCTCTCTCTCTCCCCCTCTCTCTCTCTCTCTCCCTCTCTCTCTCTCTTTCTCCTTCCTGATCTTTCTCTCTCCTTCTTTCTCTCTCTCTCCTCTTTTCTTCCTTTCTCACCATCCCCCACTGGCCTGAATTCAGCAGCTTTGGTCGCCTGTTGTTGTTGGGATCAGGGAGAACATACTAATTGAGTCACTTCTGATTATGCTTGAAATGGTCTGCAAAGGAAGTCTGTGGGAAGCAGTGAGATTCAGCTCAGGTTTGACCAGCAGGCTCTATGACCACATAGGGCCACCCAAGTCTTAGAGGAACCTTGCTTCTTTGAAGATAGGTTCAAGTTTTAGACCCTCGCCACCAACTCCCATCCATCATGATATCTCCCAATCCTGCTCTTTCAGATCAAGAGGCACAAAGCTTGCATTTGTTCCCTGTTTAGAAAGAAAAAAACCTGACCTAATAACATACTCCCAATACCCAATACATGTAATAAATATTCCTTAATAGGGGGGACTTCAGTTTGGGAATTGTGCTCTTTACCTTCTTGTGGGACTGGGAGCCAACTTTCAGGTATTTGGTGAATCTGTGATGAGAAGACTTCTTTTCCTGCATAGCCTTCCCTGTTTTTGGATTAAGTCATATCGTAGTTTGCCATCTCTATTTGTTTATTTATGTTAGTCAATTAACTATTTACAAAACCATGGGCAAGGTCAACAGGGAAGTGGTAAACTCTATTGGAAAGGCCAAGCTAAAGAAAACCCTGCCTGACTTGTTTCATGCACCATGCCTAAAGTAGAGGTCAGAGTGGAGTTAAGAAGGAAAATCACCTCTTCCCACACAAGTGATTCAGAAGCTGGATCTTTTTAGGAAATATTTTTGCCATTTCCTTTGTTTTGGGGAAGAGGAGCCTTTGTTGAGGAAAGGAATAACTGCCATGTTTGGGATCACTGGGGAGCCTTCCCTGATGTGGAGCTATTTCCATGTGTCTTTCCCCGGGTGGGAATGCCAGCCTCTGGGAAGGCGGCCAAAGGAGCTTTGTGGAAGTCTGTACTTACTCTTCCCATGGGACACTTAAGTTTGGGAATTGTGACCTTTACCTTCTTGTTGACTGGGAGCCAACCTTCAGGTATTTGGTGAATCTGTGATGGAGGCTGCCTTTCTGACCCAAAATCTGTCTGAGATTCTATTAACTTATTAACTCTATTAACCTTGAAAGTGGTTTAAGAGCTAGTCTATGAATAAGAATATTCATGTAGAACCCATATAAAATTGTATGCCATTGTGGGAAGGGAGGGAGAGAAAAATTTAAAACTTATGGAAGTGATTGTTGAAAACTGAAAACAAATAAATTATTAACAACAGAAAAGAACTAACCTGTATATTGTATCTAACACTTACTTTTGTATTGCATCTAATTTTTTTAGCACATTTTCACATGCATTTATTTGATTTAAGCCTTATAGCATATCCTATAAGTAGGGAGGACAGAAATGATCATCTCCTTATGACATATGAGGGCATTGAGACCTAAAAAAAATGATGGGACTTAACAAGAGTTGCATTGTGACAAAGCCTGCAATTGAGCTCAGTCTTCCTGAAATCTTAGACCCACATTTTATTTGTTATTTGACTTTTTCCCTTCCTACATTTAGAATTCAGAACCTGTGAGGCACAGAGGAAAGAAAGACAGACTTGAAGTTAGCGAGGCCTAGATTCAGATACCACTTCTGACACTAGCTGTCTAACCTTGGGCAACTTCTAACCTCTGGTACCTAACCTCTGTCTGCTTCAGTTTCCTCATCTTTAACATAGAATAATAAGAGTCCCTACCTCCCAGAGTTGTGAGGCTCAAATGAGATAATCCTTGTAAAAGCAGTAATGCTGGCCATACAGTAGGCTCTATGTAAATGTTAGCTATTATTATTATTAATAGCAAGCATTTACATAGCACTTTGACTTTAGCAAATTCTTTACCTTGGGGTACATGTCCAGCAGTAGGACTGGTAGAAAGAATATGAACAGTTCGGTGAATTTTCTTGAATTCCAAACAATTTTCCAGCTCTACCACCAGCATGTTATTTACTTAACTTCTCGCTCCAAAACTGACTATTTCCAACTGTTATCATCTTTGCCAATTGGATAGATGTGAGGAAAAATCACAGTTTTTTAAATTTACATTTATCTTATTATTAGCGTTTGGAGCATTTTTACATATAACTTCCCCCACACATACATACAGTATGACATAAAACTCAACTTGTCCAAAACAGAACTCATCATCTTCACCTTCTTCCCCTCCCCAATACTCCCTGCCACAACCTTCCTTTTTTTCAAATTTCCCTATGTAACTTTTAACTCTGAGTGTTCTTATGTCATAGGAAGGCTACACCTTCCCATAAATACCCAGGGATGTACTCTCCCCTATACCACCTCGATCCCTTGGGATCAAATTTAACAAAAACTGCTATTAGTATTTATTCTCCAAGTTCACTTCTAAATGGGGCCTAGCCAATGGACAAAGACATTTCCTTGCTTACAAAAACAAACAGTATCCCAGTGTTGTTGATTCAGTGCTGTTCTGGGTCAAGCAAGTTGCCCTCTTCACTAAGCTCAACTGTCTGCATACTGTGACATGGACACCTGTTCCCAGATATCTGATGCTTTCTTGACCTTCAGAAGATTTCAAGGTTAAAGCCTAATCTGTTCCACCTCAAATACTCCTTGACCTAAACCTAAGGGGCTAAGGGAAATAAGCAGGGCATTGTGCTCATGGTTTCATGTGGACCCAGGTGGGGAGAGCAGGCCATTGACATGCTTCCTACCTGGAAACATTTGGCAGATGTGGCCTTCTCATTCAATTTCTGCCAGACAGGAAAGAGATGAAGGTTGAGTCATCGAGATCTTTTGTTAAGTGCTCAGTTCCAATTCAGAACCCTATTCTCACAACATAGTAAGCAAATTGAAAACAGTCACAGAAAACTTCCCCTACCCCAAATGCCACACAAGGGATTACATCAGTTCTAGCACACTGCATATGGTCATAAAGATTGGATTCTAATTAGTCAGTTCCCTGTTACAACTATTACTATCAAAGGTATCATCATTTTCTTGATCACCCAGGCTCACAATCTCAGTGTCATCTTCAACTACTCACTTTCACCCCACATATACAATTGATTGCAATGTCTTGTCATGTCTACCTTCACAACACCTCTCCTATAGGTCCCCTTCTCTCCATTAATACAACCACCTCCCCAATTCAGATCCTCATCTCCTCTCACCTGGACTTTTGCAATATACTTCTAATTGATCTACCCGCCTCAAGTCTCTCCTTACTCCATTCCATCTTCCACTCAGCTGCCAAAGTGATTTTCCTAAAACATAGGTCTGACCCTTCTACTCCATAAACTCCAATGGTTCCTTATTCCCTCCAAGCTAAAATATAAAATCCTCTGTTTGGTACAGGCGTACCTTGGAGATATTATGGGTTTAGCTCCAGACTACCACAATAAAGCAAATATCATGATAAAGTGAGTCACACAAATGTTTTGGTGTATTATTAATATATTTTTACTTAATTTGAAGTTCTTTCCTATCCATTAATAGGCCCATATGACATATTTAAATCACATGAAAGCCTAAGTCACATGTGGTAGGAAGAGTTTACTGAACAGGTGGAACAGGAAGGGTGGAGCAGAGCTGGGAGGAAGTTGGTGAGAGTCAATTGGAGTGGAAGAGAGAGGACACAGGCAGGCATAGATAGTCTTGTAAGTGTTTGCTTGTGAGAAGGCCCTGGACGGAGTGGGGAAGGCTTGGGAATGGCTTTGTCCCCTGCAGTGCTAACCTGTATTGACTTCTTGGTTACTATGAAGGATTTGGTTTTATGGTGTTGAGATTTGGTTTTCTGGTGTCTGAATGAATGTTTTTTTCTGCCTTCTATACGGAGAGTGTTATACTTTGTCAGCATATTCATAGTCACCTTTGGTGCTATGAATAATATTATGAATAATATTAAAAATGTTACATACCTTAATTTTAAAATACTTTATTGCTAAAAAATGCAACCATCATCTGAGCTTTCAGCAGAAGGTTCTCTTGTCTCATGTTCACAGTTGCTGACTGATCAGGGCCATAATTGCTGAAAGTTGGGCTACCTGTAGAAATTTCTCAAAACACCACAACGATGAAGTTTGCTGCATTGATTGATCTCTTTCTTTCATGAAGGAGTTCTCTGTGGTATGGGATGCTGTTTGACAGCATTTTACCCATAATAGAATTCTTTCCAAATTGCAGATAATCCCTGCTGGTACTTTATCAACTAAGTTTATACAATGTTCTCAATATTGTCACATTCAGGAAAAGGGAGATTCAAGGAGAGGGAGAGAAATGGGGAAGAGCCAGACCAGTCAGTGGAGCAGTCAAAATGCACACACAGAATTTATTAAGTTCCTTGTCTTATTTGAGCAGGGTTCATGAAGCACCAAAATGATTACAAAAGTAATATAAAAGCTCCCTGATCACAGATCACCATAACAGATATAATAATAATGAAGAAGTTGGAGATATTATGAGAATTACCAAAATGTGATACAGAGACATGATGTGAGTACATGCTATTAGAAAAATGGCACTGATAGACTTGCTCAATACAAGGTTGCCACAAACCTTGATTTTATAAAAAGACACGATATCTGTGAAGTGCAACAAAACAAAGCACAGTAAGATGAGGTGTGCCTGTATTTAAAACCCTTCATAACCTGGCCCCTTCCTATCTTTCCTGATTTTTGACACCTTACGCCTTTCTTCCTACTCTATATATGCTACAATCCAGTTATACTGAGCTTACTTCCTATTTTTTTACTGTGATATCACAGGTCCTTTGTCTGTGTCTTTAAAACACGTGTCATGTGTCTTTTGTCTGGCTGTCCCCCAGGCTTGGAATGCCCTCCCTCCCCAACTCTACCTCTTATTTTCCCTAGTTTCTTTCAGGACCTGGTTAAAATTTCACCTTTTATATGAAGCCTTTCCCAATCCCCTCAGCTATCAGTGCCTTCCTTTTTGAGATTACCTTCCATCCATACTGCACAGAGTGTCCCAAAACTCTTGGTACAATTTTAATAGCACTAAGTTTTAACAGCATTAAGACTTTTGAGATACCCTGCATATCTTGTTGGTATTCAAATATTTCTATATTGTCTCTCTTGTTAAAATGTGAGTTCCTTGAGAACAGGTACTGCTTTTGCCTCTTTCTGTATACCTACTACTTAACATAGTACCTGGAATATAATAAGTGTTTAATAAAAATATTTGTTGCCCAGTTAACTGGTCACTGATAGTTTGAATTTATTTCTTCCTTTGAAAACTGTCTCTTCATATTCCTTACCTACTTGTGCATTAAAGAATGCCCTTGGCTTTATATACTTGTATCAATTTCCAACATATCTTGGAAATCAAGCTTTTTCAGATGTGTTTGCACCTAAGATATTTCTCCAGGGTATATACATGTCCTGAATGGATAGGTGAGTATATATTACAAGAGCTGGAAATAACCTTAGAGATCATACATTTCAAACTCCTCATTTTACATATAAGATCAACCTACTTTTCTATTCCTCTTCAATACCTTACTACTCCGCCTCTTCATAACCTCCTAAATATAGCATGGCTGGGTGTAGACAAGAGGAAGAGACTCCAGACAAGGAGTGAGAAGGAGGCTTCCTAGTCTGGAGAATGATGTCATCAGACAGGGATTATGAAGTGGTTTTTTGGGCATGTGAAAAAGACAGGGACAGGATGACCATCAGCATGGAGCCAGTCTCCTTCACACCCTCAAGGTTTCCTGATATAACTCTTTGGCACGAGCCAGCCTCACAGGTTAAGTAATGAAAGCAGGCAGAACCTCGCCAACAGCAGAGATAGAGACATGCTTACCTGGAGGAGGGAATCAATGTTTGATCCAAATTCCAGACTGAAGGCAGAGTTGAAAGCCCAAGTCATGTTGAAAGATAGGCTAACTTAAGAGTCCTTAGTTCCTGACTTTTTAATTCCACTCACCATTTGAGAGTTTTTGCTCCCAAAATCATAGAGTAGTCACGTGTAACTCTGCATAGGACCACCTTGGAGAACAGACTGATCTTTTATTTTTTTTTGGTTTGCCTGGAGATAAAAAAGAAATTTTGAATTTGGGCACCTGAACTATGTTTCTTTGTCCTCCAGAATTTAACTTGCCTGCAGACAAAGGAAGTTTGAGTAGTTTGAGATGTCTAATCTGGAAAACATTCATCCCTTCGCAGTCTCTTAAAATCTATAGACCCTTTCTCAGAAAAAAGTTTTTAAATAATTTAAGGAAATGCTAAATTTTCATTTAGAGGTTAATGAAAATAAAGATTTTTTTTTTCTCCTATGAAAGTTTATGGACCTCCCTAAAATCTATCCATGGGCATCTGTTCTTTCCCAATCTTTTCTATAATATTGTTAAGGGAAACAGTCATGTCTATTGTATAAGTCACTGAAGTCTTTGGTACTATCTTCGTAACCCCAAAATCTAATACCATGTCATAGATACCAATTCCCATAGTGAATTGAGAGCTCTTAGGTTGTTTACCCCATATGTTCCAGTTGATATTGCCAATGGGGAAAAAAAGGCTGGAGTTAGAGGGGAAGGGAGGTAGAAAGTAAATTTTTCTTTCACATTCTTTCACAATTCATTTTTAAGCATTTAGCTAAGAGGCATGTGTAATGAAAATGGTAAATGAAGCCATTTTCAATGTACCAAGAATCATAGGCTTTAGAGCTCTAAGTGGCACTAAAAAGCATCACATCTAGCTGGCTTAATAAATGCTGAATTGAATTGAAAGATGAGATAACCAAGGAGCAGAGAGGGATGGAAATTGCCCAAGGTCAAATAGATAATAAGTAAAAGAGCCAGGTTTCAGACACTGGTCCTCTAACTCCAAGTCCAGGGCTCTTTTGACGACTGGTCACCACCAATACTCCCACCCCTGCTGCTTTTTTAAGTCACTGACAGGCTCCTACATAGTAATTTCTCAAGGTGTACCCATAATCCTTGTGCCAAAGAGGGTGATCAATAGTGTCAGATAGCAAAAAGGACTAAGAAAATACCTTTATATTCAGCACTTAAAAGATCATCAGTAACTTTAAAAAGAGCAGAAAACGTTTAAAGCCAGATTGCATAGGGTTGAGGGGAGAGTAAGAGGAGACAAGTGGAGTTTATGGGTGTAATGAGTTTTGTTTTGTTTTTTTTCTGAGAGAAGGAGGAAAGACATAGGACAATAGCGTTAGGGGGTGGTAGGGTCTAATCGCTCTAGTCAATATAGTTTCAGGATGGGAGCTGCTGATGTGTTTGAAGGCAGTAGGTAAGGAAGGAGTAGATAAAAATCTGAAGCTTAAAGGGAGAGAATATAACCTCAATTCCTCGTTCTCCCTTATTCCTAAGTATCTAATCTATTACCAAATCTTGCCATTTTTAACTCCACAGTTTCTCTTTCATCCAATCCCTTCTCTGTACCTCACAAAACCATTACCTTAACTCAGGTCCTTTTGACCTCTGACCTATATTAGTGCAAGAACTGCCAAATTGGCCTTCTTGCCTCAAGTCTCTTCCCATTCCAGTTTATATTCCACAGAGCTGCCAAAATAGTTTTCTTTGGGCTCAGATCTGACCGTCATTCCCCTACTCAATAAACTCCTGTGGCTCTCTATTGCCTCTGCTGTGGTTCATTGTTTATTCATAACATCCTAGGGCTGTCTTGACTTGAGTATGAACTGAATTTACAAAGTCATCAACCTCTCTCTCTTCCAGAGTCATCAAAGTTTAATGGCAAGGCAAAAGATGGCCCAAGATGCAGTAGATGACCTTGGGGTCTTCAATGTCTGACCAAATTCTAAGATCTCCACAGTGCCTATTTCAGTCATGGCCATTAGAACAAATTATTCTCACCCACTAGGGGGGAAGGGGTCTTTTCCTTCACATGCTTGAAGTAGACACCCTCCTAACTCACCAATGAGTTTGAGGCCAGTTGGCTACTCTCAATCTGGTTTAACTCGTCTGCTGAGATGATTTAGGGTGTGTGTGGTCACTGCTTGGAGTCACAAGTGAAAGTTGAGTGGCAGGTGAATACCAAAAGTAGATGAGCAGCCCTGAAAAGGGCTCTGCAAGCCCTCACACCAGAGGCGCTAATCTTTTCTGAATATGCATTGCTTATCTAGGTTGAAATATAAGCTCCTCTTGTGTAGCTTTTAAAGATTTTCACAACCTAGCCCCAACCTATCAATCTAACATTGTGCATTACTAACCTTTTTATACTCCAAGATCCAGCCAAACTTCCCTCTCCCTGTTCCTCACACCATACTCCGTTTCTCGTCTCTGTGTGTTTACACCCGCTCTTCTCTCGAATGTACTCCCTCCCCAGGTCTGCTTCATAGAATTCTTCAAGACACATTTCAAGCACCAGTTTCTACATGAAGCTTTTTCTGATCCCCTCAGCTGCTTATGTCATCCCTCCTAAAAGAAGACGACTCTGCTTCCTCTCTCCTACATTTATTGAATTATCATACATTTATTTACATTTATTGTGTGTATGTGCGTGTGTTTGTGCATGTGTGTGCATAGCTTTATTGACCTCTCTCAGGGCTATTGTGAGGATCAAATGTGGTAAAATATAGGAATCACAATGCAAACCTTAAAGCACTATCTGAATAATATTATTATGTGGGATATTCCCAAAGCCTTCGAGCCATTTAAAGCTATTTAATCTGTTTAAGCTTAAAATGGGAACATTTTTGGGTGGCCCTATATTCACATTCATTTTCTCTCCCACTAAAATTATACTTTTGAAAAACAGAAAATGTTTCCTTATTTGTATGACCTGTGCCTAGCACAGTGCCCGGTTCACAGTGGGCACTTAAGAAATGTTTGTTGAACCCTTGACTAATTACAGAAGAGCATGATAGTTGTTCTTAACCATTTGAAAGGCTGTCAGGTGGAAAAGGGAAGAGATTTGTCTTGTTTTGCTTCAGAGAAGACAGATCAGGGCCAATGGTTGGCAGTTAACACTGTATATATCTTCTCAATATATAAATTTCCCAACAACTTCAATTGTTCAAAAGGGAATTTTTGCCTTGTAATAAGTAGTCTATGCTCTCTCATAGGAGGTAACTAAGCTGAGTCTATCTGTCAGAGACTCTACAGAAAGAATTTCTGCAAATTATTGGAAGAATGAACTCTATGACTTTTAAAACCCCTTCCAAGCCTTAAATTCTTGAATTAGGTGATCCATTAAAATTCAAAGACAAGATTGTATGCTTTCAATTCATACTTCTTATTAAAACTTCCTCATGAAAATAATTGCCAAGTTATCATAAGTGACAAAATAAGATACTGAAAATAGCTAGGTCTTCATCAGTTTGTAATCACCATTGTTTATGTTAGAAATTAAAATGATGACTAATTATATTCTGTATTTTTGATGTGCTAGAAAAAAAATCCTGAAATACTATTAAAGTTGCCTTGATTTATTAGTCTGCTGCCACTTAACATGTGCGTGTTTATCTCCACATTTAACCCTCTAGATATTAAAGCTTATCGGAAGAAATGAGCCCACTTACAAATGAACCAGTCTATGTGCCAACTGGCAGAGATGGAGCTTAGCAAGGAACAGAGAAACACTTGATTTCAGAGTTTGAATTTTTCAAATTTTTTTAGTTGAAAAATTATTATTTCAAAAGCAATAGTATTGATAAAATATTTGCTTTTGAACTTAGAATTTTAAAGATTGATCTGTAACTTTGGTTATTCCCCATGTGGTATTGCCTCCAAAAATCTATGCATCACATCATTAGCCTCTGAATCAAAGTATATGAGAATCTAATTCCTACCTTTGATAATCCAATTACCAGAATAATGGCCTCCAAAGAACTACAGCTTATCACCTGGAATCCATTGAAAGATGTGGTAAGCCCTTCTGAAGAACTCTATGATAAATGATGGATGCTATAGCATCCATCAGGGAGATCAGGGAGAGCAGGTAGGTGGTATAGTGGATAGAGTACTGGGTCTGGAGTCAGGAAAACCTAAGTTCAAATCTAGTCTCAGATATTTACTAGCTAGGTAACCCTGGGCAAGTCACTTAACCCTGCTTGCCTCAGTTCTTTCATCTATAAAATGAGTTGGAGAAGGAAATGACGAACCATTTCATTATCTTTATCAAGGAAACCCAAAATGGGGTCAGGAGGAGTTGGATATGACTGAACAAGAACTTCATGACTCCAGGTCAAGCATTCTATTTACTGCACCATATAGCTGCCTCTATTATTAAAATAACAGATGATGACAAAAAAAGACAAATCTGGTCCCAGATACTTCCTAGCTGTGTGACCTTGGGTAACTCACTTAACCTCTGTTTGCCTTGGTTTTCTCATCTATAAAGTGTGTAAAATGTAATGTAATGAAATTCAGGTTCTTGTCTTCTCACCTCTGGGGTATCATGATAGACTCAAATTGTCCTCTCAACATCCAGCCTCTCCCCCCACAATCTATACTCTACACAATTGCCACTGTGATATTCCTAAAATGTACTCCTGACCTTGTGTTAGAGAGAACTATATTGCTAACATTTTCATCATTCATGATGGATGTTGGCATGAAATGAGGCACTTGCAAGTCAATGAACAGATAACAAAAGGAGATTAACTTTGCCCTAGCACATCAAAGATATACAACAAAGACTGGAATTTTAAGTTCTCTGGATGCAGCTTCTCCTCATCTCCATATGGAAACAAGTTTGATCATCAGAGCAGGATATGATGAAGAACATGATAACTTGAGTAGCCTTTGGAAATCCACCAAACCCTAGTGGCCTAGATTCCATGTGGCTGGAACTTTTTATGCCTTCAGCTGGAAACAATCAGATCCCTGAGATAGTTTTGTCTCTTTTTAGAGAAAGCTAATCCCTGTTGAAGAAGGAGGGTCCTGAGACTATCTCATTTTGGAAATTGGGGGAAGGATGCTGTGTCAAGGGAAGTATGGATCAATCAGGTCCTTGGGAGAAGTTTTGTCTACTTTTAAGAAAGGTTTCTAGGCTTACCCAATATTGTGAGTGAGGAGACAGAAGCTGAATCAGGGAAACACTGATAAATATTAGTCATAGCATGACATCTTACTCCCTTGCTTAAAAAACTCAAGTACATCCTTATTGCTTCTAAGCTAAAAGGCAAATTTCTCTGTCATTTAAAGCACTTCACAATCTGACTTGAACCTATCTTTCCAAAATGATTATACAGAATTCCCCTTCATGTACTCTTTGAGCCATACTGGACTACTTGCTGTTCCCTATACAGTGTGGGTCATCTCGCACCTCTATACCTTAGCTAGTACAGGTTGTGCCCCATGCCTGGGGGGCTCTATCTTCTCACTTTTCCCTTTTGGGACCCCTAATTCCCTTCAAGCCTGAGCTCAAATGCTGCCTCCCATAAGAAGCTTTTCTTATCTCCCTTACTACCCAGAGTCTCATCTCTCACAATTACTTTTTAAGAATTTTTCATTTATGTTGTATATATTTCCTGGCCTCAGACAAACTGAGACCTGGGAAAGATCTTAGCTTAAAAAGGTACAGGTCTCCCACTAAATCCTGGGGTCATCTCCAGTAATCCTGACCTCTATCTTGCTACTGAACTCAGATGAACTTGGAGAGAATGAGGCTGATGACTTTGCACAGTCCTACCTCAGTTAAGTGCAATTCACTTGCAAGTCAAGACATCACCCTTTGGATAGCATTGGTCCTCTTTAAAGGACAAACAATAGCAGATTTCTTATTTACCTGTGTACATGAAACTTCTCTCCAGTATAATGTAAGTTCCTTGAGGGCACAGACTATTTTTTTTTTTTTTACTTTGTATCTGCAGTATCTAACATAGTGCCTGGAACATAGAAGGTACTCAATAATGCTTAACGAATTGAATTAAAAATAATATCTCTCTTTCTATCTCCCTCCCTGTCTCCCTGTTTTTCTATCGATCTCTTTCTGTCTTTCTCTTACTTTGCTGTCTTGTCATTCTGTCCCTCTTTCCCTCCCTCTCTGTCCTTTCTCTCTCCCTCCCTCCTTTCCCCTTTTTCTCTCCCTTCTTTCTTTTCTCTCCCTTTCTTCTTTTTCCTCCCTTTTTCTCCCTCCCTCTCTCCCTTCCTACTTTTCCCTCTCCTTCTCCCCTTCTCTTTATCTCTGTCTCTCTCTGTGCTTCTCCCTCTCTCTCTCTGTGTCTCTCTGTCCCCCTCTTGCTCCCTCCCCTCAAAAAAAAAAAAGAAATTCAGAGAAATCTGGGAAGAAACATGGGAGAAGCGTAATGCAGAATGTTTAACAGTTTTTTATTACAAAGGAGGATAAAGGGATAGGCGGTGGCTATATTGGGAAATCTCCATGGTGTAAAAAAGGGAAAGAAAATAATAAAACATTAAGGGCAGTTCTCTAGAAATGAAAGCAAAAGTCAGATGACCTCTCTAGACCTAGGATTCAGTAATTCTAGGATTTGATGAACTCCCCACTATAAATTTCTTTTCAAGGGTTCTGCACTGTTATCTTTCTTCTCCTGCCACCTAGTGGTCATAAATTACAATCCAATATCTAGTGATACACTTTTTAACTGGGTATTTAAACTTTATTAACTAGGTAAAAGTAAAGCTTTTTAACTGGGTATTATCCAATCAGAGATTTTAAATATATGAAGGCTTCAAAGTCGCAGTCTGTCTCAAAACACTGACCAGGGGATATTTCCAGGAGAAAATAAGGGGCTACTAGTAACATCCTTAAAGACATACGAGTCCACATATGAGATTGAAAAGATCTTTTAGGAGCCTAATCTTTCATTGTGGTTCTTTTTATTGCAGCAAGGTAAGGCAGTTTCTGTCATAATCTGGGGCCTGTCCAGTTCCCCACTGGACCATCTGATGGTTGGATAAGGTGACTAAATCCTGGTTATTCTGAGACAAGCATGCCTTACTCAATGTAATATACATGCTCCACAATGTTTGAGTATAAAGTGAACCTTTGTAAATTGGATTTAAATGCCAAAGGTAAATCTACATCCCTAATTTCCCTACTTCTCACCTTTCCAGATATGATCAGCTTTCCCTCAAAAGTGGTAGGTTTTATGTTAAGGGTTTTTTTATTAGCTTTCCTCCAATTCAAATGGTTTGCTATTTGAATACAAGAAAGGGCACTTTGAAATTTTATCATTTAGAAATATCCTGCATCAAGCTTTTCTCTGAACTTGATCAGACTCTGTTGGTCAATTTACAGATGTACTAGAGTACATATAGAGAAAGGTGGATAATGTATGTAGGAAGAGTGATGTAGCATGAGTTGGGCTGAAAGTCTATATTGGAACTACTCATTTCGGAAATGTTCCTGGCACATCATTGGTACAGGGTTAAAATCTGTGATTTCTCTGGAACAGGGAATTCTAAGATAAGGAAACTCCCTCTACCAAAACAAGTCAGCACCCTTTCTTCAAGTTGTAGTCTTAGAGAGTTGACTAGAGCATTCATATCAGACACCTGACCACATCTGGCCCACACAACTCCCACATGCTACAAAACCATATTACAATGTTTTATTGTAATTACAAAATAATGCAATTATTCTATATATTTATTTATATTTCTATATGTAATTATAATAAAATATATTTTATATATAAATATCTATATTATATATAAATATCTAAATAAATATATATTATATATAAAATATATGAATATATTTTATATATATTTTATTATATATTATATTTATATTATATATAAATAAAATATATTTTTATATATACATTTTATATATATTTTAAATATATACATATATTTATATATAAATAATAGACATATTTATATATGATTATAATAAAATTATAAAATAATACAATTATTTTAGCAAAATAAATAGAAATACAATAAAACACAGACAATGTTAGGATGTGGTTTTCTAACTCATTGTGCAGATAACCATAATGTAAATTATTATCTATGGTTTGTTGTTGTTATTCACTCTTGTCTGACCCTTTGTGACCCTGTGGACCATACGACATGGGGTTTTCTTGGCAAAGATACTGGAGTGGTTTGTCATTTTCTTCTCCAGTGGTTTAAGTAAAAGAGAGGCTAAGTGACTTGCCCAAGGTCGCACAACTAATAAGTGTCTGAGACTGCGTCTGAACTCAAGTCTATCTTGACTCTATCCATTGAGCCACCTAACTGCCTCCTATGTATGGCTTAGTAGCCTTCATTTCTCCTTGAGTTTGACATTACTGCTCTAGACCTCTGAGAAGCCAAGTAATGGGGCCAGGTTCGCACAGCCAGTGTATGTCAGAGGAATGGCTTAAACTCACAATTTCCTCACTCTTAGGGCAGCTCTCCACTCATTACTCCATGTTACTTCTGTATTAATTTAGCAGTGCTCTAAGAAATACTCAGTTAATGAAGACATTTCCCAAAGAATTTTACAGTCAGGTGGCTGTAAAACATAAAAAGGACAGTGAAGTAATAATCATTTAATATCTTTTGAACCTCAGGAAGCACCAGAGCCTGGACTAATCAACCAGAAGAAGCCCCATCTGCCTAACAGATATCCCTTCTTTGCTCTCTGAGTAAACTCAGAGAACACCTCTTCCAGTATCAACAAGGCCAAATGAAGCTGACCAGAGCATTCTTCTGTTACTGACGATCAAGGACAAGATACCTTAACCCAAGACATTATGTTGAATAGTGGGACTTTTCTTATTTTAATATCTTGTGAACATATACTATGTTATGGTATGTTAATGTAAAGAAAACACAGATATCCTGGGTCATAATTTCCATTGACACTTTGTTAGCTCTTTTATCTTCTTATATTTACCACCTATTCAATTAACAAAATTCCTTTCTCATACTATGGTTAAATATGTTTGGAGATCATAAATTGGAGTGACACAGACATACTGAACCGGGATTGTTCTAAAATGTATTTAAGGCTTTTCATTCTTTTATTAGACAGTCAGAATTTAAGTTTTGGCTCCATGATCATGTATCTGCTATCTTTAAGGGAATAAAGCAATATGAACTTAGACAGCACCTAGTCTCTTTACCTCTTTTAACCAAACTTGAAGGTCAACAGGAGGCAAAAGAGAAAGAAACAGAAGAAAGGGTTTAAAGGACAAAGGACAGAGAACAAAACCAGAAGTCCAGAGTTTCACAGTAAAGTGTAAAGGAAATAGCAGTTCTTGAAAAGTCTATGAAAAGAAATCAAATACATCATGGAAAGGAAGGAGCAGCAATTTTAAAATGGAAAATGGCAAGGAAGAAGCCCAGCATGACTGAGCTTGAAGGAACCTTGGAGACTTTACTGCTTTATTTCACAGATGCTAAAATGGAGGCCTGAGAGAAATTATTATTTCTCTCATATTAATAATCAATTATCGAATTACATTGAGCTGAAGTATATTATGGATATTGATGGCCCAAATTCCTGGGTACATGCTTTTCCATCCTGGGTGGGAGACCCCACCCAACTAGGAATCTTACAAAGAACTTAATCTAAGGTGAATTCCAGCCTATTGAGTTCTACTCAGGCTTGGGTGAAGGTAGATCCTTTGTCTAGATTGCCTGAGGCCCCTCATTAGAAATGGTTCCATGTCTCATCATAGTATTCATTCTTCTCTTTAATTGTTAACCAATAAGAATTGATTGCCACCCTCAGGAATGAACATCCACCCTTCCAAGGGCAAATAACTGTTGAACAGGTTCCATGAGGGGTCTTTGGCATTTGAGAGTGTCACTATCCCCCTTTATTAATTATTGCTAGCATGATTAACAAAATGTCTTATTGTCCAGAAACTATGTCTCTTGAGCTTTTTACACATTACAGGCCCAAGAGATCGTGAAGTTCCCAAGGTCATATAAGTAGTTAAATATCAGACCCTCAACAAAAACCCAGGTTTTTAGCTCAGTCCAATGCTTTTAAACATTGTAGTCATTTAATCAATATTTGATGAATTAGAATTTACCACCAATAGTCTTAATGGGGTACAGGCTCTGGGACCCCCCTTTAACTCTCCTTGCATCTTCTCCCTTGATCTGACATTCTAATCCCATTATTGCTATGCCCAAATCTCTGCTACCTCCAGATTGCTACTTCCCCCCCTTAATCCTAACAAAATCCTGTTCTCTTGGTTTCAGGTGTCTGACCACTAGTCATCCCAGCCTACTGGCCATTCCCATCAAGATCTTCCCTGGACCCCTCCTCCAGTCACCCCAGACTACTTGGTCACCTCTAAATAGCTCCCACAGTTGTTTTTTGTATATAAGATCCATCTTGCCTCCATGAAGGTGTTCAGATTCAATCTGGTTCAGATTCTATCTGACTCGCTTGTTAGATTCCTTAAGAGTCTACCCAATGTGGCGGATTTTTAATAAACTTTGTTTTTCTTTGGCTGAAAGAAGGCTTGAGTTGAACTCATTTGGGCAGGATCCGTGTGTTGCTACTTGGGGGTCCCAGCACCCTCAACTGTCTTTCTACACAGAAATATTTACTTCAAAAGTTAGAATAACAAATATACAAATTTACTCCCTCAACACACAGGAGACACAATTCTCCTTACTCTTCCCTTCTGACCCTGTACTACCTCAGTTTCTGGGGGGGGGCGGGTGAGGGAGGGAAGGAGAGGAGAGAGATGATTAGGTCTATAGCTTAGCTCTGTTCCTATAGAATTTAGTCCCTGTCTTAAGCCCAAAATTCCATTTGGGTACAAGTCCCAGGTACTCTGACTTCTCCATGCTTCTTTGATGGGCTAGCCGGTTGCACAGTCCTGTCTGTAAAACTAAATTCAAGATTGTCACCATGGTTCAAATTCCCAAGTCCCATAAGGATCACCTCTAGCACCTGAAACTGAAGAGAACGAACAACACAGAACAGAAACAAACACCCCCATTTCTAGGAGCAATTTCTAGGAGCCAAGGTAAAAGAGAGGGATGGAGAAGGAAATCCTATGCTATGGGTGAATGCAAAGCAGGAAGAGGAGCACAGAAAGAGTGCCTGAGAGTAACCATCTTGGTCTCACCAGTTTTAAAAACATAGGAAGCCAATCAAAAGAAACCACCACAACCACAAGGTAGGGGATCCACATTAGACCATTTGGGCATGCTCCAAAGGTCCCTCAGGGTGTCTCCATGTTATGTGGACTGAGTTAGACAAGCCTGGATTACACAAATGATTTTTTTTCTTTTCTTCAAGTATTTCTTGAATATCTTGCTTTTCTTCAAGACAAAGAAGAGAACAGGAAAAAGGCCAGGAGAAATATTTTGAAAGTTACATGTTCAACTTATTATAAACTTAAAAAGAAAAGCAAGTTGGGTATAAGACATTTGTAGTTTCAAGATTTTTTTCAGTTTTTACTTTGTATATGGGAATGTTCACTTTGATCTGATGTAAAATCAAATCAAATCAAATAAAAGCAGTAGACTTAGGGATCTTGAAACATAGCTGTGGCTCTGCCCTGGGAATGAACTCTAGCAGTTCAGCTTAGACTTGGGTTAGATCACAAGGGAGGTGTTTAGGTAGGGTCTGTGCTACAAATAGTAAAAGTCTATAGTAGATAGAACATAGGGCCTGGAGTCAGGAAGACATGAGTTCAAATCTGATCTCAGAAACTTACTATGTGACCTTGGGCAAGTCACTTAACCCTGTTTGCTTCAGTTTCCTCAACTATAAAATGAGCTGGATAAGGAAATGGCAAACCACTCCAATATCTTTGGAGAGAAAAGCCCAAATGGGTTCATGAAGACTTGGATCTGACTGAAATGACCACAGCAACAATAAAAATAGATTTCAAAACATTCAGTCTTTGCTGATCTTTGCCATGTAGGATATGGGAGACTCTATGAATGCTCAGTAATTTAAAGATCCAGGAATAGTTCAGCAATGACTGGCGATTGTTCCCCTCTATATTTGTTCCTCTATGTGTGGAGTCCTAGAGTCAAAATAGCCCTAGAAGAAGTAGTCAAGAACTTGTGCATCTCCTGACTTGGAATCAGGAAGACCTAGACTTCAATCCTGCCTCTGAGTCTTACCAGGCTGTGTGACTCTGAGCAAGTCATTTTGTGAGACTGAGATTTTTCATCTGTTTGAGTTAGACTTGACCATCTTTAAAGTCCCTTGCAGATCTCATTCCATGACCCTGTGAGACTATGACCCTTCACATAGTTTATCCTGTATTATTCTGAAACCCCAGGAGAGGGGAGCCAGTGATGAGACATGTGTCACAGATTCATGTTAGTACTGAACATCTGAGGCTTAGTAATTGAGTTCAGTCCCACATCCCTAGAGAGAAGTCTATTTGGCTTTGGAGTGTATTACATTTTTGTAGCAACATATTTACTTCCTAATGATTTGCTTACACTGATTCTAAAATTAGTTTTTAGTTCCTAAGTGACAGGGTGGGAAGAGAGCTTAAATATAGGTCAGTTAGAAGAAGGTAGTCATTTATGGAATTAGATATTTACTGTGGACACTCCAGATATAGGTAATTGAGTTCTTATTTTAACATATTCCTACCTATGTGTGTATACTTTTACCTAGAATGACCTTCCTCTCCTCTCCACTGGTCCAAATGCTACCCATCCATCTAGGCTCAGCTTAAGTCCTATTTCTTTCATGAATCTCCAACCCAATCCAATCCAACAATTATTTATTAAATGCCTATTCTAACACTCAGAGTCCCTTTGTCTTCTGAAGTCCAATAAACTCAGCCTGTACCACCCAGTTTAACCATGCATAAATTTATTGCCTCATTTTCACATAGTCTTGTCTCTCCCAATTAGACTGCTAACTACATGAAGGCAAAGAGCAAGTATCTCTTTGTATCCCTCACAGGCTCTTGCACCTAAATATTTGTTGATAGATCAATATAGTTGCAGACATAGTTGGGAGGCCAAGAGTATCTGGGATGGGAAACTCTAAATTTAGAGGTTAGAGAGAGGCAGGACTGAGAGTCTCTTACCAACACAAAAATGTCAGTGAGATGGTGCCGAATATCAACAGCAAGATATTACCACTTCTGTGGAAGAAACAGAAGGAAGAGAGAGCCTCAGAAATGATGTGGTTTGGGAGACACACTGTAGAGAGGAAAGGAAAGAGTAAAAGACAGAAAGCTATTAATTCAGCCAACAAATATTAACCTAGTACCCACCATTTGTCACTCGTGTTCCAAGCACAATATAGGACAATGTTATTCCTTTCACTCAGCTTTAAGTCTTGTTCTGGAGATAAGATGTTCACGATATACATATATATATGAACAGCTAAACATAATAATAACAGGATAGCCAATGAATTCATGTGAAACTGAATGGCACAGCATATAAATTCAGAGTAAGGATTAGTGTCACCTGGTGTTCTCAGGGAAGGTTTCATGGGAGAAATGATACTTGAGCTAAGCCTTTTCACATGCTCTCCCCCATGTCTGTGCAGACTCTTTCCTTACCTCCAACTCACAGAATCTATAGGTTCAATAAAGTACAGTTCAGGTGTCCCCTTCTTATTGGGGCCTCATTATTTTTACCTCCCACTTTTTTCTTAAAATTATTTTGCATTACTTTGTATATCCCTATTCCCATGAAAGGCTCTGGAATCTAGAATACATTTAAAATCTTGTAATTTTTCTCCCAACTTCTTATTGCAGAATTGATGATGATGACGATGATGATTACAATGATGGTGATAGCTATAATTAGAGAAGAAGACACCTAGAAGTTTGTAGAATTTTTTTTTACTCATGGTGGTATGGGATAGAGTAAAAAGGCTTGCACTCATGAAACTATGAGTCATTGAAGTTATTTCTATCTATTTGTCCCTTCATTCCTATGAGAGAACAGGTATGACCAGACATCATCAACCCTGCAAAAGGAATTACAAGCCAAAGGAACATGTTGAGGATATTGGAGAATGGAGAAGAAAACCAGCAGTTGGAAAGAGAGCCAGATTCAGTACCAGGTTTAAAGTCTTGCCTCTGATATGTACTGCTTGTGTGACCCAAGGTTGCTCATTTAAAATCTCAGTGCCTCAGCTTATTCTGTAAGATTATAAATTTAAGAGTAACTTCTTCTCTGCATTGATAGAGTTTCTTCACTGGGAGTTCCATCTAACAATGAAATCACAAGCCTAGTTTACAAAAAAAAAAACACATATGTTTATTTGTTGTCCTGATTAGTTGGGTTCTGGTGAATTGAAAACTGGACATGAATGAACCCCTGCTGATCCTCTCCAAATCTGTAATTCATTCATATGCTTATTCTATAGTTTTGGAGTTGAAGGATGATTTTAAAATCAGAACTAGAACAAAGACTTCTCTGAGCAGGGGATCACTCAGTCTCTGTTACTGACCTTGTAAAACCCAGAAAATATTGCCTCAGGAAAAATCCAACAGAAAGACAGAGTGTAGCAGTCTTTAACCCCTCTTGCTGTAGTAGAAGGGGAGCTATACAGGACAGGAGGTGCCCCTGCAAGCCAGTGGCAAGCCCCACCTCAGCAAATAAGCAGGAGATCCTGAGCCGCAGCATGGTAGAGAAGGCAAAAACCAACACCAGGATACCGCCTACCCCCACTCTGTGCCTTAGCACAAGCAGGGGAACTGGCAGGCTCCAGCCTGGAGAACCACCACACAAACCTACCCATCCCTGATGAGAAGGCATTTTCCAGCAGCCATATCACCACCCAAACCCCACCAGGTGAGCTTCAGGGTAGCCCCAGGGAAACACACAGAAACTTCACCTGGCCTTAGCACATGCCAACCACCACCAACAGCTCCAGCTCACAATCACATTACCTACCAGACCCCTACAATCTCCAGCTGCCAGTACCTGAGGCCTCAGCACATAAAGCACAAGAGGCTTGGGACAGTGGACCCAGTGCCCCAGAAGCAGAGATCAACTTTAAAAGTCAGGAAAAAGGCAAACATCATGAGCAAAAAGCAACAAAGAAAACAATGACAATAGAGTGTTATTATGGTGACAAGGAAGATCACAACAAAAATTCAAAAGAGGACAACATTGTCAAAATACCCACATCTGAAGCCTCAAAGGGGAACATGAAATGGTCTCAAGCCCAAAAAGCCTTCTTGGAAGAGTTCAAGAAGGATTTTTAAAAGCAAATAAATTTTTTTATTTCCCAGTTTAAAAAATTGGGGAAAGAAATGAGAGGTATGCAAGACAGAGTCAACAGCTTGGAAAAGGAAGGACAAAATTTGACTATAGAAAATAATTCCTTTAAAAATACAGTGGGGGGGGCGGGGCAGAGCCAAGATGACAGAGTAGAAAGACATACATACTCTAGCTCTTCCCCTATAGTCCATAAAATACCTGTAAAGAAAGACTCTCAACAAATTCGAAGCAGTAGAAGCCACAGAACAATGGAGTGGAGGAGATTTCCAGCCCAGGGAGACCTGGAAGGCTGATGGGAAAAGTCTGTCACACTGGATACAGAGTGGAGAGCAGCCCAGCCTTGGCCTCGCAGCCAAGGAAGAGGACAGGAACAGGCCCCAGGGGGCAACAGCCAGGGTTCACAGATCTCTCAACCCACAGGCTCCAAAGGCATCTTCAAAGGTCAGTGAAAGGACTTTTTCAATTCCTTGACAAAGGATCAGGGTTGTCTCCCAGCCTTGGCACCAGGTGGCAGCAGCAGCTGCAGCAGCAGCAGCAGCAGCAGGCGGCTACACTGGCCAGACAGGTGGCTACACTGGCCAGACAGGCAGCTACACTGGCCAGACAGGCAGCAGTCAGCATCAGTTGTTAGATAAAGCCCCTGGGGGAATTGAGCAGCTGATCTGAATCTCAGCCTCCAGCCCAGCCAGGGAGTAAACTCCTCTCCTTTGATTGTGCCACCTTGGAGGAACCAAGATCTTACAGGTCCCCAGAGTATACCCTACTCTTGACAAAGGACCCAAAAGTCAAGTAACTGGTTGGGAAAATGCCGGAAAAAGGGGAAAAAAAATAAGACTATAGAAGGCTACTCTCTTAGTGAACAGATATTCCCTCCATCCTTTTGAATGAGGAAGAACAATGTTTACCATCAGGGGAAGACACAGAAGTCAAGGCTTCGGCATCCAAAACCTCCAAAATAAATATGCAATGGTCCCAGGCCATGGAAAAGCTCAAAAAGGATTTTGAAAATAAAGTAAGAGAGGTGGAGGAAAAATTGGGAAGAGAAATGAAGGCAATGCAAGAAAATCATGAAAAGTGAGTCAACAGCTTGCTCAAGGAGATCCAAAAAAATGCTGAAGAAAATAACACCTTTAAAAATAAGCTAATTCAATTGGCAAGAGAGGTCCAAAAAGCCAGTGAGGAGAAGAATGCTTTAAAAAGCAGAATTAACCAAATAGAAAATGAGGTTCAAAAGCTCACTGAAGAAAACAGTTCTTTAAAAATTAGAATGGAACAGATGGAAGCTAATGACTTTATGAGAAACCAAGAAATTACAAAACAAAACCAAAAGAATGAAAAAATGGAAGATAATGTGAAATATCTCATTGGAAAGACAGCAGACCTGGAAAATAGATCCAGACAATTTAAAAATTATGGGACTACCTGAAAGCCATGATCAAAAAAAGAGCCTAGATATCATCTTTCATGAAATTATCATGGAATTATCAAGGAAAACTGCCCTGATATTCTAGAACCAGAAGGCAAAATAAATGTTGAAAGAATCCACCAGTCATCTCCTAAAAGAGATCCAAAAAGAGAAACTCCTAGGAATATTGTAGCCAAATTCCAGAGTTCCCAGGTCAAGGAGAAAATATTGCAAGCAGCCAGAATGAAACAATTTGAGTCTTGTGGAAATACAATCAGTACAACACAAGATCTAGCAGCTTCTACATTAAGAGATGGAAGGGCTTGGAATATGGTGTTCCAGAAGTCAAAGGAACTAGGATTAAAACCAAGAATCACCTACCCAGAAAAATTGAGTATAATACTTCAGGGGGGGAAATGGTCATTCAATGAAATAGAGGACTTTCAAGTATTCTTGATAAAAAGACCAGAGCTGAAAAGAAAACTTGACTTTCAAAACCAAGAATCAAGAGAAGCATGGAAAGGTAAACAGCAAAGAGAAATCACAAGGAACTTATTAAAGTTGATCTATTTACATTCCTACATGGAAAGATAATATTTGTAACTCTTGAAATTTTTCTTAGTATTTGGGCAGTTGGAGGAATTATACACACACACACACACACACACACACACACACACACACACACATATGGACAGAGGGCACAGGGTGAGTTGAATAGGAAGGGATCATATCTAAAAAAATAAAATTAGGGGCCAAGAGAGGAATATATTGGGAGAAGGGAAGAAATGGAATGGGGCAAATTATCTCTCATAGAAGAGGCAAGAAAAAGCTTTTCCAATGGAGGAGAAAAAGAAGGAGATAAGAGGGAAAAAGTGAAGCTTACTCTTATCACATTTGACAAGGAAGAAAAAACACACACACTCAATTTGATATGAAAATCTATCTTACACTACAGGAAAGTAGGGGAGAAGGGGATGAGCAGGATGGGTAAATGATGGAAGGGAGGGCAAACTGGAGGAGGGAGCAATTAAAAGTAAACACTCTTGGGGAGGGACAAGGTCAAAAGAGAGAATAGAAGAAATGGGGGGCAGGATAGGATGGAGGGAAATATAGTTAGTCTTACACAACATGATTATTATGAAAGTCATTTGCAAAACTACACATGTGTAGCCTATATTGAATTATTTGCTTTCTCAGTGGGGATGGGTGGGGAGAGAGGAAGAAAGAGAAGTTGGAACTCAAAGTTTTAGGAACAACTATTGAGAACTGTTTTTGTGTACAACTGGGAAATAAGAAATACAAGTAACGGAGTATAGACATTTATCTTGTCCTACAGGAAAAGAGAGAAGATGGGGAGAGGGGAAGGGAGAGAGTTAGAAAGGAGGGCACATTGGTGGAAAGGGCAACCAGAATGCATGGCATTTTGGGGGGGAGGGGAGAAATGGGGAGAAAATTTGAAACTCAATACAATGGGCAAAATGGGAAAAAAAGTACACTGAAGAAAACAACTCCTTAAAAAGTAGAATTGACCAAATGGAAAAGAAGGTATAAAAGTCAACTGAAGAAAACAATTACAATTTGTTAAAAATTAGAATTGGGCAAGTGGAAGCTAATGACTCTATGAAACATCAAGAATAAGACAAAAAAAATCAAAAGAAGGAAAAAAAAGAAGAAAACATAAAAAGTCTTATTGGAAAAACTGACCTGGAAAATAGATCCAGGAAAGATAATTGAAGAATTATTGGTCTAGAGGGACATTGGAGGAAAGATTGTCCCTCAGGTTCGAAAAGTGGTGGAGTCACCCCCCACTACCCTGTCCTCCATTCTTTTCAAGACTTGGAACAACAGGAAAGCCTGGGTGCTGGAAGTGCTCCCACTTTCTCCACCATTCTCACCAAGCCCTGGGCAAAAGTGAAGGCTGAAGGTAAGGTTACCCACTTTAACATGGCTAAATTCTCTGCTTTAACCAGTCACTCTGGCCCTACCCATCTCTTGACCCCTCAGTCATAGGCATTGAAGGGGAAACTAAGGAATGTCTCCAGACATACCCCCTCCCCAGCCTGCTTGAGGATCTGCTGTTTAAACACTCCTTCTTTATGCCCTCCTCTGACCCTGCCCCCTTGTTGGGAACCTGATGGTGAAATTGGGGAGCCAATTTTCTCTAGTTAAACTCCCATCTCCCTTTTGCCTCTGTTCACTACATCTTCCCCAGTTTGCTTGAGAGTGTGGGAGACAGTCAGGCCAAATATTTGGGACACTGGAATTCCGGAGAGAGCTACTTCTGCCACCCCAGCCATTGTTAGTGTCCCAGACCCTAAAGTGCTCCCCCATCTCAGCCAGTATCTGATTAAGCCTGAGACCTGGGAAGGACTACAACATTTAATTGAAAAATTCCTTAAGTATAGAATCTTTGTCCTTTGTTCATGTCCATGCAACACTGCAATCCTTCCTGCAAAAAAGCCTAATGGAGAATACTCACAATTTATTTTTGCTGTTGAATGTACTTTTCCTGGGAATTCAACTCCATATCAACTAATATAGGCAGTCTTGCCCCAAAGCTTTCAAGATAACCCTCATTTATTTGGCCAGGCTTTAGGAAGGGATTTTAAAGTACCTGAAACTAGCAGGCAGTAGCTTAATTCAGCCACAGAAGCCCTTAATTTCTTAGGCATTCAAGGCTATAGGGTCTCTTGGAACAAAATCCAGATAGCATGCCAGTCCATAAGGTATCTGGGCCATAAACTCACACCCACATCTCTCTCCTTAACCTCTGAGATAAAAAGGACAATCCTGTCTATCCCTATTTTAGCCACTAAGAAACAAGTTCTAGTGCTTTTAGAAATGACTGGATTTTGTAGACTCTGGATTCCTAATTTTGGTTTTATTGCTAAACCTCTTTATGACCCTACTCAGGGCATTGACTCAGACCAGGCTAAAGTTTTTGTGACTGAAAACTAATTTGATCACTACACCTGGGAAAACCTTTCATTTTGTATGTTGATGAAAGGAGAGGACAGGCTTTGGGAGTCTTAACCCATTCCTTAGGACCTGACCCCAGGCCAGTGGATGTTTTTATTTACTCAAAATAAGCTTTCTTTGTTCTACTTACCCATGGAGCAATCTGGAAAGAAAGGAGATATCTGACAGCAAAAAACTCCCCTATCAAACATGCCCTTCTATGTTTTCACCTTGCCATAGTCATCTTTAATTCTCTCCAGAAAAATTATCTTTTATTCCAGAGAAATTGTCTTTTCTTTATATCCCTTTTGTACCTGTTTGGTGTGTGTTTGCCTAACTTCCTTGCCAGGATTGTCTTTTCCAGAGTGCAAGCCATCAACTTCCAGATGACAGCCCAGGCTATATACCAACCTCCATCTGAATCCAAGGTCTCCACTCCAGCCCACTGGACCTGGCACCGCCCAGGTTCTGAAGTCTGACCCCTTGAACAGGACCCATCAAGGCAGGGGCAGTTCCACGCCCCTTACCAGCAGGAAGCAGTTTCAGAAGCTGAGACCTTCATCCTTTACCCCAAAAGAATTTGGGCTCAATCTGTTTGAGGGGGGAATAATGGGGTTCAGACTCTGGGAGCCTCCTTTAGCTCCCCTTGCATCTTCCCACTTAATCTGGCCTTTCTTACTTAAATCTAATCTTCGCATTTGTTCAGGCAGTCTCTGGAAGCTCATCAAGATCTGCATTCCTTCCCATACTGCCCCTATCAAGATCTCTGGATTGCCCCACCTGCTTCCCACCCAAACCCTCCATTGTCTGATCTCTCCTGATAGCCTCCAGCTGTTTCCAGCCTTTGACCCTCCTTGGATTTCCTCCTTGGACTTTTCCTCAAGACCCTTCCTAAACCCCTCCTCCCATCACCCTGGACTACCAGACCCCCTCCCCCATCCCTCCTATACTCTTTTCTGTATTTAAGTTCCATCTTGCCTCCATGAAGGCGCTCAGATGCAATCAAGCTCAGACTCTTTCTAGCTGGGATTCTATCTGGCCTGCTTGTGAATACAAATGTCACAAATGCTTAGGTTTCTTAAGAGGCAACCCAGTTTGGTGAATCTTTAATAAACTTTGTTTTCTTTGGCTTTAAAAAAAAAACAAACAATTATTGGTCTACCTGAAAGCCATGATCAAGAAAAGAGCCTGGACAGCATCTTTCAAGAAGTCACCAAGGAAAACTGGCATGTTGATGGTGGAATATTCCACCAAAGAATATACCTTGACACCTACACAAAATTTGATCATGCAATAGGGCATAAAAACCTCACAATCAAATGCAGAAAGGCAGAAATATTAAATGCATCCTTTTTAAATCATGATGCAATAAAATTTACATGTAATAAAGGACCATGGAAAGATACACTAAAAGTCAATTGGAAACTAAATAATCAAAAACTAAAGAATGAGTGAGTCAAACAACAAATCATAGAAACCATCAATAACAAAATTGCCAGTAACAAAAATGAAAATGGTGAATTCACCACCAGGGAAGAGGAAATTAAAATAACAATTAGGAGATATTTTTCTCACCTATATGCCTATTTGACAATTTTAGCGAAATGGGTGAATATCAAGTATCAAGAAGGGGAAAAGAGGAAATATTGGCCACTGCAGAGGGATGGCCTAGGAGAGAACTGAAGGGTCATCAGGTTGTTGAGTTCATCTTTCATTTTTGAAGAGCACCATGACATCACAGAAATGATGATATGACTTGCACTTGTCTTTGTTTTGAGTGTGGGAGGGCTGTGCAAGGTCACCAGTCTCACTTTCTCCTCCTGAGTCATCTGGATCCAGTGACCAGACATTCATCAGGATGACTGGAGATGGCCCAGATGCAGTGGGAGACCCTGGTCTTTTAGGCTAAGGTCTTTTCAGGTACTCACTTAAAGTAAGATAATGCACATTCAGTGAATAGGCCTCTTTAAAAGGTAGTCAGGGGGGTGGATCCTTTAATAGAAAAGAAAAAAATAATAGATAAATCACTCTGGGAGGGGAGGGAGTCTCAGGGTTGTTGTTTGGAACAGAAACTGTTACTATTGACATTCACTCTAAGCCAGGAGGGTTCAAAACCAGCCATTGAGTGGAGGTTGGGCAGAGACCCTTTCCTGTTCAATCCATGGGCTTCAGAGTGCATGGGGTCTAAGGCTTTAGGGGAGACAAGAAGGAAGGGAATGGAAGGGAAAGAGTTACCCACTTTGCTGGATCCCCATTTAGGCAGCTCAGTCTACTCACAGGTTGTGTTCATCCTTCCTTTTTGAAGAGGACCATGACATCAGAGAAATGATGACATGATTTGCACTTGACTTTGTTTTGAGTGAGGGAGGGCTGTGCAAGGTCACTAGCCTCACTTTCTCTTCATTGGCTAATACTATAAGCAAACTGGGAAAGCAAGGAGTAGTTTACCTGTCAGATTTATGGAAAACAGAAGAATTCATGACCAAACAAGACATAGAGAATATTATGATAAGCAAAATAGATCATTTTAATTACATTAAATTGAAAAGGTTTTGCATAAACAAAGCCAATGCAAACAAGATTAGGAGGGGAATCAGAAAGCTAGGAAACAATTTTTACAGTCAGTGTCTCTAATAAAGGCTTCATATCTAAAATAAATAGCAAACTGAGTCAAGTTTATAAGAATTGATAAATTGGTCAATTGATAAATGGTCAAAGGATATGAACAGGAAGTTTTCAGATGAAGAAATTAAAGCTATCTATAGGCATGTGAAAAAATGCTCTAAATCACTACTGATTAGAGAAATGCAAATCAAAATATTTCTGAGGTATCACATCACACCCATCCAATTGGCAAACATGGCAAAACAAGAAAATGATAAATGTTGGAGAAGATGTGGGGAAATTGGAATGCTAATGCCTTGTTGATGGAGTTGTAAACTGATCTAGCCATTCTGGAGAGCAAATTGGAACTATACCCAAAGGGCTATAAAACTGCATACCCTTTGATCCAGCAGTACCACTTCTAGGTCTGTATCCCAAAGAGATCATAAAAATAGGAAAAGGACCCACACGTACAAAAATATTTATAGCAGTTCTTTTTGTGGTGGCCAACAGTTGAAAATTAAGGGGATGCCCATCCATCGGGAAATGGCTAAACAAGTTATGGTATGTGAGTGCAATGGAATACTATTATTTCATAAGAAATGAGGAGCAGGTGGACTTCAGAAAAATCTGCAAAGACTTACATGAACTGATGCTGAGTGAAGTGAGCAGAACCAGGAGAACACTGTACACAGTAACAGCAACATTGTGAGATGACTAACTTTGATAGACTAGACAACTCCAAATGATTTCATGATGGAAAATGCTGTCCACATCCAGAAAAAGAACTATGGAGTCTAAATGCAGATTGAAGCAGATTATTTGCTCTCTCTCTCTCTTTTTTTTTGTTTCTTCTTTCTCGTGGTTTCTCCCATTGGTTCTAATTCTTCTTTACAACATGACTAATGTGAAAATATTAATGTTTAACATATATATGGAGAGAAAGGGGGGGGGGGAGAGAGAGAGAGAGAGAGACAGCCTGTATCAGATTGCATGCCATCTTGAAATGGGGTGAAGGGAAGGATGGGGAGAAAATTTGGAACTCAAAATCTTAGGGAAGTGAATTGTGAAAACTAAAAATTAATTAATTATATTTTTTTTAAGAAAAAAATCAGGTCTAAAATATTTAAGGGATAGAGATTTGATCCATGGGTTTATCTGTTTAGGGAACTCTAAAGCAGAAACTCTCTCTTCTAATATAGGTTAGCAGCTTCTCTGCAATTCACAATCCTAGGGAGTTGCCAGGAGTGGTTAAAGATTAAGTGACTTGTCTAAGATTAGGCAGCCAGTATGTATCAGATGTAGACCTTTAACCCAGGTCTTCCTGTTTCTGAAGTCAGCTTTCTATGCCATATAATCTTAAAATATCTAAACTGCTTCAAAGTAATTTCAGATCACATAAGTCTTTGTGGCAACCATTATAAAAATAAGTCCTTGAGGGATCTTCCCTAGAGTAGCAAGACAAATGGAGAGGGACCAGAAGTGACTCTGGACTTCAAAAAGATTAGAAAGCAGTGTGTTGACTTATTGGGCTCACTGCCAAGGTGCTGGGGAAGGGAGGAAGTAAATTGGACAGATTTACTATGAGTTAACTCAGAGTAGAAAATAGAGACTTGAGAAGTGGGAGAAATAAGTCTCCCTAATAAGGAGACCCTTTATGTGTGTCTATTTACATATACCCAAAGTAGCTAAGTGGCTCTATAAACTGGTTTTTGTCGTTCTTGAAGAGGAACAAAATAACATCACTGCATTAAAGTCAAATTACAGTGTGTCTGACTGTGGCTGATCAGACCAATATGAGCTTGGAATGCTCTACCACAGATCAGGCACAAATAGTTCGTGTGAACATTTGAGGTGGAGACTCTAAATTTCCACATCTCATGTTTCCTTTGAATGTCTCAATTCTGCTTTGCTTATAGAGCACAGCACACTTTCTGATGTGGGCACCCCATTCTGAACGGTCCTGTGCCAGTGTCTCTCATGTCACACAATCAATTCCAAAGTTCCTGAGAAAGACCTTGAGAGTGTCCTTGTATCGCTTCTTCTGACCACCATGTGAATGCTTGCTGTGTGTGATTTCTCCATAAAACAGTCTTTTTGTCAAGTGTACGTTTTGCATTCAAACAACGTGGCCAGCCCATCGGAGTTGCGCTCTCTGAAACATAGTTTGAATGCTTGGCAGTTTAGTTCAAGAAAGGACCTCAGTGTCTGAAACCTTATCCTGCCAGGTGATCTTCAGAAACTTCCTAAGACAATTCAAATGGAAACAATTCAATTTCCTGGCATGGCACTGGTATACTCTCCAGGTTTCACAGGCATACAACAATGAGGTCAGCACAACAGCTCCATAGACCTTCGGCTTGGTAGTCAGTCTAATACCTCCTCTCTTCCATTCTTTCCTTCAGAGCCTCCCAAACACTGAGTTAGCTCTGGCAATGTGTGCATCAACCTCATTGTCAATGTGTACATCCCTGGAAAGTACACTACCAAGGTAAGTGAACTTATCCGTAGCCTTCAAAATTTCTCCATTTGCTATAAACTATAGTTCCTCATATGGGTGGTATGACGGTGGCTGATGGAGCACCTGTGTTTTCTTGGTGTTCATTGTTAGGCCAAAAGTAGCACAAGCATCAGAGAATTGATTCATACTTTGTTGCATCTCAGCTTCAGAGGCTGTATTGAGTGCACAACCATCCACAAACAGAAATCGTGCACTGGGCCTGAAATCAGGAAGATTCATCTTCAGATCTGGTCATAGACACATCCTAGCTGTGTGATCCTAGACCAGTCACTTAACCTTGTTTGCCTCATCTTGTCATCTGTAAAATGAGCTGGAGAAGGAAATGACAAACTCTTCTAGTATCTTTGCCAAGAAAACCCTAAATAGGATCAAAAAGTATCAGACAAAACTGAAACAACTGACTGAACAACAACAATTCAGAGGCCCATTCCATCTGTTGTTTGTTAAATTTAGAATAAAAATGAAAACATATTTAAAAGTTTTGTCATTATATCTCTAGTACCTAACAGTTTCTCATTCATAATAGGCTCTTGAATAAATGCTAGTTAGATTCTATTGGTTCTAATATTAATTATGATCTTGGACTTATTTAAGCACTTGAAACGAGAGTTCCTATTTGGTATTTTCACAGATTCTACCAAGTCAGCAACAACACAAATGTTTCTACCTTTTGAGGTAGAAAGGCCCTCATTATGAGGGGCCTAAAGGAAAACTCTGAAGTTTGGATCAGTTGAATCTGCCCTGTCTCTGGCAAGGATTGATTGAAAGAAGATTGGAGGCTCTACTAAAAGTGAAAAGCAATCTCAGACTGCTGGGCCATCTGAGCCCTCAAGAATCCCACAGGAAACTAGTCTGTTGCTTAAATGTAGGCCTCCGGAAAGGAATTGTCCAAATGTAGAGAGGTTATCCTTCCTTAGGCCTTTCCTCCTTGTTGACCCCTGGAGAAAGGCAAGAAAAAGGAGACCACATGGAAATGGACTTCCTGCCTATTGTACTGGGCAGGACTGTGGGTACATTTATCCGTACTACTGAGAATCAGTCAAATTCTACCTGTTGTGGAATGGTGAAAAGTAACCCTGGGCTTGGAGTCAGAATATCCAGGATTGGAACCTCAGCTGTGTGACCCAGGGAAAATCATTTAAACTCACTTTTCTTATTTGTAAGACTTTCCATAGGTAGCTAGGTGGCACAATGGATAGAGTGCTGGGCCTGGAGTCAAGAAGACTCATCTTCCTGTGTTCAAATCTGGCCTCAGATAGGTATTAGTTATGTGAGCAAGTCACTTAACACTGTTTGCCTCAGTTTCTTCATTTGTAAAAGCTGGAAAAGGAAATGGCAAATCACTTCAATATCTTTTCCAAAAACAAAAATACACCAGGTTATGTAGAGTTGAACACAATTGAACGATAAGATTTTAATGGCTCCCTCTTACTTTTGTGATAAAATTATGATCTTATGGAGATGTTAGTAGCTAGCACCCCCCTGCCACAGGGGTTTTACAAGCTAAGCGTGCACCAGACTTGTAGTCATGGAGTTGCAGTTTGAATTCTGCTCGTGTCACCTTGGGTAAATCCTTGTCTGGGTTTCAGTTTCCCCATCTATAAAATGAGAAAGTTGTTCTAGACGAATTCTACTCTCTTCCAGTTCTTGATCTATGATTCCATGATTCTATGTCTATGATCTTTGTATCCTATACTTTCAAGAACTCCCTTAAAAGCGAGATATTCTTATGGCGTGGGAAATCTATGCAACCACTTCAGGTTTCCCAGCTAGTTTATCTCAAAAATATTTTGGGGGAATGAAGATGACACTCGAGGTCCACATAATCTGGCAATAGCTTAAGTTTTCATTCAGATAAATTGTTGCCTGGTTAGTTAATTAGTCGGATGCTGGAATAACTAAAAAATCAAAATTCTCTCCATGGTCAGTGTCCATCTCTCATGGCCTTCTCAGTTACAGGATTGGCCACTAGGGGGAGTGCAGCTGTAAAGAGAACTCACATTTCAACATTACTTCTGACTCCTGACAATCCACACTTAAAAGCCTAGTGTTTTTCCCAGGAGGCATTTTAATTCTCCCTGTTTCAAAGAACTGAAATCCCTTCTTCCCTACTGTGTCCACATTCAGTCTGCTGGTAAATAAACGAAATTTAATTGCAGTTTAATTTCTTTCAAATACCACCAACAATTAAAGGGAAATTATTTCTTTTCCCCTTTTGTTTTTTGCACAAGGCTTCTGGTAATTTTGAAGATTTAATGAAGTCCTTGGGGGAGAAGCAATTACATTTCAATGACTTTTTCCTTGGAATACTTCCTGTTTGGATGGGGAGCTTCCTTGACTAGAAATGCCCTAGCTCTTGTCTTTGACTTATTGTGAGTCTTTTAGCAAACGCCCATGGCTTTCTTTGCCTTTTACTATACAGATGATAAATAACTCTCATCTCCATATCTTAGAACATGTATAACCTGTGGCAAATCATGAATCATAACTCACAATTTTTCCAATTCTAGTACACAAAGAATGAAGACACACAGCTTCAACCAGTCTGGTCCCATTCCCTTCATATCATACACCTCCCTTCCCACCCACTTCATTCCTTTAGGTCCTGTAGATTTCTCTGGATGAGTTCTATTAGATGCAGTTTCCTGTAAGACAGGCAGCATTTAGTGGATAGAGAGCTGACCTCATACCCAAGAAAATTCCTGACTCATAGTAATACCTAATAATTATATATCACTTTGCATATGCTATTTCATTTTTTTCCTCACACTTACCCTGTGAAGTAGGTGTAGCTGTTTTGGAAGTCTATACAGTGTTCAGCAAGGACTAGCACGTCTGCTATGAGGGCTGGCTGAGCACTTTTCAGAGCTGTTTATCCATTTTTGGTGTCTACCTGGCACTTAACTCTCACTTGCTGCTTTGAAAAGCTGTAGCATGCACAGTGGCCTGTGCATGCAAACAGTCTTGGCAGACTGGCTAAACCAAGTTGAGGGGATGTAATGCCAATGTGATACCCACAACAGCTACTGTGGACATGCATGTGTATTTTCAGGGTAAATTTGCAAAATATAAACCCTCTTCCTCAAAGATAAAACCAAGACATTTATTCAAACACCAGAAAGTCAAATCCATTACAGTAGCAAAGAGATCTACACACATTATCAATGCAGGGAGCATGGCCATCCCTAAGCCTTCTCTCTGTCAGGCCTCCTCACAAACAAGCTCCCTCAGACAAAATTACTCCTGCTCGGGAGGAGCCAAGATGGTGGAGTAGAAAGAGACACATATGCTAGCTCTGAACCCACAGCCCATAAAATACCTGTAAAGAAGAACTGGAGTGGAGAGTGGAGGAGATTTCTGTTCCAGAGAGACCTGAAAAATTGACATGAAAGGTCTGTCACGTGCCAGACCCAGAGCAGAGCCCAGCACTGCCTTGGCCATGTGGCACCAAGAGGAGCAGATCCCAGCAGGCTTCAGGGACAGAATCTCCAGCAGCAACACAGGTCCCTTCACCCACAGGCACCAAAGGTCAGTGAGAGGGTCTTTTTAGCTTGCTGAGAGGGAAGCAGGGTGTCTCCATAACTCAGGCCCCCTCGGGGGCCAGCAACAGAGGCAGCAGCAGACAGGGGATCCCAAAGCAAGCAGGAGCTTGGATCCATTGTTGAAGGTCTCCACATAAACCCCCTCAGGGAATGAAGCCCTGTGTGGCAGCCCTGCCCCAACCGGAGCACCTGAACTTAATCTCACACTGAATAGCAGCCCTGCCCTCGCCAAAAGCCCTGAGGCTGAGAAGCAGCATTTGAATCTCAGACCCCAAGCACTAGCTGGGCAGAACTGGAGGAGAGGTGGGTGTGCAGAGGAAACTCAGAAGTCACGTCACTGGCTGGGAAAATGCCCAGAAAAGGGAAAAAAAATAAGACCATAGAAGGTTACTTTGTTGGTGAATAGATATCTCCCCCCATCCTCTCAGATGAGGAAGAACAATGCTTACCATCAGGGAAAGACACAGAAGTCAAGGCTTCTGTATCCCAAACATCCAAAATAAATATTCAATGGGATCAGGCCATGGAAGAGCTCAAAAAAGATTTTGCAAATCAAATTAGAGAAGTGGAGGAAAAACTGGGAAGAGAAATGAGAGAGGTGACAGAAAAACATGAAAAGCAGGTAACACCTTGCTAAAGGGACCCAAAAAAATGCTGAAGAAAATAACACCTTGAAAAATAGGATAACTCAACTGGCAAAAGAGGTTCAAAAAGCCAAAGAGGAGAAGAATGCTTTATAAAGCAGAATTAGCCAAATGGAAAAGGAGGTTCAAAAACTCACTGAAGAAAATAGTTCTTTCAAAATTAGAATGGAACAGATGGAGGCTAATGACTTTATGAGAAACCAAGAAATCACAAAAGAATGAAAAAATGGAAGATAATGTGAAATATCTCACTGGAAAAACAACTGACCTGGAAAATAGATCCAGGAGAGACAATTTAAAAATTATGGGACTACCTGAAAGCCATGATCAAAAAAAGAGCCTAGACATCATCTTTCATGAAATTAGCAAGGAACACTGCCCTGAGATTCTAGAACCAGAGGGCAAAATAAGTATTCAAGGAATCCACAGATCACCTCCTGAAAGAGATCCAAAAAGAGAAACTCCTAGCAACATTGTGGCCAAATTCCAGAGTTCCCTGGTCAAGGAGAAAATATTGCAAGCAGCTAGAAAGAAACAATTCAAGTATTGTGGAAATACAATCAGGATAACACAAGATCTAGCAGCTTCTACATTAAGGGATTGAAGGGCATGGAATAGAATATTCCAGAAGTCAAAGGAACTAGGACTAAAACCAAGAATCACCTGCCCAGCAAAACTGAGTATAATACTTCAGGGGAAAAATTGGTCTTTCAATGAAATAGAAGACTTTCAAGCATTCTTGATGAAAAGACCAGAGCTGAAAAGAAAATTTGACTTTCAAACACAAGAATGAAGAGAAGCATGAAAAGGTAAACAGCAAAGAGGAGTCATAAGGGACTTACTAAAGTTGAACTGTTTACATTCCTACTTGGAAAGACAATATTTGTAACTCTTGAAACTTTTCAGTATCTGGGTACTGGGTGGGATTACACACATACACAGCACATGCACATGCACACACACATAGAGACAGAGTGAATTGAAGAGGATGGGATCATCTCTTAAAAAAATGAAATCAAGCGGTGAGAGAGAAATATCTTGGGAGGAGAAAGGGAGAAATGGAATGGGGCAAATTATCTCTCATAAAAGAGGCAAGCAAAAGACTTTTTAGTGGAGGGAAAAAGAGGGGAGGTGAGAGAAAAACATGAAGTTTACTCTCATCACATTTGACTAAAGGAAGGAATAAAATGCACACTCATTTTGGTATGAAAACCTATCTTACAATACAGGAAAGTGGGGGAGAAAGGGATAAGCAGGGTGTGGGGGATGATGGAAAGGGGGGCATGGGGAGGAGGGAGCAATTTGAGGTCAACACTCGTGGGGAGGGACAGGATCAAAAGAGAGAATAGAAGTAATAGGGGACAGGATAGGATGGAGGGAAATATAGTTAGTCTTATACTACACGACTATTATGGAAGTCATTTGCAAAACTTCACAGATATGGCCTATATTGAATTGCTTGCCTTCCCAAAGGGAATGGATGGGGAGTGAGAGATGAAGAGAAGTTGGAACTCAAAGTTTTAGGAACAACTGTTGAGTACTGTTCTTGCTACTAGGCAATAAGAAATACAGGTAATGGGGCATAGAAAGTTATCTGGCCCTACAGGACAAAAGAGAAGATGGAGACAAGGGCAGAGAGGGATGATAGAAGAGAGGGCAGATTGGTGATAAGGACAATTAGAATGCTCGGTGTTTTGGTGTGGGGGAGGGGACAAATGGGGAGAAAATTTGGAACCCAAAATGTTGTGAAAATGAATGTTAAAAGTTAAATAAATAAATTTAAAAAAATTACTCCTGCTCTCACTCATGCTAGCTGCTCTGCTCTTCTCTGTCTGCTCTCTCTCTCTCTCTCTCTCTCTCTCTCTCTCTCTCTCTCTCTCTCTCTCTCTCTCTCTCTCTCTCTCTCTCTCTCTCTCTCTCTCTCTCTCTCAGCTCTGCTTCATTCTCTCTCAGCTCTGCCCTTCCTGTTCCACCCATTCAGTAAGCTCCTCACACCAGCAGCTCCATGTGACTCAGGCTATGGGCTGGGCCAAAGCTCAAAGCAGGTCACATGGGCCTATTAAGGGGCAGAGAAGATCTTCAAATTCCCTTACTATTACAGGGGAACTGATAGGACTCAAACCCATTGATGAGTTAGGGGGATATGTACCCCAAGCATGCTAAATGGTTGAATGCGAGCAATTTGTTCCAATGGCCATGAAAGCAGCAGAAGTAGGAGCTGTGGCGCACTTAAGGTTTGATAAGATTGAAGATGCCAAGGTCCTCCACTATATCCTGGGCCATTGCCAGTCTTCTTGACTTTTGTCACTGAACTTTGATGACTCTGGAAGAGAGAATAAGGCTGAGGGCTTTGTGCAGCTTTGCCTCATTCAAATCCAATTCATTCTCAAGTCAAGACATCACCACATGATGTCATTGATGCTCTGAAAATGAAAGATAAAAACAACTATTATTATTCCCATTTTTATAGATTGAGGAAAATGAGACTGAGAGAAATAAATGATTTGCCCATGGTCACATAGCTACTTAAGTGTATGAGCAAGATTTCAATTGATTCCAAGTCCATCACTCTATTTACTATTCCACCTAGATGCTTTTTACAGATTGAGCATCCTTGGGTAAGTCACCTAACCTCTCATTGTTCTCTAAGGTTATAAATTGCAGATAAGGTCTTGATCTGTTGCACATAATGAATAATGTAATTACTTAAGAGAAGCAATTTAAAGGATGTCATCAGGGAGATGTTTGACTTAAGAAGAAAGTAGGTCAGTCAAATGACTTGAAAGGGGGGGATAATGTTGGAAACTCTGTCAAGATATGAAGAGGAGATCTCTTAGGAAAAGCCAAAGGAAGGCATCAAGACTGAAAACAACCACCACATTAATTTGAAGGTGGCAGGGCAAGATGGTTCTGTGGTACAATGTAAGATTAAGAGGCACACACCACTTAGTAAACTAATGAAAGCTTATTGTGGACAACAGGGTTTGTCAGTGAGGCAGATCAGATTCTGATTTAATCAATGAAATCAATGAAATAGGCACACCTGTACAGTTGGAAATGGAGGATGAAGATACAATCGATGTTTTCCAGCAGCAGACAGGAGGCACTTACTAAAAAGGGAATCTACAACTATACTCCAGAATTGTGCTTCCAAGGAAAACAATATATTCAAAATTAGAAAACCAAGATCTGGTTCATCCACATCTTGACTACTGCGGCATAGTTTTCTCTTTTCTTTGATTCCCTTCTCCCATTCCTTTATTGTACATAAAGTAACTCATGTATGTACACAGGCACATTCTGTAATTTTTTTAACTAAATGGCCAATGATTTGTTTTGATCAACATCAAATGGAGATGGGGAGGGTAAAAAACAAACTTGTTCTGTGAAAATATCCCTTTTCTCCATTATTGGCATGCTCATTAACATTTTATCTTTACGTTGCAGTAAGTTAGTTTGCTTTCACTGTTTAACAACATCAAAAACAAAAACCACAAAAAAGTCCTTCCATACTTTACTTGATTGGATAGTTTCAATGTTTTTCTTTTATCATTGTCAAACAAAGATGGTTTTATAACTTTTTTGTACATAGTTGTTACTTGTAGGGCAATTTCTGTCTCTCAGTAGGGAGAAATTACTATAAAGAAATTGATCCTAAATAGTTTTCCCTTCAAGTCAAAAATCCAGTTGTTTAAAATAAAATAAAAGGAGGGAATACCTACATCTATCAACATGTCTAACACACTATATCTCCTCCTAATTCATCCATCTTCTTAGCTTTCTTATTTCAACTGAGGGAACCACCATCTGGTTAACCAGATTCAAAATCTGAGTCATCCACAGCTCCTCACTATCCCTCTCACACACAGTGGCCAAGTCTTATCAAATTGGATTCGATCTCCTCAATGTCTCTTACCTTCTTCTCAGAGCCTTTCTTTCCACAATCACACCCCCTACCTTAGTTGAGGCCCTTGTCATCCTTTGTGCAAAGAAACATGAAAGATAAGGTGTTCATTTCCAGACCTCTTGAGTTTGAGATGCATGTGGGACAACTTATTTTAAATATGCAGTAGGCAATTGGTGTTCAGAAGGGAGACTCAGACTGCTTGGGAGTCATCTCCACAAAGATGATAATTAAAATATGTATGTTGATGGATAAGCTCTATAGGTTATCTATCCAACTGTATGTAATAAGCTGGAAAATGGGCCCTCTTCATCCGTCGGATTTTTCTTGTTAGGAAAGGTAGGACAAATTTTTTTTTTTATTTAACTTTTAACATTCATTTTCACAACATTTTGGGCTCTAAATTTTCTCCCCATTTGTCCCCTCCCCCCACCCCAAAACACCGAGCATTCTAATTGCCCCTATCACCAATCTGCCCTCTCTTCTATCATCCCTCTCTGCCCTTGTCTCCATCTTCTCTTTTGTCCTGTAGGGCCAGATAACTTTCTATGCCCCATTACCTGTATTTCTTATTGCCTAGTAGCAAGAATAGTACTCAACAGTTGTTCCTAAAACTTTGAGTTCCAACTTCTCTTCATCCCTCACTCCCCATCCATTCCCTTTGGGAAGGCAAGCAATTCAATATAGGCCATATCTGTGAAGTTTTGCAAATGACTTCCATAATAGTCGTGTAGTATAAGACTAACTATATTTCCCTCCATCCTATCCTGTCCCCTATTACTTCTATTCTCTCTTTTGATCCTGTCCCTCCCCACGAGTGTTGACCTCAAATTGCTCCCTCCTCCCCATGCCCCCCTTTCCATCATCCCCCACACCCTGCTTATCCCTTTCTCCCCCACTTTCCTGTATTGTAAGATAGGTTTTCATACCAAAATGAGTGTGCATTTTATTCCTTCCTTTAGTCAAATGTGATGAGAGTAAACTTCATGTTTTTCTCTCACCTCCCCTCTTTTTCCCTCCACTAAAAAGTCTTTTGCTTGCCTCTTTTATGAGAGATAATTTGCCCCATTCCATTTCTCCCTTTCTCCTCCCAAGATATTTCTCTCTCACCGCTTGATTTCATTTTTTTAAGAGATGATCCCATCCTCTTCAATTCACTCTGTCTCTATGTGTGTGTGCATGTGCATGTGCTGTGTATGTGTGTAATCCCACCCAGTACCCAGATACTGAAAAGTTTCAAGAGTTACAAATATTGTCTTTCCAAGTAGGAATGTAAACAGTTCAACTTTAGTAAGTCCCTTATGACTCCTCTTTGCTGTTTACCTTTTCATGCTTCTCTTCATTCTTGTGTTTGAAAGTCAAATTTTCTTTTCAGCTCTGGTCTTTTCATCAAGAATGCTTGAAAGTCTTCTATTTCATTGAAAGACCAATTTTTCCCCTGAAGTATTATACTCAGTTTTGCTGGGCAGGTGATTCTTGGTTTTAGTCCTAGTTCCTTTGACTTCTGGAATATTCTATTCCATGCCCTTCAATCCCTTAATGTAGAAGCTGCTAGATCTTGTGTTATCCTGATTGTATTTCCACAATACTTGAATTGTTTCTTTCTAGCTGCTTGCAATATTTTCTCCTTGACCAGGGAACTCTGGAATTTGGCCACAATGTTGCTAGGAGTTTCTCTTTTTGGATCTCTTTCAGGAGGTGATCTGTGGATTCCTTGAATACTTATTTTGCCCTCTGGTTCTAGAATCTCAGGGCAGTGTTCCTTGCTAATTTCATGAAAGATGATGTCTAGGCTCTTTTTTTGATCATGGCTTTCAGGTAGTCCCATAATTTTTAAATTGTCTCTCCTGGATCTATTTTCCAGGTCAGTTGTTTTTCCAGTGAGATATTTCACATTATCTTCCATTTTTTCATTCTTTTGTGATTTCTTGGTTTCTCATAAAGTCATTAGCCTCCATCTGTTCCATTCTAATTTTGAAAGAACTATTTTCTTCAGTGAGTTTTTGAACCTCCTTTTCCATTTGGCTAATTCTGCTTTTTAAAGCATTCTTCTTCTCTTTGGCCTTTTGAACCTCTTTTGCCAGTTGAGTTATCCTATTTTTCAAGGTGTTATTTTCTTCAGCATTTTTCTGGGACTCCTTTAGCAGGGTGTTGACCTGTTTCTCATCCTTTACTTGCATCTCTCTCATTTCTCTTCCCAGTTTTTCCTCCACCTCTCTAACTTGATTTTCAAAATCCTTTTTGAGCTCTTCCATGGCCTGAACCCATTGGGTGGGCTGGGATACAGAAGCCTTGACTTCTGTGTCTTTCCCTGATGGTAAGCATTGTTCTTCCTCATCTGAAAGGAAGTGAGGAAATACCTGTTCACCAACAAAGTAACCTTCTATGGTCTTATTTTTTTTCCCTTTTCTGGGCATTTTCCCAGCCAGTGACTTGACTTCTGAGTTTCCTCTGCACACCCACCTTGCCTCCAGTTCTGCCCAGCTAGTGCTTGGGGTCTGAGATTCAAATGCTACTTCCCAGCCTCAGGGCTTTTGGTGGGGGCGGGGCTGCTATTCAGTGTGAGATCAAGTTCAGGTGCTCAGGTGGGGGCAGGGCCGCCTCACTGGCTCAGTTCCTTAAAGGGGTTTATGCAGAGACCTTCAACAATGGATCCTGGCTCCTGCCTGCTTGGGGAACCCCTGTCTGCTCCTGCCTCTGCTGCTGCCTCCCGAGGGGGCCTGAGTTATAGGGGCACCCCACCCCCCTCTTGGCAAGCCGAGAAGACCCTCTCACCAACCTTTGGGGCCCGTGGGTGGAGGGACCTGCGCTGCTGCTGGAGATTCTGTCCCTGAAGCCTGCTGGGATCCGCTCCTCTCGGTGCTGCATGGCTAAGAGAGGGCTGGGCTCGGCTCTGGTCTGGGGCGCGATGGACCTTTTGCGAGAGGTTTTCAGGGCTCCCTGAAACAGAAATCTCATCTGCTCCATTGTTCTGTGGCTTCTGCTGCTCCAGAATTTGTTGGGAGTTCTTTTTTACAGATATTTTATGAGCTGTGGGTTTGGAGCTAGCATATGTGTGTCTTTCTACTCCGCCATCTTGCCTCAGCCCCCCAGGCCAAATTTTTTTAGCGATGATTATTCCACTGTTCTGAAGAATAATAACAATAATAACTAAAATTAATATAGCTTTTCACATTTATCAACGCATTTTTTCATGTGCTATTTTCTTTAATCCTTACAACATTTCTTTGAGGTGGGTGCTTTTCTTATCCCCATTTAACAGAGGAGAAAAGTGAAGCTAAAAGAGATTAGGTGAATTGGCCAAGGTTATATAGCTTGTAAGTGTCTGAAGCAGGATTCAAATTCAGGCTTGTTGCAACCAGCACATCATCTGCAAACAGAAAAGTGCATTTGGAAGAACTTACCATCAGTAGCAAATCCCCCTGTAACTTTAATTCTGCACTGAATTTCCTCCATATCAGTGGCAAATATCTTTGGTGAGCATATGTCCCCCAGTTTTATGCCTTATTTAATATTTAGTTATCAGTGGGTTAATGAACAAGGTTATATTTGTTGTCAGGGCTTTCAATAAATCATACTCAATTTTGGCGTGTGTAAGGGAGATACCTTCTTAGAGGAGAGCTTAGCATTTCATTCTTCTTGATTAAAGATTGTTTTAATAGTCAGTAAACAATAAGCATCATGGGATCTTGCATTTTCTACATTTTTCAGTCAATTTTGTGATAATAGAGATATGAGTTTTCAACATTTTGCCTTTTCTAATACCCTTTTCAAGGGTGCTCATGTGGCTAGATTGCACAGTGGATAGAACCCTGGGCCTGGAATTAAGAAGACCAAGTTCAAATGTGGTCTTACTTAACTAGCTGTATGGCCCTGGAAAAATCGCTTACCCTCTCTCTGCCTCAGTTTCTACAATTGTAAAATGAAGAAAATAATAGCATTTAACTTGTGAGGACAAAATGAGATAATATGTATAAATATAATATGTATAAAGTGCCTGGGATGTAGTAGGTCCCCAATAAATGCTTGCTTTCTTCCTATGCATGTATAAATTATTCTTACAAACATTTTCTCCAGAAAGGAAAGGAGACATACAAATCCTCAATAATTAATATTCTCTTAGTCATTGCATTTAATAGTAATAAGGTATAATATTTTTTCCACGCTTTTGGTTGGAAGACATCTTAAGAATTGATCTCTAGAAGTCATCAGAATTATATCTCCTCCAGCATCTCTTATATATACATTTGCTCTAATTCAGCTGTTTTTCCTATCCTTTTTCTTCAGGGTCATTTCTACTTCCTTTAAACTACTTAGTCCATTCTAGATGAATTATGATTCTGACTGTGTTTGCTCTGTCTTGGATAGTGAAAAGTCTTTTTTATTTTAAACAGAACTCTCTGCAGCCCTTCCATCTTTGTCTGTTTGTTGTCCTTCCAGTTTCATCTAGGATCCATGCCTCAGGGATAGCTTTGCTTACTTGGTTGTCTAGCCAAGCTTTCATTAAACCAGTTTTTGTTTCTACTGTTTCTCTCTCTTTTATGAGATAACATTGTTGACAGTCTTCCATCATTCTTCTCCTTAAGATGTCTAAACTGTTGCTTCTGTAAACTGCCTTATCCCTCTGCTTAACAAATAACCCAAATGTTTACCAACTAGGCAATGTTTAGTCTCTTGATTTATATCTGTTGATTTACATTTATTTACATTGATTTCTAATTTTTTTGATTTTTGATATCTCATTTAAATAAGTACGTTTGGAGTTGTTTTAATTGCATACTATGTCTTTTTTCTCATTTTTTTCTTTCTTCCAATTTTGTTCTGTGTGAACTTCTCACTAACACCTTGGTGGTTTATATGTAGATAGGTGACTGTTAGGAGTATATCCCACTCCAGTAACAGTGGTTTACTGACTATCAAACTATAACAAATTTCTTTTTTTGTGCCATTGGTACCATTTAGTTCATACTATATCTGGATCTTTAGATTCAATTTATTAGCATAATGATGCTATCTCCATAGCAGCCGCTATGAATTCGCACGCATATTTCCAGGGTTAATTCATAAAATATAAATAACTGTCTTTCTCAAAGAAGAAACCAAGATATTTATTCAGATACAAGAAAGCCAAATCCACTATAGTAACAAAGAAGTTTATACACATCACCAATCTAGGGAGAACCGCTATCCCCAAGCCTTCCCTCCCCACAAACAAGCTCCCCTAGGCAAAATTCCTCTCTCTCTCTCATTCACACTAACTGCTCTGCCTCAGCTCTGCTTCACTCTCACTTCCTGCTCCACCTGTTCAGCAAGCTCCTCCCACCATGGATCCATGTGACTCAAGCTGTGGGCTGGGCCAATGCTCAAAGCAGGTCACATGGGCCTATTAAGGGGCAGGGAAGATCTTCAAATTCCTTTAACATTACAATTAGTCACTGAGCATCCATTAAACATCTACTACATGTCAGGAACTATGCTAGGGACTAGAGATAAAAGGACAAAAAAGAAAATAATCCTTATCCTTAAGGAGCCTGTCTTCTTTCAGAGGAGACAACATTTAATCATATACATCAGTCAGACAGAGACAGAGTTGATAATGAATTGAGAAATGATAGAGAGGAAGCAGGAAGGGGAATGGTATGTGCAAAATAACAACATACAGGGAAAGAACCAAGGAATGGATTCTACTCTTGGAAATGCTATCTACTAGCCATATAACTTTGAGTCAGTGACTGGTTCTCTCCAAATCTGTTTGCTTATCTGTAAAATGGGAGTAATGCTTGCCCTGCCAAACTCATAGAACTATCAATCAATCAACAAACATTCATTAAGCAGCTAATATGTGTCAGGAACTGTGCTAAGTATAAAGAGGCAATAGGGAGCCATTGAAGTTGATTGAATGAGGTGGGAAGATTATATGGTTGGTCATGTGCTTGAGGAAGATCAATTTAACAGCTGAATGTAGGAGGGGGAAAGACTTCTACAAGGAAGACCAACCAGGAGACTATTACAATAGTCCAGGCATGAGATGATGAGGGTTTCTGTCAGAGTGGTGGCAGTGCCAGAGGAGAGAAAGGGGCAGATATACAAGAGTTGTAATGAGGCCCAAATCATCAGGTCTTAGCAACAGTTTGGAAATTGGGTGGGGGTGGGGAGTTGAGAGAGAGTCAGGAGGAGAGGATGACACTTAAGTTGCAAGCCTGAATGACTTAGACAAGTTAGGAAGAAGGGGAGGTTTGGGGAGAGTGGAAGATAATGAATTCAATTTTGAATATGTTGAGCTCAAGATGTCCAGTTTGAGATGTCTGATAGGCAGTTGGAGATGTGAGACTGGAGATCAGGACAGAGGCTTGGGGCTGGCAAAATAGATCTGAGAGTTATCTGGATAGAGATGATACTTAAAACTATGGAATCCAATGAGGTCACCAACTGAATTAAGTGTAGAAGGAAAAGAAGAGAGGACCCAGGATGGAGTCTTTTGTGATCCCCATGGTTAGCAGGTGTGATCTCTATAAAGATCTAGCAAGAGACAGAAAGAGTAGTCAGACATGTAGGAGGAGGACCAGGAGAGAACAATGTCATGAAAACCAAGAGAAAAGAGATTATCAAGAAGGTGATTGACAGTTTCAAAGATTGCAGAAAGGTCCAAAGGGGTGAGGATTGAGAAAGGCCATTAGATTTGGCAATTAGAAGATCATTAGTAACTTTGGAGTAATTTTGGTTGAATGATGAAGTCAGAAGCCAGACTGTAGAGAGCTAAGAAGAGAATGAGAGGAAGAAGAAGCATCCATTAGAGACAACCTTCTCAAGGAGTTAACCACACCGGAGAAGAAAGATACAGGATAGTAGCTAGAAGAGACAGATGGATCAGGAGAAGGTTTTTTGAGGATAAGGGAAACATGGGCATACTTGTAGGCAGTAGGAAAGCTGTTAGTAGATCGAGAGCAATTGAAGATTAGGGAGAAAGTAGGACAATGATATTCTGGAGAAGATGGGATGGTATGTGATCACTCATGCATATAGAGGGGTTTGCCTTGCCAAAGTAAAGGGACACATTATGTGAGGCAGGAGTGAAGGAGGAGTAAGTGGCAGAAGGGGTTTGAGTGATGTGAGAAGAGGAATAAGGGAGAGAATGGAGCTCTCAGTGAATGGCTTCCATTTTTTGTGAACTATGAAGCAGAGTTCTCAGTTGAGTGTATGAGGAAGAAGTAGCTGTGGGAGGTTTGAGGAGGATGAAAAGGTTTGGAAAAGCTGCTGTGATGAGTAGGATAGTGAATTCATTGGGGTGGTATAAAAGGATTGCCTTGAAGCAATGAGGGCTGAATTGAGATTATATAGCATAAACTTGTAGTAAGCCCAGTCATCACAATTTTATAATTTTCTCCAGCTTTGTTCAGCAGTATATGAGGAAGCACCAAGGCAGCAAATGGTGGGAGTAATCCAAGGCTAGAGTTTGGAAAGGAAAGGTTTCGGATGATATAAAGGGGCAAGGTATTTGAGAGGACAGTGTTGAACATGTTCAGCAATTGAATTTGTTTACCAAGGAGTCATGATGAGGAAACAAAGAAGGAAGGAAGCCAGCATAGGGTTGATCTGGGAGAGAACTGAGTGGAGGAGCTAAAGGTCCCAGTGAGGTTGAAAAACAGTATTTGGTGTTGTGAGGGAGAGAGGGAATGACAAAAGATCAGATAAGGGATTTTCAGATGTTGTGAACATAAAAGTGGAACACTTGCAGGTGATGGCAAGATCAAGGGTATGATAATTTCTTTGTATAACTGTGGTGGGATAGAAGAGCAGGTCATGGGAATTTAGAAAGATGAGGAATTTGGGAGTGAGGGTATTTGAGGCAATATCAATACACGTATTGAAAACCCCTAGTACAAATGTAGGAGTTGGGGAGGAGAGAAAGAGCAACAGCATGAATCCAGGCACTGAACTCATTGAGAAAGAAAGAGAGCACCCGGGGGGCAATATACATAAAATATATGCAAAATAAAAATAAAGTCAGGGAGAAAAACTAACAGCTGTGTAGAGCAGGAAAAGCTTCACGTAGGCAATGGTACTTGAGCTGAAATTTGAAAGAGGACAAGAATTCTGAAGAGGCAGTGGTGAGGACAGAGAACGTTCTAGCCATCGGGAATAATCTATAGTGGATTGTAAAGAGCAGGGACTATGGGGTCAGAGGATTTGCATTCAAATTCCCCCTCTACTACTTATTACTCATGTAACCCTGGACAAGTCTTTCTGTAGATTTCAGTTTCCTGAACTATAAAGTAAGGATTTTGGACTCAAAGTTCTCCAGGATTCCTTTCCATTCTAGAGTTATGATCAATGCTATATATGAGACATCTACATGTCTACAAGTTTTTGACCTCTCTCATTCTTTAGTTTAAACCTTATTTCCCAACATATTTTCTATATTAAAACACAATATTAAAAAACAATTAGGGGCGGAGCCAAGATGGCAGAGTGAAAGCAACGACTCACCTAAGCTCCTGGACAAACTCCTCTGGATATCTCTGAAAGGAGAATCTGACCAGACTTTGGAGGTGTAGAATCCAGTGGGTGACAGACTTTGATAGGTTCAGAGCCCAGGTTGGACTGGAAGGTCCACGGGAAGGATCTGTTCTGCGGGGGTAAGCTCCCAGCGCACAGCACAGCGCAGTCAGTGCAGCAGGGCAGAAGGGACCTGAGAGGCCCGAGAGTGGCGGGCGGGACCAGCGGAGCAGGAGACAAGCCAGACTGAGCTGGTGAGAGCCGCTGAGCACCAGATATCAGCGCAGCAGCCCTTGAGGCCTTCAGCCTGAAGACTGAACTTTGGTAGGTCACCTACTTGAACTTCCGGTAGCAGGATGATGGAGAGATCAGTGAATGCTCTCTCCTCCCCCCTGATGACCGTGAAAGAACCATAGAATGCCTCCCCAGATAAATCCTGGATCAGCGGGAACAGCAAAAGGGGGCAAGTGGTCTCATAACACCAGAGGCTAGAAAAATAGCAAAAGGGGATTCTTCCTACTATGGCGGAGGTGATCTGGAGGAACAGACGACCCAGGGCAGAGAGGGTTCGCGCTGAGACCCAGGCAAGCCTCAGCGCTGGGAGACGAGCCCCAGGAGGGGTGGGAACACGCATTAGCTTCTAGGTGTGCCCCAGCCTTCCAGGGGAAAAGGGAAGACAACAGGAAAGCTGGGATCACCATCCCCTGACCTTGCCTTTGCCTCAGGTCAGCTGAGGAGATCTCCTGAGACCAGACCACCCCTCCCACACACCTAACAAGCTAACCCCAGGGTTGATCTGGGAAACAAAAAACAAAAGCCTGCTTTTAGCCTAGACACACATCAGCTCAACTTAAAGATCTGTACCTTCTGACTGAAAGAACCAGAAGCTACAACACTCAGCCAACATCATGAATCGGAAAAAGCAGACGAAAAGTGAAAAAACCATAGAATCTTTCTATGGGGATAAGGACCAAAACACAAAGACCAAAGAGGTCAGAGCTGAGACTGTACTTCCATCTGAAACCTCAGAAGCGACTATGAATTTCTCGCAAGCACAACTAGATTACCTGGAACATCTGAAGAAGGAAATAAAAGAAAAACTAGCCAATGATTTTAAAATTATAAAAAAAGAATTCACTAATGAGAACATCACTCTGAAAAGGAAAATTGAACAAATGGAAAAGGAAGTTCAAAAATTAACTGGAGAGAATAATTCCCTAAAAGGAAGAGTTAATCAAACGGAAAAGGAAACCCAAAACCTAACTGGGAAAATTGGTCGAATGGAAAAAGAAGTACAAAAATTAAATGGAGAAAATAGCTCCTTAAAGGGAAAAATTGGTCAGATGGAAAAGGAGATGCAAAAGCTAACTGAAGAAAACAATACGATGAAGATTAGAATTGGTCAAGTAGAAACTAATGACTCAATGAGGCAACAAGAATCAGTCAAACAAAATATAAAGAATGAAAAGATAGAAGAAAATGTAAAATATTTAATTGGAAAAACAACTGACCTGGAAAATAGATCCAGGAGAGAAAATTTAAGAATTATTGGCCTGCCAGAAACCCATGATGAAGAAAAGAGTCTGGACAATATCTTCCAGGAAATCATCAAGGAAAACTGTCCAGAAGTACTAGACTCAGAGGGCAAAATAGTCATCAAAAGAATCCACCGTTCCCCTCCCGAAAGGGATCCCAAACTCAAAACCCCAAGAAATATAGTTGCCAAATTCCAGAGCTATCAAGTGAAGGAGAAAATACTACAAGCAGCCAGAAAGAAACAATTCAAATATCAAGGACACACAGTCAGGATCACACAGGACCTTGCAGCTTCTACATTAAAAGATCGAAAGAATTGGAACCCAATATTCCGTAAGGCAAAGGAGTTGGGACTTCAACCAAGGATCAACTACCCAGCAAAGTTCAGCATAACATTTCAGGCAAGGAGAAAGTCATTCAACGAAATAAGGGATTTCCAGAGCTTCCTGACCAAAACACCAGAACTCAATAGACAATTTGATCTTCAAATGCAGGTCTCCAGAGAATCATAAAAAGGTAAACAGAGGGGAAAAAACAAAAACAAAAACTTGCTACTCAATTAGGGCAAACTGTTTACCTCCCTATAAGGGAAGATGATACCTGTTAATCTTGAGAACTGTGCAGCTATTATGATAAAAGGGATATATGTAGAGGGAACGGGCATAAAGTAAATGATGTCATGTCAAAAATATGATTTAAGTATGAGAAGGGATTGTAATTGGAGGTGTGAAAAGGGGGAAGCAGAAAATGGCAAATTATATCACAAGAAGAAGTACAAAACTATAGTAGAGGGAAGGAGGGGAGGGAGATGAGCATTGTTTGAGAGGTACTCTCATCTGATTTATTCAAAGGAGGGAACAATAATCTTAAGTAGATAATCCTAACTAGCTCTATAGGTAGTAGGAGGGGAAGGGGGAAGAAAGGGGAGGGTGGCTAAAAGGGAGGAAAGAAGCAATAAGAGTAAAGGGGAGTAAAAGGGAGGGGGGCTAAAAGAAGGAGGGGAAGGCTGCAGGAGGAGGGGGAGAAAAGTGAATACTATTGAGGAGGGGAAGGGAGACGGGAGAGCTAAAAGCACAAATGGTGGGAAAGGGGTTGGAGGGAAATACACAGATTGTAATCATAACTGGGAATGTGAATGGAATGAACTCTCCCATAAAACGGAGATGGATAGCAGAATGGATTAAAAGCCATAATCCAACAATATGCTGCTTACAAGAAACACATTTGAAACGGGGGGATACACATAGGATAAAGGTCAAAGGATGGAGCAGAATATATTGTGCTTCAGCTCATGTAAGAAAGGCAGGAGTAGCAATCCTAATCTCAGACAAAGCGAAAGCAGAAATAGATCTAATCAAAAGGGATAAGGATGGAAACTATATCCTGCTAAAAGGCACCATAGACAATGAAGCAATATCATTACTAAACATGTATGCTCCAAGCGGTATAGCATCCAGATTCTTAGAGGAGAGGCTGAGGGAGTTGAAGGAAGAAATTGATAGCAAAACTATACTAGTGGGGGACCTCAACCTCCCCCTCTCTGAACTCAATAAATCCAACCTCAAAATAAACAAGAAAGAGGTTAAGGAGGTAAATAAAACTCTGGATAAGGTAGATATGATAGATCTTTGGAGAAAATTAAATGGGAATAGAAAGGAATATACCTTTTTCTCAGCTGTACATGGAACATTTACAAAAATTGACCATGTACTAGGACATAAAAATCTCACAATCCAGTGCAGAAAGGTAGAGATAATCAATGCATCCTTTTCAGATCATAATGCATTAAAAATTACATGTAATAAAAGGCCATGGAAAGAGAAACCAAAAATCAATTGGAAACTAAATAATCTAATTCTAAAGAAGGGTTGGGTTAAAGAAGAAATCATAGAAACAATCAACAATTTCATTCGAGAGAATGACAATAGTGAGACAACATACCAAAACTTATGGGATACTGCAAAAGCAGTTATTAGGGGAAGTTTTATATCTTTGAATGCTTACATAAATAAAATAGAGAAAGAGGAGATCAATGACTTAGGCTTGCAGTTGAAAAAGCTAGAAAAAGAACAAATTGAAAATCCCCAAGTAAATACCAAATTAGAAATACTGAAAACCAAAGGAGAGATTAATAAAATTGAAATTAAAAAAACTATTGAATGAACAAATAAAACCAATAGTTGGTTTTATGAAAAAACTAATAAAATTGATAAACCTTTGGTCAATCTGATTAAAAAAAAGAAAGAAGAAAATCAAATTACTAATATTAAAAATGAAAGGGGTGAACTCACCTCCAATGAGGAGGAAATTAAAACAATAATTAGAAACTACTTTGCCCAACTTTATGCCCACAAATTCGATAATCTAAACGAGATGGATGAATATTTTAAAAAATACAAATTGCCCAGATTAACAGAAGAGGAAGTTGAATATTTAAACAACCCCATCTCAGAAAAAGAAATTGAACAAGCCATCAATGAACTCCCTAGGAAAAAATCTCGGGGGGGGCAGAGCCAAGATGGCGAAGTAGAAAGACGCACATACACATAGCTCCGAACACACAAACCACAGAACAGCTAGAGGGGACCAAGCCAGGGCGAATTCTGCACCCAGAGACCATGGAGTATTGGAGCGAGGGAGATTCCTGCTCCGGAGAGACCTGCGGACCTCTCACGGGGGGTCCTTCACACCGCGGACTGGGCGCCGGGATGGGGAGCGGAGTGCGGCCCTGCCGCGGCCGCGACACTGAGAGGAGGAGATCCGAGAGGGCTACGGGGACGGGATCTCCAGCGGCCACACGGGTCCCCCCCACCCACAGAGGGACCTGCAAACCTCTCGCAAAAGGTCCGTCACGCTGCAGACACGGAGCCCAGCCCGGACCTGCGGCGGCGGCGGCCACAGCTCCGAGAGGCACAGATCTGAGAGGGCTCTGGAGGCGGGATCTTCAGCAGCGGCACGGGACCCCCCACCAACAGGTGACTGACGGGGGTCAGTGAGAGAGTCTCTTTGGCGGGTTGAGAGGGGAGTGGGGTGCCCCCAAGGCTCGGGCCCCCCCGGGAGGTGGGGGCTGAGAGGCAGCTACGGACGGGGGCTCTCCAAACGGGCAGGAGCCTGGATCCATTGTGGAAGGTCTATGCATAAACCCCCAGAGGGAACTATGCCTGAGAGGCGGCCCTGCCCCTGACCACCTGAACTTAATTCTCACACTGAATAGCAGCCCTGCCCCCGCCAAAAACCCTAAGGCGGGAAGCAGTATTTGAATCTCAGTCCCCAAACGCTGGCTGGGAGGACCAGGAGGCGAGGTGGGTGTGAGGAGAACATTCAGAGGTCAGGCCACTGGTTGGAGAAAATGCCAAGAAAAGGGAAAAGAAATAAAACTATTGAAGGGTACTTTACCGGAGAAAAGACACTTCCTCCCTTCCTTTCTGATGGGGAGGAACAATGCTTGCCATCAGGCAAAGACACAGAAATCGAGGATTCTGTGTCCCAGCCCACCCAATGGGCTCAGGCCATGGAAGAGCTCAAGAGGAATTTTGAAAATCAAGTTAGAGAGGTGGAGGAAAGACTGGGAAGGGAAATGAGAGGGATGAGGGAGAAGCATGAAAAGCAGATCAGCTCCCTGCTAAAGGAGAACCAAAAAAATCTTGAAGAAATTGGCACCTTGAGAACTAGCCTAACTCAGCTGGCAAGGGAGGTGCAAGGGGCCAATGAGGAGAAGAATGTTTTCAAAAGCAGAATTAACCAAATGGAAAAGGAGATTCAAAAGCTCACTGAAGAAAATAGATCTTTCAAAACTGGAATGGTACGGATGGACGCTAAGGACTTTATGAGAAAGACAGATATCTCAGAACATACCGCGCAGATTCGAAAAATGGAAGATAATGTGAAATATCTTATTGGAAAAACAACTGACCTGGAAAATAGAATCAGGAGAGACAATGTAAAAATTCTGGGACTACATGAAAACCATGATCAAAAGAAGAGCCTAGACATCATCTTCCATGAAATTATCAAGGAAAACTGCCCTGAGATTCTAGAACCAGAAGGCAAAATAAATATTCAAGGAATCCGCAGAACACCGCATGAAAGAGATCCAAAAAGAGAAACTCCTAGGAGCACTGTGGCCAAATTCCAGAATTCCCAGGTGAAAGAGAAAATATTGCAAGCAGCTAGAAAGAAACAATTCAAGTATTGTGGAAATACAATCAGGATAGCACAAGATCTGGCACCCTCTACATTGAGGGATAGAAGGGAATGGAATAGGATATTCCAGAAGTCAAAGGAACTAGGACTGAAGCCAAGAATCACCTACCCAGCAAAACTGAGTATAATACTTCAGGAGAAAAAATGGTCTTTCAATGAAATAGAAGACTTTCAAATTTTCCTGATGAAAAGACCAGAGCTGGAAAGAAAATTTGACTTTCTAACACAAGAATGAAGAGAACCATGAAAAGGCGAACAGCAAAGAGAAATCATAAGGGACTTACTAAAGTTGAACTGTTTACATTCCTACATGGAAAGACAATATTTATAACTCTTGAAACATTTCAGTATCTGGGCACTGGGTGGGAGTACACACACACACACATGCACACATGCACACATATATAGAGACAGAGTACACAGAGTGAATTGAAGAGGATGGGATCATATATTAAAAAAAATGAAATCAAGAAGTGAGAGAGAAATATTGGGAGGAGAAAGGGAGAAGTTATATGGGGCAAATTATCTCTCATAAAAGAGGCAAGCAAAAGACTTATTAATGGTGGGATAAAGAGAGGAGGCAAGAGAAAAACATGAGGTCTACTCTCATCACATTCCACTAAAGGAAAGAATATAATGCACACTCATTTTGATAGGAAAACCTATCTCATAATACAGGAGAGTGGGGGACAGGGGCACAAGCAGGGTGGGGGGGAGGATGGAGGGGAGGGCATGGGGAGGAGAATGCAATCCGAGGTCGACACTCATGGGGAGGGAAAGGACCATAAGAAAATAGAAGTAAAGGGGGACAGGATAGGATGGAGGGAAATATAATTAGTCCTATACAACACAACTAGTATGGAAATCATTTGCAAAACTAAACAGATATGGCCTATATTGAATTGCCTGTCTTTCAAGGGGAAGGGGTGGAGAGGGAGGGAGCTAAGGAGGTTAGAACTCAAAGTGTTAGGACCAAATGTAATGTTCTTACCACTGGGTAACAAGAAATACAGGTTAAGGGGTCAAAAAAGCTATCTGGTCCTACAGGACAAAAGAAAAGACGGAGACAAGGGCAGGGAGGGAGGATAGAGGAGAGAGCAGATAGGTCACAGGAGCAATTAGAAAGCTCGGGTTTGGGGGGGGGAGGGGATAAAAGGGGAGAAAATTTGTAACCCAAAATTGTGTGAAAATAAATGTTAAAAATTAATAAAAAAAAAAAATCTCCAGGGCCAGATGGATTCACAAGTGAATTCTATCAAACATTTAAAGAACAGTTAATTCCAATACTACATACACTATTTTTGAAAATTGGGGAAGAAGGAGTCCTCCCAAATTCTTTCTATGATACAAATATGGTTTTGATACCCAAACCAGGAAGAGACAAAACAGAGAAAGAAAATTATAGACCAATTTCCCTAATGAATATAGATGCAAAAATTTTAAATAAGATTTTAGCAAAACGAATATAGCATCTTATCACGAGATTAATACATTATGATCATGTAGGATTCATACCAGGACTACAGGGCTGGTTCAATATTAGGAAAACTATTAGCATTATCGATCACATCAACAACAAAGCTAACAAAAACCACATGATTATCTCAATAGATGCAGAAAAAGCTTTTGACAAAATACAACACCCATTCCTACTAAAAACACTGGAGAACGTAGGAATAAAGGGAACTTTCCATAAAATAATAAGCAGTATCTATCTAAAACCTTCAGCAAGCATTATATGCAATGGGGATAAGCTAGATGCATTCCCAATAAGATCAGGGGTGAAACAAGGTTGTCCATTATCACCACTATTATTCAATATGGTACTAGAAATGTTAGCTGTAGCAATTAGACAAGATAAAGATATTCAAGGAATAAGAATAGCCAAAGAAGAAACTAAGTTATCACTCTTTGCAGATGATATGATGATTTATCTAGAGAATCCCAGAGATTCAACTAAAAAATTACTTGAATTAATAAACAACTTTGGCAAAGTTGCAGGTTACAAAATAAACCCACACAAATCTTCTGCATTCCTATATATTAGCAACAAAGTCCAACAGCAAGAGATAGAAAGAGAAATCCCATTTAAAGCTAGGGTAGACAGTATAAAATACTTAGGAGTCTACCTGCCAAAACAAACCCAGAGATTATATGAACACAATTACAAGACACTTTTTGCACAAATAAAGTCAGATTTAAGTAAGTGGAAAAACATTAATTGCTCATGGGTAGGCCGTGCTAATATAATAAAAATGACAATTCTACCTAAATTAATATACTTATTTAGTGCCATACCAATTAAACTATCAGACAATTACTTTCTAGAGCTGGATAAAATAATATCAAAATTCATTTGGAAAAACAAAAGGTCCAGAATATCAAAGGGACTAATGAGAAGAAATGCTTGGGAAGGTGGCCTAGCGCTACCAGACCTCAAACTGTACTATAAAGCAGCAATTATCAAAACCACTTGGTATTGGCTAAGAAACAGAGAGGTAGACAAGTGGAATAGACTTGGCACTCAAGATGCAGTAGGCAAGGAATATAGCAACCTTCTGTTTGATAAACCCAAGGACCCCAGCTTCTGGGATAAGAACTCATTGTTTGACAAAAATTGCTGGGAAAACTGGATAACAGTGTGGCGGAAATTAGGCATAGACCCATACCTGACACCATACACAAGAATAAAGTCCAAATGGGCACATGATTTAGGTATAAAGATTAATACCATGAATAAACTGGAGAAGCAAGGAATAGTGTATTTATCAGATCTATGGAGAAGGGAAGAATTCTTTACTAAAGGAGAGATAGAAAGCATTATGAAATGCAAAATGGATAACTTTGATTACATTAAACTGAGAAGTTTTTGCACAACCAAACCCAATGCAACCAAAATCCGGAGGGATGTAGTAAATTGGGAAAGAATTTTTACAGCTAAGCTTGGGGATAAAGGCCTCATTTCTAGAATATATAGAGAACTGACTCAAATGTATAATCATACAAGTCATTCCCCAATTGATAAATGGTCAAAGGATATGAACAGGCAATTTTCAGAGGAAGAAATTAAAGATATCTATAATCATATGAAAAAATGCTCTAAATCACTGTTGATTAGAGAGATGCAAATCAAAACAACTCTGAGGTACCACATCACACCTATAAGATTGGCAAACATGACAGAACAAGAAAATGATAAATGCTGGAGAGGATGTGGGAGAGTTGGAACACTAATTCATTGTTGGTGGAGCTGCGAGCGCATCCAACCATTCTGGAGAGCAATTTGGAACTATGCCCAAAGGGCTACAAAAATGTGCATACCCTTTGACCCAGCAATATCGCTACTAGGACTATATCCCCAAGAGATCACAAAAATGGGAAAGGGTCCCACATGCACAAAAATATTTATAGCAGCACTCTATGTAGTTGCCAAAAACTGGAAGTCAAGGGGATGTCTATCAATTGGGGAATGGCTGGATAAATTATGGTATATGAATGTAATGGAGTACTATTGTGCCATAAGAAATGATGAACAAGAAGACTTCAGAGAGGCCTGGAAGGACTTATATGACCTGATGCTGAGTGAAAGGAGCAGAACCAGGAGAACTTTGTGCACAGCAACGACCACAGTGTGCGAGAGTTTTTTCTGGTAGACTTGGAATTTTGTAATAACGCAAAAACTTCTCATAAAAAAAAAAATCCCAAAGGTGGTTCTCAAGGCAAAATGCCTTCCACACTCAGAGAAAGAAATATGGAAGTCACTCACAAAATGTAGCAGATCATGTTTGTGTATGTGTATGTGTTTGTGTATCATGTTCTGATTTGTTATACGATTTCTTTCATTTATTTTAGTCTGACTACATAGCATGACTATAGTGAAAATATACTCAATAGGAAAGTATATGTAGAATCTATACAGAATTGTATGCAGTCGTGGGGAGGAAGGGGGGTGGTGGGGGGTAGGTGTGGGGGGGATAAAATCTCAATTGTATGGCAGTGATTGTTAAACATTAAAAAATAATAATAAAAATTTATATTAAAAAAACAATTAGAACACAATTGTTACTAGGTAACTTATTTTACTGTAACAATGCAATCAGTGCTATTCTGGGACTAGCTTTTACAGCTGGAGAGTCAATTGTTAAATTTTCAGTGTGACCATTTAAATTTACACTTTAGAAATCAGCAAACGCTAAAAATGAAGATTGGATTTATTGTTTTGTTGATCATCTAGAAAAGAAAGTGATGATGAAAAATATTAATATTTCAGATTGAGCTTTAAAGTGTGTCATGTATACATTTATTTATTCGTTCATTCCTTTATTTGTTTATTCATTTATTCATTCATTTATTTATCTATTTGTTTGTTTGTTTATCTTGGAGAGTGGTTGTTAAAACACTTCCCAAGCACATTCCTGAGATACAATAGAAAGATTTATAATATTGGAGAAAGAAGGAAACTTTATTTTCCACAAACTTGTTTGATTGCTCTCCTCTTCACAGTTCAAAGAGCATTAGATTTTGTTTATGAGATCTGGCTAGGTTCAATGACTTAACAGGGTCCTAAAGCTACAATTTACTTCTAAGTAGAGATAAGTCTTAGGGGACATGTTGTTCTCCAGTGACAAGTTCTTCCTCTAGGGCTTGCCCTCCTCATCTGACATTCTGTCCTTCTCAAGACTTTACCTCTTCAGCAGCTTTTCCCAACCACAATTCTACAGTAACTTGTAGTGCAGTTAGCTTCAGTGGTAGTTCTTTCTCACTTGCCTCTATGTTACTTTCTTTATAGAATTTTTAGGTTGAATACTAGAGGAAAAAGAGGCCAGAAATACATGAAGGTCTAATTGATGGAGATCAGAATCCAAGCACTTTGAATTTGCCCTTTAAAAACCTGAGGCTTTTTGCTTGGCTCCTTTGTTGAAGTTCTGTACATCCAGTGCTCTGGCTTTTTCTTTGTAAGCTACCCTCTTAGCCCAGGGCCTGGTACATAATAAACATTTAATATATTTTCATTAATTCACTGATGAATCCATTCGAATGTCTGAGTCAGATATACCAGGAAGCTTTCAATGTTAATGTAGAAATCTACTGAGCATCCATAATAACATGCCTACCACACTGCATTACATTGTATGTACAGGGAATTTCTTTAAATAATATTTTATTTTTCCTCCAATTACATGTAAAACCAGTTTTCAACATTCTTTTTCTATAATTTTGAGTTCTAAATTCTCTCCCTTTCTCCCCTCCCCTGATTTGGTAAGGGATCTAATATAGGTTATATGTGTGCAAAAATATAAAATATATTCAAATAAAACATATTTCTAACTGATTTAGAAGTGCTAACATTGTTTAGGGGTGCTGTGACCCCTAAAATGTCAGAGTACAAAGTGGTGTCACCTGGAGTGAATTTACACATTCAAACTGTCTACCAGTCAAGTGGCAAAGGTTATTGCAACCCCAACAAGGCAGACAAAGTTCCTTAGGAAACTTGTCACTTAATAGGCGTGATGCTAAAGCTTATATAGAAAAAGTGTGGTAAAAAAAAGGCCAAGTATGTTAGTTAAGTGATCTAGGTGGGGTTAAGAAGGGGTCAGCATATACAAGTAGTCTGAGGTGGGCCAGGTGCCTAGGAGAAAGGCCCCAGTGGTTAGGACTTCTAGAATACATGGGAAAATTCAGGCAGTCAACAGAGATGGCTTTGTTAAATGGACAAGATAGTTCTGTTTGCACAAAGGCTTACCAGAGGCATGGTCCAGGAACTAGAGACAGAGTCCTTGGGCCAGCACCCTGCATGGGTAGCCTTTATCAGAAGAATTATAGGGTCTGGCCTCTATGTGACTGGGTGGCTTCCAGAGACATGGTCTTTTCCTTTAGGGATCCAGGTCCTGTCATTTCTGTATTGGTCATTTTGTGAAAGAAAACTCAAACCCCCAAAAAAAAGGAAGAGAGAGAGAGATAGGAAGGAGAGAAGGAAGGAAGGAAGGAAGGAAGGAAGGAAGGAAGGAAGGAAGGAAGGAAGGAAGGAAGGAAGGAAGGAAGGAAGGAAGGAAGGAAGGAAGGAAGGAAGGGAGGGAGGGAGGGAGGGAGGGAGGGGGGGGAAGAAGGAAAAAGTATGCTTCAGTTGGTATTCAGACTCTAATAGTTCTTTCTGTGGAGGTAGATAGCGTTTTTTATCATGAGTCCTTTGGAATTCTCTTGGAACATCATGTTGCTAAGAATAGTGAAGGGTACATTTCTACATAGTTTAAGTGTATGTCACAACTGATCATCACACAATACTGCTGTTACAATGTTGTACAATGTTCTCCTGGTCCTGCTCTGCATCAGTTCATGTAAGTCTTTCCAGGTTTTTCTGAAATCATCCTACTCATTATTTCTTATAACACAATAGCATTCCATTACAATCATATGCCACAACTTGTTCAGCTATTCACCAACTGATAGACACCCCATCAATTTCCAATTCGTGGTCACCACCAAAAGAGTTGCTATAAATCCGCTTGTAACAGATAAGTCTTTTTCCCTTTTCTTTTCTTTTTTTAAAAATTTCTTTGGGATATAAACTTAGTACTGATATTGCTGGATCAAAAGGTATGCACAGTTTTATAGCCCTTTGGACATAGTTCCAGATTGCTCTCTACAATGGTTCACAACTCCAGCAATAATACATTAGTGTCCCAATTTTCCCACACCTCCAACATTTGTCATTTTCCTTTTCTGTCATATTAACCAATGTGATAGGCATGAAGTAGTATTCTCAGAATTGTTTTAATTTGCATTTATCTAAGGAGTTCTTTATCTAAAAATTACCTATTCATATCCTTTGACCTTTGACCATGTACCAATTGGGGTATGACTTGTATTCTTACAAACTTTATTCATTTCTCTATACATCTAAGAAATTAGGCCTTTTTAAAAATAATTAATTAACTAAGGTATTTTTAATTTTCAGTATTTGCTTTTGTAAGATTTCAAGTTATAAATTTCCCCCCTCCCTCCACTCTTCCTTCCACAAGATGGCATGCAATCTGATTAAGGCTATACACGTTAAACATGTATATTATCATATTAAACTTACTTCTACATTAGTCATGTTGTGAAAGAAGAATCAAAACAAAAGGGAAAAACCATGAGACAGAAAAAACAAAAAACAACAAAAGAAAGAGAAAATAGTATTCTTTGATTTACATTCAGACTCCGTAGTTCTTTCTCTGGATGTGGATAGCATTTTCCATCATGAGTCTTTTGGAATTGTCTTAGATCATTGAATTGCGCAGAAGAGGTAAGTCTAACAAAGTTGGCCTCCACACAATGTTGCTGGTACTGTGTATAGTGCTCTGCTGGTTCTGCTCAGTTCAATCAGCAACATTTCATGTAAGTCTTTCCAAGCTTTTCAGAAGTCTGCCTACTCATCAAAGAAATGAAGCCTTTATCAAAGATACTTGTTATAAGACTCCCCCCACCCCACCCCGCAGTTTTCTCCTTTCTTTCCAATTTTGGTGGCATTGGTTTTGTTTGTGTAGAAACTTTCAAATTTAATACAATCAAATTTAGTACAATCAAAATTATCCATCTTACATTTTGCAATGCTCTCTATCTCATTTGGTCCCAAATTATTCCCTTATCCATGGTCCCCTAATTTGCTTTAGGTATCACCCTTTATGTCTAAATCATGTACTTATTTTGATCTTATCTTGGTTGTATGGTATGAGATATTGGTCTATACCTGGTTTCTGCAATACTGTTTTCCAATTTTACCAGCAGTTTTTGTCAAATAATGAATTCTTATCCCCAAATCTGCAATCTTTGGGTTTATCAAACACTAGATTACATAGTGATCTACTACCATGTCTTATATCCCTAATCAATTACACTGATCCACCATGCTATTTCTTAGCCAGTACTAGATAGTTTTAATGATTACTATGTCATAATACAGTTTGAAATCTGGTACTGCTAGGCCATCTTTCTTCACATTTTTTTTCCATTAATTCCCTTGATATTCTTGACCTTTTTTTCTTACAGATGAATTTTTGTTGTAATTTTTCTAGCTCTTTAAAATAAATTTTTGGTTGTTTGGATTAATTTAGGTAGAATTACCATTTTTACCGTATTGACTTGACCTACCCATGAGCAATTGATATTTTTTCAGTTGTTTAGATCTGACTTTATTTGTGCAAAGTGTCTTACAACTGTGTTCATATATTTCCTGGCTTTGTCTTTGCAGGGAGACTCCCAAGTATTTTATATTGTCCACAGTTATTTAGAAGGAATTATATTTCTTGCTGCTGGAGTTTGTTGATAATATATAAAAATGTTAATGATTTATGTGAATTTGTTTTATATCCTGCAACTTTACTAAAGTTATTATTTCAACTAGTTTTTTTAGTTGACTTTTTAGAATTCTCCAAGTATACCATCATGTCATCTACAAGAGTAACAGTTTTGTTTCCTCATTGTCTATTCTAATTGCTTTCATTTCATTTCCTTCTCTTAATGCTATAGCTAACATTTCTAGTACAATATTGAATAATAATGATGATAGTGGATACCCTTGTTTCACCCCAAATCTCACTGGGAAGGCTTCTAGCTTTATTCTCAATGCTTATTCTTGGTTTGAGATAGATGGTGCTTATTATTTTAAGGAAAACTCCATTTATTCCTATGCTCTCCAGTGCTTTTAATAGGAAAGGGTGCTACATTTTTTCAAAGGCTCTTTCTGTTTCTTTTGAGATAATCATATGATTTCTATCAGTTTTATTATTGATAATAGTCAATTATGCTTACAGTTTTCATAATATCAAACCAGCTCTGCATGCCTGCTATAAATCCCACCTGATCATAGAATATGATTGTTATGACATATTGCTATAATCTCCTTGCTAGCATTTTATTTAAATTTTTGCATCAATATT